>NC_056744.1:1106429030-1106631530 GCF_019279795.1 Protopterus annectens | reverse complement strand
AAGAGGAACACACCAATAATATGAATCAAACTCTGGACAGGCTGCGGATTCCATACAGTCGAACGGCATGCTTTCGCCTAATGGGCAGCCATTCCCGATACTGTAGGCATGTAATCCGATGTAATAGGCATCACAAGGTAATATCTTAGTCCTCACTCCCACCCAGGCGTGTGAGTGTCAGATGCAAACACCAAATGCAGTGCATTTGAAAGTGCAGGAGCAAGCGGGTATAAGCCTCTTTGGCTGCCGGTATGCGAGTATTACACTGGTGAAGCAATGTAGAGGCTAACTGAGTTTAAGAAACTGTAACCGGAGGTTAGCATTGCTTAGCTCCATGCAAACCCATGCACACCCACTCACAACTGCTTTAATGTGCCTTAATCACTCCGTATCCAACGGCCTTGTTCTGCCATGCAACAAAATAAACGGCGTCTGCAAGGCTCGAAACCAAAACCCTGCACAGACAGCTAATGTGATTTACTACTAAGCCATGGCAGATATACAGACATCGGATGTTATCACAAACATATCATCCAGCACAGTCATTCAACAGTATAGAAAATGTATTCCATCATGTAGATGTATGTGTGTGTGTTTATGTCCAGATATAGATACATATATATATATATATATAGATATATCAGGAACATCCCATGTGACAACAAAGCATTACAAAAGAATGAAAATGGAAATACCAGCAACACCTGTATTATGTAGTGGTGTTGTCCTATGTAATATTAAGACTCCCTCAGACAGACGTGTCATTAATAGATGAAAACATTTGCACATTGGCCAAATACATCACTCTGTGTATTTTATTTACATTAACACAACAGTTCCTTTCCAATCATTATGTGAGAACAGTACTCTTGCAAGGTGCTGTGTGCGACATCATCATCATGAAAAAGGTAAATGCAGTAACCATAGAGGGGACCAGTACTGTCGTGTGTACACTGGGGTCGTCTGCATCACGTGTACCTCCAACCTTTAGGAGTCATGTGCATACCAGGATTGTGTGCCTGAGAGACAGGGGTGAGGTCAAATGGAGTATGTTGTGATGCATATTAAAAAGGTTACATGTGTCCAGTGGACACATGTGTGAAATGGACAGCTATGTATGGGGCAAATATTGTTCTAGAAACTGGCTGGCCTTTTGTTTCCGTAGGGTGAGAGTGGGATATGGGGGAAGGAGAGTAGGCATGCTCGTGGAGGATAGGTTGGGTAGGATGACAGACAAGACAGCGTACAGGGTCAGTATATGACACATGTGGGGGGATACATCTTGGATGGGGAGGGGTGTTCGGCAGTCACAAGCCCATGAGCCCCCAGATGGAAGGAGAGTAAGTATGCTTGTGGAGGATAGGTTGAGTAGGATGAAAGACAAGACAGCATACATGGTCTGTATATGACACATGTGAGGGATACACCTTGGATGGGGAGGGGTGTTTGGCAGTCACAAGCCCATGAACCCCCAGATGGAAACAGTGGGATGGAGGTCCTCAGCCATGGGCAGCCACCACTGCACCAAACAGCTGCAAAGGTGGCTGTGCTGGGGGCTGTCTAGGAGGGGCAGGCTCACCCTGTAAATGTGACAATCTGCCCTCGAGCTGGTGTATCTGGCCTCAAAACCCCTTATTGAGCCCCCTACGCACCACATCCAGGACTGTACAACAGCGGACATGTTCCTGTCTAGACTTGCTCCCAGGGGGGGGACAAGCCCCATCCTTGGAGGCGGTTACACCAGAAGGTGGTGCAGAGCGAACAGAGGTGGAGGTCCAAGGCTGTACCCCAGATGTGCTGGTGCCCAGTGCCATGGCCAGCTGAAGTGGGACAGGAGGTTCTGCCGGGACCTCCAAACCCATACAGCCTATAGTGTTTCAGTTTTAACACACATATGGCTTAGTAATAGTCAACAGCATTCAGGATTACTTATAACAGCATGCATAGATATGACCATCAACCTAACACAACAGATGGTATACATTTGCAGAGGGAGCACAATACATGCATATATACTGCATGACATCTGTACAAAGTGTAGAAGACGTGTGACTGCAGCTATGAACAGTGGCCCATTATTGGCATGTCACTGAGAACCTCAGACAGTGACTGTCATACCACTGTTTCATGTGACATATGTCCAATCAGGGATGCAATGGCAGTAACTCTCACCACTATCACCATGTACTGACTGCAATCTTCACACTATGCTTCTGCAGTTCACAGATGTGTGTTCAGTGAGTAGCACAGGAAACAAATGGTTCCACACACTGACCAGTCCACAGATGGCCCTTCAGATGGGGGTTCCCTCACAAACAGAGCATTGTCTTGTCAGTTTTAAAGCATGCAGAATAGCCATTACCACACACAACTTGTTAAACTGGCAGTAGTCTCAATGAAGCATAGCTACACTTACATGCTGTAGTCATGTCTGGCACATCACCCTTCTGTCTCTAGGTTATTTTCCACTGTGTATGTTGTTTGAGGAATATCCAGATATCATCTGTGATGCTGTTTACCAAACACCAGATCCAGGTTCCACTCACAGCGACTGTCATGGGCAAACACCAACACGATGTTCCCAGATATTGTACTGTGTTTGCATTCGATTGGCTATGGGAACATCACCACAGCTGTTCCACATGCAATCAGCTAGAGGAGGACTGCAATAGGTGCAGAGGCCATCACCTGATCATGACCATCACTTACAAAACACAAGCCGCTGCTGAGCAGGTGTACAACTCCACATCCACCAGAGAGTGTGTGGGAGGGACAGACAGAGGCAAAGTACATCAGAGAAGGGCTTGGAGACTAAAACCTAAGCATCGTCTGTCACACACCTACCAGTACAGGGGTTCAGACCCCTGATTGACTAGCCATTACTATTACAAGTGCATGCAGTTATTCCATGTGCCACAAAGCTGACATGTTTGTGTGCTGTAAGAACATATATGTGCGCTGGTGAGTGACATCTGCAACAGAGATGTAGTAGACATACATTAGGTGTAGCACACATGGCTGTCCACATGAACGGATGTCATTGTCAACACAACCACACTCTCTAAGGGACTCAGACACATTGCCACACTTTGCCAGGCCCACAAATACACTTCCTAACTACTTAGTTTGCCACACTGCAGTAATGCACAGGTACTACATGCACCACAGGGGATATCCGGAGGTTCTATGGGCTAGGGCATGTGAATGTGTCTGACATCAGTTGGTATGCCAGTGGGAGTTATTCTGGGTCTGCCTGTGGTTGTGAGCATCATATCCCACAGGCAGACACAAGATGCCAGTACTGACATGCATGTGTGCATTGCTTCATGGGTGTGTAGTAGTTGGCTGTGCAAGATGGCTGTACAAGGCTGGGTGAGGGGTAATCCTTGGCATCACACCATCCAACAATGGTGTGCAGTGTGGTACTGGGGTGTAGTGTCTGCAATATCCCACACAGATGGGTATTATATGAACTGTCCTGTCATCCTGGTTACCATTGTGTATGGCCATTGCTTTTCAATGCATGCCATGTCTGTGTTCAATAGTCCTTGACATAGACATTGCCTGGGATGTGCATGTCCCACAATAATGTACAGTGACATGTACAAGTGTACCTGGTTTGGCTGGCACATGTTGTATGCACAGACTGTTATCCTCAGATATGCCAATACTGGCCTGGTGTGGCAGGACCTGCTTAAAGACAGCAGGTTGACCCTGCACCTGCATTGATAGCATGATACAGGTATCCCCTGGTGTCAGTGGCATCTGTCCATACAGGGCACGTGTGTAAGGCATTGTATGGCCTCTGTGGATCACATTTGATGGCACCACATATGTTGCAGGCATCCAGTGGGAAACATAGTGAAGGCACATTGTCCGCAATTATGTGCCTATTGTACTGCTGGACAGGATGCCATGCCCTCTGTAGCCCACTGCAATCACACCATGCCTACCATCTGTCATCAGTGTGCAGGGTACTAGCAACACAGCAGGATATTCTAGGCAAGTGTGTTTGTGTATGACACATGGGTTCAGAACGTATTCTAGGTAATAGTAGGGTTGCATACTTTGCTCACCAGGCCTTTTGCCAGTTGTAGGGGTATGGCTTACCAGGACAGTTCCTTGGCTGATTGACATTTGTACTCCTCGTGAGGTGGACATTGTGACATATAATACGGACATCATAAAGGAAAACTACAAAATCTGCTCCCCAAAATGTCCAGTGGTTAGACACTCACAGCCACCTCCACACAGGTTCTGATTGTCAGACGCACGCAGACACCTGCCATGTTTTGGAATAGAACCCCTACCTAACTAGTTTATTACACTACAGCATTACACAGTTACAGCACGCGCTATGGAGATTACTGGGGTGCAGCACTCCCAGAGGTGTATTACTAGGTGCGTGACATCAGCAGGATTGCCAAAGGTGAGTACATGAATTGTAAAAAGTGTGCATACTCTAAAAAGCATAATTTCTTTTTCAGACAGACACACACACACACAAAGTTGGCCTGTCTGGGATTAGAACACCTACCAAACTAGTTTATCACACTACAGCATTCTGCAGTTGCAGCACGTGCCATGGAGATTACTGGGTTACAGCAGTCCCAGAGGTGTATTCATAGGGGGGTGACATCAGCAGGATTGTCAAGGAAGGGCATTCCAAGTGTACTGTGAATGGTACATGTCTGTTACCTGCGTGTACCCACTGCCTACTGTCACGAAAACACATTTACACCTGCTTACAAGTGTCTTATTCAGTCCTAATTGACAGCATCAACAAGGCTTGCAGGTATTGAATCCCTGACCATGCACACTGAGATCACTGGACATACCCCTAAGCCATCTGGAATGTATACATGTTGCATGGAATTTATAATGCACATCTTACTACAGGTATTCCACAGTACTGAAAACAAATGGGACAGTCACTTTGTGTACATATGTACAGTACCTGTGAATGTACTGTACTCTGTGAAACAACGAAGACAAGTTTACATCTGTACAACTGTCATAACTACATATATATATATATATATATATATATATATATATATATATATATATATATATATATACACCTACGGGATGTGTACACACACACACACACACACACACACACACACACATATATATATATATATATATATATATATACACACACACACACACACGTCTGAACACCCTTGTGACACAGAAAGATTCCAAAGGAGCTGATGTGTACACAAAACAGAGGAATCTCTTTTGTTATAACATTTAAATCTTACTCAATTCACCAGGCCACTTCTGTGTCATGGCTTGACAGTGTCACAGGAAAATAACATACCCAACTGTAGTCGTGTTTAACTGTGTATTCTTTACCATTCCTAACTATGTAATACTTTGTAGACACCAGTCACCACAGATGGCTACGATGGTGTCCTAAAAGACATTACACATGTGTATGCCTGGCTGCAGGGTAGTCACACACACAAACACACACACACTTGCCAGTATTGTGCATACATGTCTTGCCTGTGTAAAGGTAACTAGTACAGTGGTATGCAGTTGGGGTATGTGCCACAGAACACATACAATTACACTTACTCTGATTCCACTTCTGAGCTGGGTGACATCACAGGACTGATTACTTGCAGTGGGGTTGGGGCAAGAGAGAGATTTAGCAGTCGACAAGGATAAAGGCCAGTGCAAAAGGTGGTACCTCTTTGGACTGCAGCAAAACCCGCTGTCATGACAGGATGTTGACACAAATACACACACACAACCACACTCAGCCATTTGCTGACACACACACTCATGCATTTGCTGAGACACACACATACAAACACACGCAGCCATTTGCTGACACGCACACACTCAGGCATTTGCTGTCACGCACACAAACACATGCACACAGTTGCCAGTGGGATCAGAACTCCTGCCTATCTACAGATCATTATTACAGTACTACACAGTTACGAGATGCGCCACAGAGATTACACATTCCAAGGCAGTCAGAATGCCCTTCTAAGATTGAGGACAACAGCAGGGAGACTGACAGTCACGAAGTACATAGCTGTAAACCTGTCTATTTAAAGTAGGTGTCCATTACAACCTGTATGCACAAACAAGACACATCATCTGCAGGTAGTACATAGGTAGGCCTGAGAGGTATAGTTGTAGCACAACAGGAACCTGAACTGGAGTATGCCCATCTGTGGAATAGACAACTACTATCACTATACAGGGTTACAGTGGGCATACTCATACACGTAGTAGCACAGGGCTGTTTGGGATGCACTATGACTACAACTACACAAGGTTTTACTGGGCATGCTCATACACTTAGTAACAAAGGGCTTGTTGGATGCACTGACTGAAATTACACAAGGTGGCAGTGGGTACACTCATACACTTAGTAGCACAGTGCTGTTTGGGATGCACTCCGATTCTAACCACAGAAGGCCACAGTGTGCATGCTCATACATTTACATTTACTGAACACGTCGTAATGGACTCCTATTGTAAACACACAGGTTTACAGTTATGTACATCTTACCTGTCAGTATATATGCACATCATACTGGTTTACTACCTGATACTTGTATGTGTCCCATAAGTGATATATCTGTGTCTGTGCTGTGTGATAAACATGCATACATGTACACAAAGTACTGACATATATATGTTAAGTATACACAATCATGCATGTGTGGATGTGACAGACAATAGGTTAACTGGGACACACAGGCGGATGCTACCTACAGCACACCTTGCTGCCCTGAAAGGCATACACTGATAGCAGATTGTGGACAGTGGCATTATACGTGGAACAGTGGCATGTGCAAGCATAATGAGTGAGCCACATTGTGTAATGGTACTGAGGTGCATGTGTCAAGATGACCTCTCCCGGCTGTGATAGTAATTGTCATTATTAGCAGGACTGCTACCCTAAGTATATCTCACATTAGTCATATACACAATTTCTGCTGCTGTCCGTCACCTTACATGAAGCATTTTCTACCAAGCACATTACTGCCACTCGCAGTGATGTCATGGTACGAGTGGCAACTGCTAGACCAAAACAATGAGCCAATGTCCTGCTGTTATTATGAGGTTGTCCAGTGTCTGTCATTCTGGGCTGCCATGACTGAACAACAAGCCTTCGACACAGAGCACATGCATCCATGTTTCATGTGTGTGTGTGTGGATAATACCTAGGTCGCATTTACCTATATAGCTGCATTCCAAGGCAAATGTCCTACACACAGAAATAACACCCTGACACCTACAAGACAATTGCATTGGATGCTTATGCTAACCAGTGCTAGATGTGTGGCTTTAGTAATCCATTTTCTCAATGTAGAACCTACAATGGGGAATACTGACATCTGTTCAGTGAGGAACACCTGGCTGAAGGCTCTGTAGTGCACAATTGCACTACCACCATATAACTCAGGTCCAGACATGTGGGCCATAACAGTAGCATGGACCATTCCAGGTGGTGGTGTCCACATATTCATAAAGGCTACTCACATGTAAAGACCACTACTCCGACATAACTCATCACAGATGAGTCAGGTACAGGTGACAGAGGCAAACACTGCATTCTAGGTTGTATCCTCATATACATCCACCACCTTGTCCCCAGACTACCAACACACATCCATATGTGGTATGACATAGTATGGTAGACCACCAGATAACCTTTGATTGGTGGACTGTACATAGGGCTATATCAGCTGTGCAAAGTACCCATGTACAGACACAGCTGCATAATGTGTTATGCAATGCAATAATACCACTGTTTGTAACCAGCTCAGTTGTACACATACCAGGGTCCCTCAGATGTTGTCAGCATTAACACAGTTGGCTGTTGCTGTACACCAGTAAACAACACCTTCGTGGTTGGATATGACCTAACTGTACCTGCCCTGGATATGTACATCCTACACTCATACAACATAAATTACATTATCATAGCTTTCGTTATCCTTTCTACATACAGGTGGCTACAGTCATTACACACATGCACATGGCAGATGGCATGCTAACAGTACATAAGGTTTGATATCTATGTTAACAGAGGTAATATTCCCTCTCTACTGGTCACCCATGACACCTATCATATCATACAACTCCCCATGTGGGATGTATGTCATTAGACATGTCCACCTAATGCAATACCTACAAACATACCCAAATAACAGGATCATAGGACCTACACAAGGCCTGTATTGACAGACCCAGAGAAATCCAGCTCTGCTCTGTATGTTCCCGAGTAGTCACAGGTGATATGTTCATGACATGTACAGCTATGTGTGGCCACAGCTCCTACATATACCCCATGTCAACAATTGCAAGCCATGCATGCTGTGTGCTGTCTGGACATTAGCCGTAGTACCACAATAGCCTCTTTGTGCTGGGGTGAGATGTTTACAAATCACAGACCTCACACATGCTTGAATGAGTGAACTGCCTAGCCTAGCAGAGCACATTGCTGGCACTCTTTCAGTAAACATGAGGTGTGTGTGGCAAATATGATGTGCTCACTGTTGGCCATTACAGTGCCCTGGCTTCACCATGGCACTGTCAAGTAACAGTTTGTAGGAGCATGACATGGAATAATGATGTGTGTGTCTTGCTGATATATGCTGTTGTCATATATGTACATTTGGCTACTTGGTGAAGGTGGTTGTGTCCTACCAGTACATGAATACAACATCCATTATGATGTAATGCTCAGCTATGTTTCACACAAGGGGTGGGGAAGGTGTGGAATGTATCCTCTTGACCTGCTAGTGCACTTACTGATGTAGACCACACATGTGTACATGTATTAATGTTTGTGTAGATTCCATGTGTGTTCAGTGTCTGATGTTTGAAGGTGACTGTTGTCTTAGTACATCATGCTGTTGCAATACAGCCTCAACATTGCCAACTGTATATGGTGATATGCTTTAAGTACAGTAAGCTGTACATAAGGTATGGACAGATGTTTGGACATGACTACTAAGTGCTGGGGCTACTTTGCAGATGAATGATTACTGAGGACAGCTCACTGGTGTGTTACAACTATTCCTACAATAACCTGTGTAACTGCTAAGGTCAGGTTTTGTTAATTGAAGTGGAAGACAGACAATGTTGAATGCAGTAAGGGTGACACTGAAGGCAAACTTCTTGACACCTGTAACAATAATACCTCCCCTGTGCATATATCAGCACAGTTGGCAAAGGAAAGAGTCAGTAAGCTTTGTAGCAAATGCGATAGTGCTGTACTTCTATAATACCTATCAGGAGATAGGCAGGTGTTTGATTCACAGTCCTGGCATGTGTGTGTGTGTGTGTCCATATATGTCACGTATGGTTGGGAATACATCCCACATGTTTTCACTCTCCTGAACACTGTTGTTGACATCAGTACAGACTAAAGTGTAGAAAGAAAGGCGTAGGCAGGTGGTTGAACCTCACACATGTCAAGTGTCTGTATGTGTGTGGCATAGGTGCATATCTTTGTGAATGCCACTGTGTTTGTGTGTGTGCGTGTGTGTGTGTGTGTGTGTGTGTGTGTGTGTGTGTGTGTGTGGCAGTCTGTGTGTATGGCTGTCCGGTCCCTGGACTGAGGCTGTATTTTACCATAGTGAAATGTTAATGCCCCTCCCCTCATCCACTCAATGCAATCTAGTAGCTCTGTTGATATCATCAATCTTAGACGGGCATTCTAACTGCCTGTTAACATGTACACCCTGGGGTGTGACCTGTTGTTACATAGCCTACTGATGAACCCCCCCCCCCACATACACTCACTGCACTGTAGTATCTCTGTTGATGTCCTCGTTCTTAGGCCATTCCGACTACCTGTACATGTGTAATCTCTGTGGCGCGTCTTGTAATTGCGTAGTTCTATAATGATGATATGCACATAGGCAGGGTTTCTCATCTGAACACTGGCAACTATGTGTATGTGTGTGTGTCAGAGTGTGTGTTACTGTGCCTGTGAATCCCTGAGTGTGTGGGTGCGTCTGTGTTTGCATGCTGTCATGGCAGTGGGTATTACTGCTTCCCAATGAGAAGCCACTATTTCCACTGGCCTTTACCCTTGTCATCCGTCATACCACTCTTTTACCTCCTCTCTGCTCCAGGTAACTATACCTGTGATGTCACCCACTATGGATGTGATGGCTCTGAACACAGTAGCTTACTACACACCTATCATGCTCTTGGAGCATTAGAACAGTAAACATAATTGAAACATGGGAGATTACAACTGTGATGTGGAAACTACTAAGTGCATACAGGTATTATCATACAGACATGTGAGCAGTCAACATGTACATATGGGACACTAACTGCAAACACCAACATCCCCGGCACATGCAACTACACCTGAAAGAGGAAGGCAGAATGTCAAGATCAACATGCTGTTAGTGTTACATGATACATACTGTCAAACATACAAAATGCATTCTAAAACTGTAATACATGGTATGTCTGCTGCCTGTCAACACTACTCAACAATATTAATCTACAATTGTCTACCTAGTATACCCTGCATCAGACCACATGAGCATGTCCCTGCACCGATGGTGTGGATGACAGGGATGCAGCACAGGCATCATCATATGCACAAGGTGATAATGTTTGCCAAAGGCCTAGACTGCGCCATTGGATGACATCATGTGTGTGTGTTAGGGCCTGTGATATCATTGGGCATGTGTGGATGTTATGCATGTGTGTGTTGAGGTGCCCTACATTTGTTTCCGGTGTGTTTGTGCATGCATGCACACAGGTCTGACATGTGGCTGGCCTACACAGGGGTATTATTGACAGCTGCAGACTGTACAAGGCAGGTTTCACAGTTCACGGTGTCCGGCCATGGCCATGTGACCTGCACTTGCCAGGGGTTGCATGGTACTACCAGGCAGAGGTCCAGATTGGGTACTGTCTGATGACACATGGCCACTGGAATCGTGTCCCTGTTGGGACTGTCCAGGATCATGTGCATGTGGCCTGCTGTGTCCTGGTGTGGACTGCACAGCACCAGCTGCACTGCTGCTGCTACCGCCACTATGGGAGTGAGCATGTGCAGTAGCATGTTCACGTAGACCTTCAACAGGTGATGTAGCTGACCTACGTCCACATGCCTGACACCTCACTCCCACCAGATGTTCCAGCACAGACATTACACGCTCGAGGATTGACATGCCATGGTCAAGGACTCCCACCACGTCACCCAATCATCTATCCAAACCATCAGCAAGATGGTGGTGAGCATTTGCAAGTGCCTGGATGTTGTCAGTTAAGGAATGGACAGCAGCCCTCTGAAGCCTCAGACCATCTCTGTTGTGCCATTCAGAATGTGCCTGTGCCTCCATTACAGCCTGAAACATGCGTCTGGTGACTCCAGCTGATGTGCTTTGTCTCACAGGGGCATATTGGCCAGTGGTCTTCCTACGAGCAGCGCTGGGCACATGCCTGTGTGGGACATCACCAATCAGTTGACAGGGATCATGGTGTGCAGGCACACCTTCCATAATCTCCACACTTCCCTGTTCCATGCTACCACCCACCAACTGTCCTTCCTCTATGGCCAGTGGTGATGGGGTATGTATAGGCAGGGAACTGCGTGCGAGGATGAGGGGGATACAGGTTGAATGACAACCGATGGCACAGATTCAGCCCCTGACAACCCTGCCTGTACCTCAATCATACTATCATCATCACTGCTAGAGTCTGTGGGTCACTAGCATCAGGTGGACCACAGGAGGGCAATGCATCTACATCAACACCTGTGAAGGGAAGACAAGAACTGTACATTACAAGTTATACCAGACAGACACACACAGACACACAGACACACACAGACACACACTACATGCAGGTGATATGGCAGATGGCATTCAGCTTAGACAATTATAGTGGTAGTTATACATTCCTGAGTTGCACACAACAGCATGCATGTGTTATAGTAGATGGCATGCACCTAACACAATTATAGTGGTGGTTAGCATACATACCTGTATTGCACCATTTGTGTTAGTAGCTTATGCCCCACACCTGCAACACAATGCATGCACTTTGTACCATTGCACCGCACTGCCATGGTGTTTGCAACATACATCACATGCTAACAGACCATCGCTGAGTGACCTTTGTACATCTGCCACTGATGCTTTGTGTTGGCCACCGCTCCTATGTGTGAGGACATGAGCAGAAAGGTATGTTGACTGAATACTATGTTTGCCTGAGCCCTAGCTTGCATATCTCCTCCAAAGCAGTGCATGTCTGTTCAACATTATTCCACCTACCCCTGAGTTGAGTCTACAGACATTGTGCATGTGGCTGTACACACATGTTTGACATGGCTGTCCCTACTTTGCAATGGTGCCACAGACCAGCACAGGTTTACAGTACACTGGCCTGATGTGTGGCGTATGACCTTGCCAACCACATGTAGTATGACATGTCTTCTGCTGACGTGTTTAATGACATGCATACATGTGTAACACAATAGTCTCCTTTCCAATCTACAGTACAGTAATGGTGTCCCAATGCAGGGACGTGTTATACTAACATGGGCCTTCAACTGACGCAATGTTGTCTGTCTGCCCTACAAATATGCAGTGACATACTGCACATTGACATTGAGCTGATGTGCATAGCCATTGCAGGGCATCATGTGGCTTCACAATTGCTATACAGTGTGAGTTACTGACACAGTTCATAGCCATGACTATGTTCACATACAATACATATCTAATGTGGAATGTGACCCAAGTCACTGAGGTGTATACACACTAAATCCTAATGTGGAATGTATGACACAGGTGACAGAAGGGTATACGGATGACACCCCTGCACATCTGCAACCATATTACTGATGCCTGGCAACTATGCCCACACATGGCTGACTTAGCAGTACTCTATGTCCCACATGCCATCTGTGTACCTCACACACATGAGGAGCAGGCATGACAGTGATGTCTGACACCAGCAAGGTGAATATACTGTATCTGTGGCCTGATGTGGTTGTATTTGTATGTTGTGCAACACATGCATGTATTTGGATAATGTATAGGTGAATGCTTTCATGTCGTGACACACTCAAGATGTTCAAGACATGTTATGTGGTGGTTTCATGTTATGCCTACACAAGCTGTGCACAGGCCTGTATGATGTTTAGTGTTTCACATCTGTAATATCACCATTACACAAAGACCATAGTTGTATTGTGTCGAGCCAATGTACAACAGTGTGTACACACATGTACATCACTTCTACTGTTTGTGTTGCTTCATGTCTCTGGCCATCCTCCATGGCCATGTGTACACTTGTTCTGTCCAATGGCTTTGATGGCCATCTTATTTCACATGTCAGTGTTATCCCATATGACATACACCCATAGATGTCATATGTTCCACTGAGGACAGGGTTATGCAGACAAATGGTAGTATGTATGGGATGTGAGGCATCATGTTTTGCAGGATAGTTGAGCAGTGTTGCAGTCAGCCTACTACATGGCATGGACATGTCAGATAGCACATGACATTGTGTGACATTCATAGCAAGGGTATAATCCACAAGGGTGTATCCTGTGGGCCGATCATACTCCAGCGCCAACACATTTAGAGTGTGTGTACACATATGCTCTCTGTACAGTACTGTTTGTATTCCCAACATGTGTAATGCTCATATGTATACCTGCCCCTACAGTGAAACACACCTCCACCATTGTATTCACAGTTGTCCACACATCTAGCAATGACAGTTTGGAAGGTTTAGTGTAGGTGTTTCATATAGTCTTCAATTGTTTCACATGGGTAACCACTGTGACGCATTGCAGGTCTGAACAGTGTCTATTAACAGGACCACCATACATTATGTGTATGTGTATTATGGCAGATATCATGCAATTAATATGATTTGTGCATTATCAAGCCTGGTAAATAATAACAATCTCAACTGACACAGGCTGCTGTCACTGAAAAATGCCAGAGGTACCTAAACAGGAGTGTCACAGCAGTAAGATCATTATCCACACCTGTGTGTTAGCTACAGGGTGCAATGTCCATGTTAGCACATACGCCAATAGAATACACTATACTATGGAGTATGCACATCTGTGCATACATAGAGTAGCAGACTATAGTATGTGGCATGTGTGCATACATGCCTTGCATATGATGTTACACTGCATATTGTACGGTAACACATGTAACTATGTGAAATATAGTTGTGTTATATGTGCAGTACTGACATACAAGGCAACTCCAGGCTCGGTGGTTGAGAGACACCCCCCTCCACAATACCAGCTAAACCTTGTGGATGGAGGTCTGCAGGTGTCCCCAGGTTGGCCAGTAGCTCCTTGGTACATGTGAGTGGGGGCTGGGTGAGTGGCCCCTCACCTGTTGCAACTTGTTCTCTGGTGATTGCATTAGCATGCTGTTTTGCCCATCTTATGAGGTCAGTGCAGTGTCGACGCACCTGCTGATAGGTGCAATTGTGACCGCCAACATCATTTACCCTGCTGCGGAGTTCCTCCCACAGGGCATCCCACTGCTGTGCATCCTGTGGCACATGGCTGACGAGTGTTGTATGGTTGTCGAGGAGGTATGGGACGAGGACCTCATCCTCCAAGCGGCAGCCTGCTATGTGGCATACCTGGAAGACATAAATGATGGAGACAGGTCACAGTAACTCACAGAGAAGTACAGAAGTACAGCTGAACATGCATGTGTATCACATTTATTAAGATTACAAATAAGTCTTTGCAAATCTACATGACACTAACACCACTGACATGTATAAGTCATACACACATTTGACACTTACTGGTGATGTGATGTTATTGCCATATATGTGGGTGTCATGTGATGACATTGCTCATACTCCATGTGGTCTTTGTCTTGACATGGGCATGTCTGTTTTCCTGTACTGGTGTCTTTACCTATTAGCACATGCCTGGATGTGTTCACATTAATGCAATCAACCTTAATGCTGTGTATATGTCACATATATAGTCATACATAGCCATTAGGGACATGACCTGTGACCCTGCAGACTTCCAAGCATGTATGTTTTCCCATATACATCTACATGGCACTGTACAGCTGTGTAGCATCTTGCCATATATTGCCTGTGTTGCACATGGGACCATAGCTAGCCTGATGTTATTTGCAGGGCTGGATATCAACTATAGCATGTATGGTCATAGTGATCTAGTAGACTGTATGCCCTGGGCCATTTATGAGCCTAGGCAGACAGGTTACCTAGCTGTAGGCAACAGACAGGTAAGTTTCAGTTGCCAGTTCAAGCAGTGCCACAGAACTGATCCACAGGGTTACTGATATATTTGGCATGCGGTCATCACACCATGTCACAGAGAGGGGTGATGTGCAGCTTCACTGGACAGGGATGCATAGTATGGCAAGAGTATGTTAAGTGTATGGGACAGAGATCTGTCAGGCATGTTGTGATCCTTGTACTAGAAAGGTGGATGTCCATGAAGTATGTGTTTATTTGGGATCAGGATGTGTTATGTGTAGCATGTCCAACACCTCTGGGTTAGACATGGCTTTATTCAGGGTAGGCTGCATGCTACATAGTGGAGCTAGGGATTGGGAAGGGCAGTGTAGGCCATCTATGCATGGGCAATAACCCTTATGGAAATATGTGATCTATTATGGGTCACATGAGTGTTGAGTATGGCTGAGCAATTATCTCTATATTCCTGGATGGCACCCTGTTATGATTAGGGGTGCCACATATGACTGCCTGACTGGTGTGGTGAAGTAACTATCAAAGGAAAGACTACTGTCCAGCTGCATCCCATACACACACAGTTGCCATTATGTTGACTGCTGCCTAGGTGGTAGTTCATGGGTACAGGGTTTTTAACATAGGGGATGACAGTGCAATACTTAGCTGTCAGATTGTGGCCATATGTCACACACCACATATCTGACACACAAAGGCCCTTATGTATGTTGAACGCAGCACACATTGAGTCAACTATTGCTCCTAGTTCGTAGTCATTTGCAAACATCAATAGGCTGATGCCTTCTGTGTTATTCTGTGTGGTATAGATAACAAAGAGGGGGAGTACCAGGAATGAACCCTGTATTACTGTGGCTGGCACTGGTTTGGTGTGCATGTATTAGTCAGACACCTTCTGTAGTGTTGGTTCTGCCAGCATTCCAGTTGCCAACCACTCCTGTGACATACAAATATACACCTATATTACTGCGTGTAGCTGGAACACAGTATGGGTGATGGTGTCCTACGACATGGCAAGGTCATGATATGCAGTGTGAATCAACCCTACTGTCATCTACATCTGTACCGAGTACATCAATTACGTTGATCACGGTTCATGGCCTTACAGACCAGACTCAGCAGGGTAGTTGTGCACTATTCCCTATTATCAATGGTGTCTCCCCCTTTGTGGGGTGTGATAACTGTTGCTGTGCACCATTCGGTGTGCACACAGCCTGACATGGAGCTATGATTGAACCTGATGTGTATGTGGATACCTGATTGTTCTTACATTTGTGTAGGATACACCCTGGGATGTTGACAGGTCCCATGAAAGCTGTATGTATGGCTTTAGAGAGTGCAGCTTGTACCTGCATAGTTGTTATTACAGGGGCCCTGTAGTGTACATGGATATATTACTAAGTGTACCCGTTGGGGGGTGGGAGTGGGTTTAGGTTCTCCAAGACCCTATCTGGATGAACGGGTGCTATTTCTGTAGGTGCAGTACTTCCCATGCCATAGTGCTGTGCAGCACGGCAGGTCTTGTCATTGCCATTACGATTCATGACACAGCTATAGAATGCTCTGTGCTTGACCTCATAATATGTGGCTGATTAGTTTCACAGTAGCTTTGTGAGGTTTTATATGGTGTATCTGCATCTTACTGAGGCTAACCAGGGATCACCTACACTCATGTGTATTCACTCTTGCAACAGTTACTACCTTCTGTGGTACAGTTTAAAGCATGGTACCACTAGTTTGCCTTCTTGTTTGTGTTTGGTTGAATCTTGGTTCTGTTTCAATGGCACAATCACTGCACGGATGTGACTACTTAAGGTTCATTTGTGTAGGATTCAGCATTTGCACATGCATTGTCCATCTGCATGGGTGTCATGACAGTCATCACTTTGCTGTAAGGATACATAACATTAGTACTGGAAACTGACTATATGTAGCATACTGTTAGCCCTGTCTGTGTGACTGCTGTGATCCAGGTCATTGGGGTTGATGGAATACAAGATGCATTGAGCGCAGGTGTTGGTACATGAGGAGTCTTCCCAGTTCATAATGGAATAGTTGAGAGTAGCCATTATTATGGTTTTCAGTCCCAGACCTAATCTTCCCCATTACAGCACATTATGACAGTTGGGAAATCCGCAGCATGGTGGGTGGTCAGTCACAAGGTGCAATTTGAATTCCACTTTGGCATAAAGGTAGTTGCTCAGCATAATGCATCTGAAGTTATGCAAGTGCAACTAGCGTGGGGGTGTACATATCCTTCGGGAATATGGACACACCTGCAGCCCATGTGCTCCAATTAAGGATAATGGTCAAGAGGTGAGGTGTGTGTTATAACATGGTCATGCAGGTGTGCTCTCCGGAGCATTGAAACATGTCTCAACCACTGCACAGATATGTTCTCCATGTTAGTGATTGACATATGTGTGTCCATATAATGTTTCTGACATGTACCATTGTGTAGCGAGATCTGCAGTTTATTGCTTGGCTGTCCCTGTAACAGCAGTGGACCTTCACTTGAACTGTGCATGATGAAGGGACTATAGGGGAAGCATGAGCCCTAGGCAGTATCCAGATTCCCAGGGGTGACAGGTGCAGGCTGTGTCTGGCAAAGCATCATGGTCTGTCAACCATGTTATCCCAGGCAGACAGATACTGGATACCCTTTGACTTGCACCACTACACTAGACAATTGTGGAATACAATCCTTTTGTCCCTGTACTGCAGTATCATTCTGGCCAATGGCAGAATGCTACCCAGGCCTTGGGACATACCTGCATGGGCTAGAAGACCTGAGAGTTCCTACATGAGTTTCCATGCAGTCCAGGCTACTGCATCACAGGTCCTGCACAACAACATGGAATATGCTAGAGCCATGTGTATAGTTCAAAAGGTGGTCTGAGTGTATGGGTATGTGGCTAATCATGGCAGACAGGCAGCTGACAGTATATATGCCCTTGTATAGGTTGGTGTGTAACATAGTGCTAGAGTTTGCATTCACAATCGAGTACTGTTGGGCATGTTCCCAGCCACGTGTTCTGAGGTGTGGCACAATTATGCAAACTATGTCATACAGTTTGTGTATTTCATTGTCTGTCTCTTCTAGCTTGGGAGGTCACTTGTTTGGCCAGATACTTAGAAGCGTCTGTGAATGTGTGTGATTTCTGGTAGTGTGGGTGTGGGTTTCCTTACTGTGTTCTGGTAATGGTATGTGTTGGTTGTGATGATGAAATGCATGTGTTAACCTACACCTCATGACTGTCCAGTCCAGTCATGGCTGTAGACTGGGCTGCCTTTCAGCTTACCCCTGTAGCTGCATCCCAAACAATGTGTGGGGTGTGGTGTTAGGTAGGTTTGGCAGTGTACATGGCATAGAGGTTACATTCCCCCAAGATGGCCACATACACAAAGCTGACATTAGTAAACACCAGTAGCTGTCTAGTGGACATGCCTGTATGAGTATTCAGTACTATAAGTACCAAGTACTGTATTTAGTTTACTTATTGCTTATGAAGATGTTTTAGACAGTAATGCTCACAAGTAAATATTTGTGTTATGGACGTGACAACACTGGCTATTACAGAAACATAGTAGCTACCTTTAGCAGCAATCCTCCTCTGAGGAGCACATCACATCCTGATAGTTGATTACAGATGATGCGAGTGTCTACAGGTCTGTTTCCTTCTCTGGGTATATACTCACATATCCACCAGGACCATGAGCTCTGTTGGGCACAGACACCCACTCTCCAAACAGAGTCATGTATCAATAGACTCTGATGCCACTATCAACATGATCAGGATATAATCAGATAGTGTAAGCCATCACCTATGAAGCAGCTATTACACATGAGCAGCTGTCTCCTACATCTTACACTACTACTGCAAATGTTACTATGGAGTTAAAGATGATATGCAACCTCTAGTACTGTACACTACCTTACATACAGTATGTGCAAGCGGCTGTAAGGTTGGCAATGAGAGGTTAGGCTAAACAAACCTGGTAATTCAACTAGTGTGTCCCTACTCTCAATATCCACTCTATGTAGATGTGCACATAGCCATTTGGCTCAGCCCTGTAACAAGGGTCACTAAGCATTTGCATAACATGTACACATGCACAGCTGTTATTGCTTGCAAACGATGTGAGAGAGATCCAGCCCTGTAACACGGTTCACTACACATTTGCATAACATGTACACATGCACAGCTGTTATTGCTAGAAAACAATACTAGAGAGGTGGATATTACATGTGTTATGTGCATGGATAGTTACCTAGCTCTTCCAATTATCTTTGCTATCATGCTGCTAAACTGTCAGATAAATACAAATGATATGTATCCTGTTATTGAGTATTGTAATTGCCAAGAGACATAACTACTGTTTGCATAACATAACAGGACTGCTATGTAGAATGGAATACAGATCTGCCTAAAATACTGTACATTACACAGTTATTGGCACAATATCCCACAATGCATACCATATTTGCACAGTAAGCCCACCTTTGACATGCTCATCATACTTATACACCCATACATATGTCTACTGTTACAATATATCGACATATACTATCCCCTGTTATAGCACATACTTGTTGGACCAGTCCTGACACTGACAGTGGCTGGAAGCGAATTGGTGAGTTCCAAGGCCATATCATCCCTTGTGGTGTATGCGGAATTTGCCTTGTGACCTACAGCAATACACACATCGAATACTACAAGCATTACTACTGCTCAACAATACATCACTACAAGATAGCTATTTCCACTATATGCATTGATTACACTGTAATTCTGACAGAACAGGTACTACATACACAGACATAATACATGTTATACATACCTTCTTAGTAACTGGAGGTGTTATTGACTAGTATAATACTCGTTTTACGTTCGTCTTTCAGTGTTTTGTACTGTCCTACAGGTAGATACAGATGGTTTGAATGTGTGTCAAGGCAACCTTTTATAGTTACAGATCAGTAACAAGTGCTATCCCGATAACCAATTGGTGTTCCTACGTAGCTAATTACACGCACATCAGCTGCGCTGCTACTGCCTTAGCCAATACCATGGCAACAGTGGAGTATAATTGAGTACTCCACTTGGGTGTTGTCCCTTTGCCTTACTTGTTAGGAAGACAGCCTGGAAGTGTTGTTTGGAATGTATTGCAACAGCTGTATGGAGACGAACAGTAATATATTATGTGTAATGCCTAGAGGATTTAGTCTAAATGTGAGTACTGCTGTTATATTTCTGAACATTGCTACTTGTGCAGGGTTTGTCTGTACCTAATACTTCTGCATATGTTTCAGTCTGGTCAGGTTGTTTGACCAGCTCAAGGCTGCATAGCTATGCATATAATGTTAGGGGGTTTACAGTGTACTTACCAGACATATTTAGTTTGGTGTTACTGTGTATCATACTGTGCTTATAATCAGTACTTGGTAACACTTCCTGGTGTATGAACCTTACAACCCTCTGAAACGGGATTAGTTCATACAAACCCTGTTACATCAGCAGCTGTTCAATTGTATAAAAGCAACTATTTCACATAGGGCCATGTTAGTGTGTCTGTGTCCAGGTATATTAAGGTTTCAGCAGATGTTGTACAGTAGTTGAATAATTGGTTATGGTATGACAGTATGTATTGATGTACATATTCTGGTTGTGGGGTAGATGTTGGTGGGTGCACATAGCACATGCAGGTGTGTAGGAACCCCTTTTATACAACGTCTATATGTGTGTGGGTGTTCTTTCCCTATGTGAACATCTATCCCTTAGTGGACTAATACTATGGTAATTGCAGGCTGATTCACTAAGGCACTGTTAAATGCTTCCTGTATAGCATGCGGGTACTATTAGTCCTTGAATCCTTTTGGCAATACATCAGAATGTAATATAAAATTTTGCAAAATGAAACTGTCTGTGTATTTCTGTCATGGATATTTGCAGTCATTGCAGTTGTATTGGCGACTGTGTCCATAGAACATATTTGTAATAGTGTATTGGCATATACTCTTCATATGTTATGTTCATATCATTTGGGGGGGGGGCAGAATGTGTGATTGCTATGGTCCAAGTTATACTCAGATATGAACACTTTGGATGCTGTCTACACACATGTATGTATGTGTGTGTGTGTGTGTGTGTGTATATATATATATATATATATATATATATATATATATATATATATATATATATATATATATATGTGTGTGTGTGTGTGTGTGTGTATGTATATAGATATATTTAGATATATTTATTATTGCATACGTTTATCTGTACCTCCATAGATGTGTAGATGTTTTTAACCTATCTATGCATCTACATATATATGTAGATCTGTATATATAGACATGTCTATATGTATCTCTCTCTCTCTCTCTCTCTCTCTATATATATATATATATATATATATATATATATATATATATATATATATATATATATATATATACATATATGGGCATACACCTTTCATTGGGTACATGGCGGGTTGTCCTATTTCAACACATTCCTCCCTTTTGCGTTTTAACCTGTCTGCATACACAACTGGTATAGGTACATCTCAGGTAGCTTAGTGTTAGGTTAGTCTAAGGAAGGAGTACATGGTTGTGGGTTCCAATCACTTTAACATTACAGCAAAAGACAACACCACTATATACCCAATTGAACACACCAAATTGCTAGGAGTGGAAATAGACAATAAACTAAAATTTGACATTCACATATCCATGACCATAAAAAAAGTCCACAAAAAACTAGGAGCGTTATACAGAAATAAGCAATTTCTCACCAAAGCAGCAAAGATTTCAGTAGCAAATTCCCACCTTATCTCCACCCTACTTTATGCCTCTCCAATATATACCAACCTAAGGCAATGCGATCTAAACAAGCTAGAGACCTGCTACAACAAAATAACCAAATTCACCACAGGGGCATCCTACCGTAGTCACCACTGTCTGTCACTTGCTGAACTGAGCTGGCTTGAACTCCCTCACCTCCTTCAATGGTATCAACTATCACTCGCCCACAAACTAGTAAACTATCCACTAAATGTCCCATCCCTCCAGAATCTACTCCAACCCTATCGCACCAACAGACCACTAAGATCCAGTAACAAAAATCACTTTGCAGATAACTAAAGCCAATAACTCTGCTGGTGAAGCACTATTCTCTTGCGCCATAGCCAAATTATGGAACTCCCTCCCACCCACAATTATCTCCATACCATCATGCACACACTTCAAAACTTTACTAAAAGCACACCTAAAAAACATGCTGGCTATGCCCTTGTAACTCCCACTCTAATATCACCCACCCCATGCAACCACTACCTTTCTTTCCACCCCACTAACTACCTTGATTATAGCAAGCTCAGATGCTCATAAGCCTAGTACTTATTATACAGCAGGAACTTCTTATTGTAACATTTGTTAATGTCTGTTATATACTTCGCAGATAAAGATTCTAGTTGTCTACTGATGTACTATGTTCTTCATCTGTAAATATGTTTGTAATTAATTGCTATGTTAAATTGTTAATCGCAATGTAATCCAATGTAACTACTGTCTGTTTATTTTAACTGTGGAGCTTTTCTCCCCAGGCCTCCACTGAAAATGGACCTATGTCCAGTCGGACACTCCCAGTCAACGAATGTAAATAAATAAATAAATTAAATAAAAATCCTGGAAGGCGTTATTATTTTACTTCTCAGAGTAGGCACTGGTAGGGAAAGTGTGAATAACACACATTTAAGCGGTTGTAAGCAGGTTTGCCCATGGTCTGCGTGACTTTAAGCAAAGGTTAAACCTGTGAAGTGCTTCTCCATTTACCGTGTTTCAGCGCTGCTTACCATTGCGCAAACCCGTGGAAACCAGCTTACAACTACTTAAGAGTGCTTTAATCCACCTGCATCCAGCAGCCCTTATTCTGGCCCTCAAAATAACTTAACAGTCCTTGCAGGTCTTGAACCTGGGACCATGAACACTACCGTCACTGACTTTACCACTAAGGCATCTGAGATATGTACAAATGTTATGGTGTTTAGAATATACATTTTACTACAGACATTCCTCACTAGTGAAAATAAATGTGACAGTCAGTTGGTGTACATATGTATGATACATGTTAATGTTCATATGTTTGTGAAATTAGGTGTTGCAATGTGACATGACAGGGTGCATTATGAATGAGAAAGGTTCTTGTTTTGTGTCCTTTTTATATTGTCCCCATACTCCATGTATACCCCATCCAGTTCACTTATTGAACATCCGACCCAGGCCCTTCTTGATGCATGATTTCATTACCCCTCATTCCTCCCCCATCCCAATCTTCACATACACAACAACCATCCCTTCTATGGTGAATTAGATTAATATTAATAGTTATAATACCAGAGCTGTATGTGTTTTGTGTACACTCCAATTCCTTTGGAGTGCTTCTATGTCACAAAGTGTGTTCATAGATGTTTATATATATGGCTATTGATGTAACTTTATAATATATATATATATATATATATATATATATATATATATATATATATATATATATATATATTTCGTATTAATTTGTAACAGTAATACATATGTAGACTGGAATGTGTTGGTTCACGAACTACAGTACATTACAATGTACTGTACATATGTACACAAAGCGACTGTCCAATTTGTGATCATTACAGTGGAATGCATATGGTATAAGGTGCAGTCTCAAGACCGTGAAACATGTATACACCTCAGATGCCTTAGTGGTAAGTCCCATGAATATAGTGTGCATGGTCCAGGGTTCAACACCTACGATGCTTTGCAAATGTTTTTTACTCCAGAATAAGGCTCATTTAAGCAGTTGTAAGCATGTTTAAAAGTGTTTGTGTGATATTATAGCAGCGGTTAAACACAGTTAAACAAACCTTGTAATGTATAACCTGTGTGCGCAAACACGACCACATCCACTAACTACTCAGGATATATACATGTCAGTGAAGTAACATCTCACTATGTGCTTACATAACATTACATTCTCTGTTGACTGTACTCTCCAGCACACATGTGTTTATATGGGTGTTCCGAATGTTTATTATACAGACGATTACTACCTATATATGCAGGCTGTGGTTAAGGTATACTTTTCAACATGATAAACATCCCTGCCTTTATTGGGATTGGGACCTCGAATGCACAGATACTATGCAGATGCTGTAACCATTACACTGTTGACATTAACGTTGCTTCTGCCTATTTCCTATTTAGATGATTTCTATGTGTAAGCTAGGCTAAGCAAAGGGCGGAGGCCCCCAAACCCACTGAGTTTCACTTAATCTTGAAATAACAACACATAACAAATGTACTGTGAGACAATACTTACATTCCTAACTACATTAGGCATAGCCCCTTATTGACACACTTCAAGGGAAACCTTGTTGTATGAATGGGAAACAGAATAACCCCTGGGATCATGTGCCCCAGAACCATACAGCCAGGGGGTGGGGGAGACTGTCCAGTTTGATAGCTGTGAGACCTGTTGGGGAAATTGAATGATGTTGAATTGTCACATTAACATGCCCTCTTTAGATCACTAAGTGCCCCTATCACCCTACACAACCCCTGTTTTCAACGGCTTCTAGCAACTCTGCCTGGAATTGCTTCAATGGCTATGCTTGACAGAGGCTCAGTTACTTCATCAATGGTGCGGAGAAAACCAACACACTGGAGCTATGCTTCTAATTGCACTTGGGCAGATAGGTAGTAGGCTATCTGTAAACCTCTAAAGTGTAGGCCATCACAGCCATAATATGTGAACAAACAGACTTTCAGATCACAATATACAATGAGAAATCACAGTGTAGTCAGGGAACAGTTAAGTACAGCAAGAACCTACAGAGCACTAATACTTAGTCACTCCAAAAGCCTATCTTGGAAGCTAGAAGACTTGTATAAGTTTAAGGCTTTCTATTGCTTACCAGTAGGTTACCTACAGGAAAGATGAGAAACAAGCACAAATGGGAAACATGCATGCAACAATACCATACCGGCTTATGTGTCAGCCTTAGGCTTTGGAATACTAGCCAAGGCTATTGACGCCCCCATGGTGCCTTTTTTAGGAGAGTCTCAAAGGTGAATACCAGCTCTGTAAACAGCACAATAGCAGAATCAATGATGGTTATGCTACTCAACACCAGGGGTTGTGATCACAACATGCATGCACTCACAGCACTCCTCAGGATGAATAACATCATCATCTGTGCAGTAACTGAGATCTGTCTTAAGGCTCCTGAGAGCACACCAGCACTACCAGACTACAACCCATACCACACATTTCAGCCACAGAACATGGACTGACACAGACATAGAGGGGATTTATCCATATTCATCAGGGATACCTACACCTCCAGGTTGGTGGGGCAGCATGATACCTCTGAGATCATCCATGTGCAGCTAACATCAGCCGCAACTGCAATCTAAACTGTGGCCTGTTATGGATTACCTTCCATGACCCAGGATCACCACTCCACCTACCTGGAGACAGTGAAGAACATGACAGTCCTAACGCACACCCTGGCATTGGTCGATGTCAACTACCATAACATTAACTGGGAAACTTACTCCAGTACTCACTTCCAGGCCCAGTGCTTCCTGGAATTTATCACCTCATATGCCCTGTATCAGGTGGTAACCTCACTAACGAGGGGTGGAAACATACTAGAAGTGGTCATCACCAACATGGGCAACAGGTGCACCACAGTGGAGGTTAACCGATCACTGGTTAGATCTGACCATGAACTATTCACTGTTTCCACACCCAAGCATCTCCCCCACCAATGGATACCACAGTGTATACCTTTCCTACAGCTAAATTTACACTACTAGTGACAGGGGTGGGGGGTTTCACAGCCCCACACGCTAAGGGGAAACACTGCTCAAGATACAGACAGATTTACAAATGCAGTCTATAAGCACTTACACGGATGTATGGATCATGCCATCACTGGTAAACCAAGACTCACTCCTCCTAGACAGTGACACCAGTCTGGTGGACCTCTGCAATAAACAGGCTATACTACAGAAGTAGGACAGTGTTCCAGACAAACAGCAAATCTCACAAAGGGCAGACATCTGTGACCACTATTAGTATAATACGTAGGTCCCTCATGACATCATCCAAGGCGAACATCAGCAGGAGAATTCGCAAGGATTCGAAAGATAACCACAAAGCCTTCTTTGGCTATGTCAAGGATCTAAGTGGTGACACACAGATTTGCACTGCTCTGGTGACATATAGCACAAAATATGCTGACCCTACTGATATCGCCAACATCCTTGCAGATACATTCAGTGCATACTTCACCCCCTAAGGAGCCCACAACACTACCCAAAAGGTACAGTATCCCACACATCAGAGACACACAGGTGGAAATGGCCCTCTCTAACAGCAGAACACAGCATCAATGGAGACAGATGTTGTCCCAGACTGCATCTTGCAAACTGTACAAGACAACCTGACTCCCCACCTAATTAAGCTTTCCAACCTCAGCCTCTCCACAGACTACATGCCCATACAATGGCACGTGGCAACGGTTATTCCACTCCATCAAGGTGGAATCACAACTGACCATCGTAACTACCACCCCATAAGCCTGACTAGCATGGTCTGCAATGGTATGGCTTGCATTCTCATGGCACTCATTAACAAAGACATTGGTAACCTCCGAACATGTGACCCAACCCAGGTCAGCTTGGTTGAGTGCAGTTCATGCCTACTGAACCTGTTTGATGTCTTACATACAGTCACTAAGACATTAGATGACGGGGGAGTTGGTTCACACATACTACCTGGACATCACCAAGGCTTTTGACACCATGCCCCACTCAGGTATTATTGATAAACACACCAGCCTGTACATACACCCATACATCACACAGAACCCACATGGTACGACTAGCTGTCTCCAGGTCCAACTCTTGACCAGTCATGACTGGTGTCCCACAGGCTCAGTCCTGGGAGCCCTAGTGTTTGGAATATACTTCTCAGAGGTACAGGCAAACACAGGTGGACTACGGCAGACCATGTTTGGCAATGACTGCAAACTGGGAGCCATGATTGATAGTCCAGCTGACACAGACATCCCTCAAGGGGCCTCACAGAGACCGTCACAGGGTGTCAACGTCATGGCCTCCAGCCAAGTGACACTAACTGCATGGTCATTCCATTGTGGAATATTAAGCACCCACATATTAACACATATGTGGCAGGCACTTTAATATGGATGAGGTAATGGGGTATCTAGGGATTAAGGTAGATAGTGATCATCCATTTGACAATCATATCTCCACAGTAGTTAGGACATCCTTCAATGTAGGCCATCTGATTACTAAAGGCTTCCTATCTAGACATACTGGAGTTATAGTGCCCCTTTACTCATCACTCATCAGTCCCATCATAGGGTATAATAACCCATTAGGGATGTACCTCAGAAGACACTTCCAACAGCTGGGAGATCCACAAATGTACCTCGCCAAGGGGAATACTGGCCTCCAACATATGGTCTATGCAGCCAGACTGAATAAACTCCTGCTTTACTGAGTGGCATCTCATTTACCCACAGATGATCTCCACTGACCAACACAGCCATGTCGAACTCAGGCTTAATGGATATGCTCCACCTATGGGAATCCATGTCACAGTGAGTCACGCACTGTAGTGAGGTGAACCTTGCCACAACAATAACTGGGAGATGCTGGAGGGACAGATTCCTGTCACAGACACTCCCCATACTTTGGAACAACATCCCTAACTACATTATACAGAGCCCCTCACTAACACTGTGCAAGAGGAACCTTGAAGAGTGGATGGGGAACAGTAGATGTACCCCAGGGATTCCGCCATTGGCTCTGCTCCACAGAGGGACAGTTAACGAATCAATGGGGTGTCAAAGGCTGACACATTTTGGCTGGGCTTATGAATGGCCTCTAGCAGTTGGCCAAGTACCTGCCTATGAGTCTGTACATACAGTATCAGCACATGCTGATAGCTTAATTTACTGTTCAGGTGTTGCCTTACCTTGTGCCAATGGCAGTTGTGTGTGCAATAGTTGAGGGCTGCCTATGTTGGATGCACACAGCAGACTGCCTATACATGACAATTTACAGGTAGTCTTGTGTGTGTGCCATCCATTTTTACTGTGTGTGCAGGTGGAGAAAGGTGTCAGTCCCTAGGTGCCTACACTGTCAGTGTGTGTGCTATACATTCCCTTTTTGCCAAGGCATGGGCATACTGGACATGCCTCCGTCTTTCTACTGGGGATGGCTCAGGGTGTTCATGTTCTGAGTACCTCTGTGCCTGTGGGGCCCTTGCCAGTGGTAGTGGTCTGTGAGGGCCTTCACCATTCTGTCCCTGCTGCAGCTGTTTCTGCAGGACCATACTGTGTAGCATGGCACATACTATGACGATGTGGGCACACGTGCCTGGAGAGTACTGCAAGGCTCCACCAGATATGTCCAAGCAACGGAACCATGATTTCAGCATCCCAAACGCATGCTCTATGATGATTCTGGCTTGTACGTGTGCCTTATTATTGCGTTCCTGCATGGGTGTGTGTGCATTTCTGATGGAAGTCATCATCCACGGTTCCAGTGCATAGCCAGCATCCCCCACCAGGTGGCCATTTGGGATGTCCACCCTGGCAAATAACTGATACAGCTGTGAGGCATGCAAGATGTGGTAGCCGTGATAGCTTTCAGGGCTGCCAGCACACACATCCATGATAATGCCCTGGGCATTGTACACGACCTGGCAGTTGATGGAGGGGTATCCCTTGTGGTTTATGTAGTGCCTACCCTGCTCACCGGGTGGTGAATTGATGTGTATTTGCATGCAGTCTATTGCAGCCCGTACCTCCGGGTATTCTGCCACATGGTGGAAGAGACGCATATTGCTGGCCAACTCATAGGTTCATAGTTTCACAGGTTAGTACTAGGCTAACTGCCCTTGCAAGCCATTGTAAGCCTAGCCAATTATCCCTTGTGAGACTCAAACCCTGCACCTTGTGTTTGTAAGGCAAACACCTTAACCATTAGGCCACCCTCCCAACCCATCCTGCATTCGGGGGAAGTATATGTGCTCATTGGCATGTGGTAACATGGCATCCAGGAACTGGTGTAGTACCCTGGATGTTGATGCCTGAGAGATCCCCATGATATCCCTGGTTGATCTTTGAAAGGTACCTGTAGCTAGTATTCTCAGGCTTACACATACCTTCATATCCACTGGGATGGGTTCACCTCTGTTTGTTCTAGCTCTGAGGTGTGGCCGGCACAGCTCCACAAGTTGCTGTAGGATGCCCCTGTCCACCCTGTAATGCTCTACTATCTTCAGATCATGTAGCCCCTAGTAGGTTACCCTGGGTTTGAACACTCTCCTCCTCCTCTCGTGCCTGAGGTGGTCGTGTGCATCATCCTCCACATCACATTCAGTCTCCAACACATGCTGGTGGATCAAAGCTATGGCAGCCCCTAACATGTACATACTAAAAGTTCCCCGTCTGTATACACCACTAGTACAGAGTGTATGGGAATACACAAATGTGTGTGAGGTGCTTTCACACTTTATACTATTGTGCTATGGATGCTGCTGATGTCAGTTGGTTTGTATGAGCTATTCCAGCTGCAGCGTGTCTTAATTATGGGTTTTGCAATGAGTACTGCAAGTGTGGGGCCTTTACTGTGGAGATATGCTTGCCTGCCTTGATTAATCTGTTGCCCTTTAATTCACTTTTAAACCTGGATCCCCTCCCATTATCAGGCATGCATCCACCTGCTGACTTTCTTGTTTTGTACTTTCCCTAACCAGTCATGGCAAAATGTGTCTTGTAGCTGATATACTGCAAATCAGCTTTGTTCTGCTTTGACACTTTACTGTTTTCTTTGCAGTACAGCTCCTCCCCTTTCCTGTTCTGCAGGTAGCTGCTTGCAGCCTTGTTAGATGTTGTCAATGGCCCACTGTAGGCTCCTAGGTGTTAGTCATTTGTACTCCAATTTCACTGCTGCAGCATTTCCTTATTTCTTTCCTATATCCTTCCTGTTTCAGCTGCAGTGCATGCCGCGCAAACCTGTTTACTGAGTTTACGTGCGTTTTCATCTCTGTTCACATGCATACTCAGTTACCTTGTGTACTCTCAGCTAAGCATAGCTATGGTTCAACACACCCCTATTCTGGAGCTTTGGCCAGCTAGGGCAAACTGGTTTAGCAATGCTCCACTGTGCTTACAGCAATGGCTACACACCCCTCTCTTGATGTCATCTTCATCTCAAGGGCACACCTTGGTGTTATAATGCTACGCTGTGAGGTGCATCTTTACACCAGCAGGGAATCTGTGATTCACTATTACTTCTCTTATTTGCATGGTATTGCCTACTAATTTCTAGCTACTGAGCATAACACTGTCACAGCCCTTTAGCAACCCTTGCGCCATAGTACGGTGTAGCATGCCTGCCATTGACTATTATGGGGAAATCGTGATATGTGTTTCATTGCAGTTTTATTCTATATTTTTATATTTTCCTTGCGATCCCCTTTGTGCACCGCTGCCCTGTGCTTCCACATCGCGATAGTGCGACTATATATATTAAATGTTAATTTTATATTTTGTACATTTTTTTCATGCCAATGGCTATATATTTAGCCATTGGCATATATTAACAATATAATACATGTGTTTGGTCAGCTGTCATGGCTCCGATTTTATGTTTGCAAAAATGTAAACTGTTTTTTATGGTTTACATTTCTGCATATTTATACTACACCTACACCACTTCCTGGATCGCTACATATCTTCATTTGCATGCTACACTGCTGCACATGGGGTAATTAGCATACAGGGCCTGGAAGCTGTGTGGGCATAGCATACGCAGGTAGTGCATGTGGGAGCAGCTCATACCTGGATCGCTTGGCGGCCATATTTGGCATTAGAATGCCGACGCTATGTCTGAACCTGGAACAAGCTTCATGAATCCCGGGGCCTGTGTTTTTAATGCTGTTATTTCTGAAGAAGTCCTATAAACCATAGGATGAAAGCACTTAACTGTTTTTTATTTTAATAAAGTTAATATCGAGCAGTACTCAGCTTTGAAGTCTTTCCTTTCCATTTGCAAGTTAATTAGTTTGACGTGTTTTGGTTTTTGGACTAAATAAAAAAAATCTAGTGTTTGATTTTCTGGCCTGCATTAGAATGAACAGGGCATCCTGTGAGTAGGTTAAAGCAGACGAAGTCAAACTCCTATCCTTCAAGCTGTGAGCGTAAGAGCTGTCAGACTGGAATGAATTACAAACCCATGTTCTGGGTGAGAAGGTCCATGATCAGAGGAAGAGTTTTTGTCTGCCCACCCCAAGACACAGAAGAATAGAGAACCAGTGTTGCATGGACTAGAAAGGAGTAATTAGACCTGTCTGACGCCTACTTTCTGAAGTACCCTAGGGTTAGGGGGAATTGGTGGAAAGACATACAGGAAAAAATCTGTCCATTTGAAGAAAAAGCCACCCACTCTCCATGACCCTGTTTGATAGGTACTGGAGCACAACTTGTTCAACTGATCGTTGTCTGAAGAGGCAAAGAGATCTATGTCTGGCACCCCCCACTGATGAAAGAGATCCAGAAATATCTCCCTTTTTAGCATCTATTCACTAGGGTCCCAAAGGGTTGAGCTCAAAGAGTTTGCCAGGTAATTATTATCACCCTGTATGTTTAAGACTGCAGGAAAGCTGCAGCACCAAGAAATCATCAGTTTGGGACAGGATTCTGATATAAAAGAACTTGAGCAAGAGAGAGTGTATACATATTTGGGAACTGATGAAGGATCAACAATAAAACATGAACAAATGTGAATAAAACTCAGTAAGAAATATTTTAGAAGACTTAAATTAATACTGAAAACAGCATTGACATCTAGGAACAAAGTCCAAGCTATAAACCAATTTGCTCTTGCTTTCCTAATGCCCAGTTTTAGAGTGATTGACTGGCCCCAAAAGGTGTTGGATAGGATGGACAGGAAAACAAGAAGGATGATTCATGCTCATCAAATGATTTATAAAAATCAGCGCATACCAACTCTTTATATTCCCCATTCTGAAGGAGGGATGGGCCTCCTTGAAATTAATTACATGTATAGATCTGCAATCATGGGACTGCATACATATCTGCTGACCTCACAAGACCCAAACGTAGTGAAAGATTTAAAACATGAGGAGAATTAGTCTGAGATGACTTCCCTCCTTAATTTAGCAGAAGCATAGTGGGAATGGAAATAAATCCAGAAGGAGATAAAAATCAGGCAGCAATTGAATGTTCCAAAAAACAAAAGAAAGAATATAAAATGAAGGATCTGATGAGAAGGCAAGAAATGTGAAAAATGCAAAAATATAGATGAAAGCATAGTAAACTCTTGTACCAACCTCATGTTGATCAGGATCGTACCCTGGAATGGATAAGGAGAGGTGAATTTAAACCAAAAAATGAAAGGCTAATAGTGGCAGCCCAAGATGATGGACTATGTACATGTTGGCTGACAAAATCCAACAGACAAGTGTAGGTTTTGTAATACAGAATTGGAAAAAGTTGTATATCTTGTTGCTGGTTGTGGTATACTAATGGCAGAAGGACTGTATACTGAAAGGCATAATAATGTAGCTAGGCTGTTGCATTGGGGATTGTGCAAACACTATAATACTAAAGTGGATGAAACACACTGGAAACATGAGCCACAAAGCATTATAGAAAATGATGAAGTTTATATTACATGGGATCACCTGTTACCAACAGTTCAAAAAACATATGTGAGAAAACCAGATATAGTAGTCCATTAAAAGAAGAGAAAGTTAGCCTTGATTATTGAAATTGCTACATCCAGTGAGTAAAATGTCTCGTGTACAGAGAGATGCAAAGTCATAAAATACCAGGATTTGCATACAGAAACAAGGGCAATGCGGACAAAGGACACCAAGAAAGTTCTAGTAGTAGTAGGAGTAACTGGTCTGTATGAATTGCAGAAGGAGTAATTACTGGGCACATTCCAGGTGTTGCAAAGAACACTTCTAACGATCAAAGACTGAAACAATACTAGTTTCATGAACTTTAATCATACTTTGACTTAGAAATGGGGTCTATTCTTGTCATGGTATTAGAAATCCAAAAGACTTGGAGAAATTAAAAAAGTAGGATGCTATGTGTGTTGCTCTGATTTACTATGCCACTATCTAGATATTCATAGCCAGTCAGCACAGGCGGTTAAAACATTGTTCCCCCTGCTTGTTTGTGTACCACATAACTATGATAGTGTCTGTCCAAAGTTGAAGAATTCCTGCAGACAACTTATTCTTGAAAGCCTTCATCACCAAGAAAACTGCAATAATCTCTTTCTAATTTTTATGCTGTTTTACCTGCTGCTGTCCCAAGTTCCCTAAACTCTAAACTGCCTATAGTTAGAGTTTGTACTGCCTCTGGCTGAATGAAATAAGCCCCTGGGTTAGGGTGAAGACTTTGTCCCCACCGTAGGATGTGTTTTCAGGGATGGTAATAGAGGAATCATTCTTTCCAAAGGTGGTAAATGTTGTACCCAAGTATTCTTTTTTTCTTTATTTTTCTTTATTTATTTGCAGTTGCTTTACCAGGATGGTCCAATTGGGCCAAAAAGAACCCATTTTCAATGGAATCCTGGGGAGAAAAGCTCCATAAATACAATGTTCATGAACAACAAATTGACAAGTCACATTGTAGGACAGTAATACAGATAAAAACAAGGCATTTAGAGATACAATAAATGAAAATCCACACTAAAATATAAAATCCACAAAGAGAGCTATAAAATATAAGTAAGTATTGACAAATATTTACAAATATATTTGTTCCTACTGTAAAACTGCTGGACAATGAACACTTGGGGTGCCTTTATGAACCTATGTGTAACTTTGGCAAGAGAATCGTGGTGATGCATGATGTCATGTAACCTTGGGCATTGAGGACTTCCCCCTGACAAATGGAATTTCTCATTTAAAGGTATGCAAGGTATATTCATAAAAACAGGACTTTATTCTAAAGGCTTTCTGCTGCACAGAATCTATGACTGGCCTGAAGAAGGTAATTCTAGTGCTTTATTGCAGTTTTGACATCTGGAGGTTGAGGATTAACCACGCCTTGTGAAAGTAATTTATGGTGATTTGAAAGGCTGTCTGAAATTGTAGAGGAGGCTTTGCCAGGATCAGACAGTCATCCAGATAAGCATATATATGGACTCCCAGTGTCTTGCAGAAAGCAATGACTGGTATAAGACATTTGGTGAAAACTCTCGGAGCAGTAACTAAGCCAAATGGTGAGGCATAAAATTGGTAATGTAGTCCCCTGCCCAAAAGAGTAAGTACCTCCAGTGTTCTTGAGGTATAGAAACATGAAGGGAGGTATCCTTTAAATCCAGAGTCATCATCCATGTCGCTTGAAAGATAAGATGTAGTAACTTCAAGGTTAGCACTACGAATTTTGGAACATGCATGAATTTGTTTAATCTTGAGAGATCTAGAATAGGTCTCCAAACCCCTTCCTTTTTGGGCACGAGAAAAAATCTGGAACCACTTTTTTCTGGCAACTCTTTAAATGGATTCCTGTATTAGCAAGTCCTTTATAATTAGAGGCAACAGTTTTTCTTGGTTCATTTGAGGAGGTGGAATCCATACAAAGGGTATTTATTCCAAAAACTGAATGGCACAGTCTTCCTTTATAATCTTTAACAGCCATCTCCCTTGGTTTAAGTCTTCCCGATTGTGGTATAAAAAAATTGATATACTTTCAATGGGGATGATTGGGTTGGGTTGGGTGGAATTTAGGGGAGGGAGTGGATATGCTGAATATAATCACAGCAGTTCTAGGGATGGAGCAAGATCCTTAAATGCCTCAGTCTTGAACATTGTTCAGTTTGCCACTTTCTTAGCAGTGCTGGTCTTTTCCCCTTAGTTTGTCTAGTCTACTCATCTTTAGTTGGAGAGGGCCAATATTTGTAAGGGTAGTAACTGTTATATATTGGAGTAGGTGACATAGAATTTTTTGGCATATTTCATGCATTTTCCTTTCTTATCTAGTTTATCAAATACTTGCTCTGTACATGGTCCAAAAAGGAATTCCTTGCCCAAAGGGGCATCAAGGAGCACAGCTTGTACCTAGTCATAGAGAGAGGTTTGGTGTTCAGCCAGGCAAGTCTCTAAGTAACTGACTCCATAGCAACCACCCTGCATGGTACATCAAGAGCATCATATATACATTAAGTGAGTGCCTGTACACTTGGAGGGAGGTATTACACAGGTATTACACAGGCCCTGGATGTCCATTTGAAGGCTGTTGTCTTGGATTTAATCTGTTCCAATAATGGCTGAAGGTATTGGAGCATGTGGAACTGGAAATTACGAGCTGTCTTGGCCAAGATGGCTGAAGTATGTCTTCTTATCAAATTAGTCCAGCAGTCTGTTTTCCTGGTCACTTGGTGATAGTGGTGGGGTTGGTTATACATCCAGGAGTTCCCTTAGTGGATTTTGTTGACAACGCTGCTGGATACATCACTGGGATTTTATAAAGGTGATATGTGATTCCAGCACCCTATAAAGTGATCTGGCTTCTTAGGGACAGGGGGAAAGGGAGATGGGTTGCAGAGATATGTCACAAAAGACATTATCCAAGACTACATGAACTGGAGGAACAGCTAAAGCTCTATGGGTGGGAAGGTTCTAAGCCTGTCTATACGTTTAAGCCTTAGAGAATTACCTAGACTCCAAATTAATTGAATGATGGTTTATCTTGTGAAGAGTATCACCAAAGGATAAACCTTCAGGGGGTGAAGTTTAGGATAAGGTGTCATCTGAATCAGAAAGTCAAAAGTGTGAGCAGTAAGATGTCCTACATATGCCAATTCCTCCTCATCCTGTGATGCCAAGGAATCTGAATCTCACTGGGAGGACATGTCAGGGATTACTTCTGTGGCTCTGCTCAACAGGGGCACAGGAAAATAATTTTCCTGGATGGCAAAACCAGGGTACCTTTTTGGCTAGGTTTATATAGCCCCTAGGGCTAATAGTCTAGTACCTACCTATGAACCTATGAACCTTCTCCTTTTCCCAGGGGAAGTTCTGGGCACAGGACTTTTTGCAGGCAAGGTTGCCCAACCTTCATGATATTCAGGAAATCCTGAGCCAATCTGACCAAGTTCTGTGAAGAGACTTGGGAAGAAGAGGCAGTGTACTAAAGCAGCAGTGGTTGGGGCAAGCCTGAAGTGCTCTTAGATCTGGATGTCTGGACTTTGGGGAAATTAAAGCACAGGTTGCATGCAGGTGTTAATATTCACAATGCAGTCTTTTGGACTCTCCTCCCTAATCTTAACCAAAGGTGTATTGCCATGAAGCTCAGACACCAGCTTGTGGGCATAAGAAGCAGTGGCCTGCTCTCCAGCTTCAAACCCAACCAACATTAGCCTGGTGTTTAACTGTGAAATGGGGGCCTTAGTCATAGTGTTCTTGGGATTCTGATCCAGAAGGAGATGCAAATAGACCAAAAGAAACAGGAAAAATGACTATTCACTGTAAACAAACTAGAACAGCTACAGGGTCCAGGAATAAATCCACACAGCAGCAACGATAAGAATGTTTTATTAAACGCTTTTCATCCCGCGATATGGTAGAACGTCTTCAAATAAAATAATGCAACTTGATGCTGCACTTAAAAGCTTATTTTACATTTACCATGTGTTCTTGATGAACTAATTATGACTATCTTCCCTACTCACAGGTTAAATTAACCCCTTAGTACCCTTTCTTTACAATACATACAATGTGTTAGAAAAAACATTTACTTCGTATACATAAAAATGTTGTATAAAAAAAGTGTAAAAAATTTTGTATAAGAGCTTAAGTTATCTAGTTAAACTTTTTAATTTTAAAATACATAAAACTGAACAAATTTGTTCAACCCAGGATACTGGCATACATTTGTACATAACTGCCAAATGAGTTCAAGTCTCTCTAACATAAGGGTGTCTAGTCCCCCTCTATTATCCACTATAGCTTGGTCAATGGCCCTAAATTTGAACCTATGTTCTGTATGTTCAGTAATATGCATAGCTAATGCATTTTCTTGTTTTCCCCTATTTATGCTGTAAAGGTGTTCATAAACTCGCTCTTTGAGTTTATGGTCAGTTTTCCCAATATAAAATACTGGGCATTGCTGACATTGGTATACATAGGCAATTATTTTAGATTGACAATGAAATATCTTTTTTGTGTTGTACTTAATATCCCTTATATGATATGATTGACCTATTTCCACATGTTTACAATAATTGCACATGCCACATCTGTGCATACCTGGATTTTTGGGTAGTCGTATGCCTTGTTTTTCCAACATACTTTTCAGGTACAAATATGACTCTGCCATTGTACATGTGGGTGTGAATGACCTGAGATGTACCTCCCTGGACTACATGAAAAGAGACATAGAGGAGCTCTGGGATTATGTAGCTCAGGCGGGTATGACCCCAGCCCTGAGCAGCATCCTACCATCACCCAGAATGATATCACAGTACAAGGAGAAAATGATTGATTTCAACAATTGGCTAAGCTTCTGGTGTCATTCTAAGGGTATCCAGTATCTGTCTGCCTGGGATGACATGATTGACAGACCTCGATGCTTTTCCAGAGATGACCTGGTCCACATGGATGTTCACTGGCTTGGGGATGACACAAGACTCTTGATTGGCCACAGGGTTCTGCATGGTAGAAAGACCCAAGCATCAGTACTGCAAAACTGTGTATGATGAACATTTGGTAAACAATATAAATGTAGTATTGTTGGTATTTAAGAAGATGCTGGTGTCAATTACCCACATTTATACATTTGTGAAAGAAAGCTTCAAGTTGGTGTTTATTTTCTTAGGAAATTTTTTGGAGCTGATGAAAATAGAATCACGCATTTGGCTGACAAAGGTTTTTGTAAATTAAAAGGCCTAATATAAATTTTATGTGGACTTCCTATGGTAACAGATATAACCTTGGAAAGTACTTTAATCCAGTAAATGAGTGTGTGCAGTGTAAAAGAACTACCACCTAGGTACAAGATGACAATAGGATGGGGAATAGTACAAAAGACCTTGGAATGTCAAGGAAGATGGAGCCTGTCATTTCACTGCCATTGAATGTATTACTGACAAGGTCTTTGAATTTTATAAGGACTGATTTCAAATTACGACTTGACTGGAATTCATACTGTGTGGTTCAGAGGAGGTTGTTGGAATCTAAGTAAGTGATGGATTGCTTACGGATATACCTTTGTAAAGCCTTACAGCAAGGAAATAGTGAAGTGGGTCTATAATTAAGTAAACTGAATAGCCTCCGTAACTGGAAAGGGATTATGACCGAAATCTTCAATGTTTCCAAGTGTGTAGTGTTCTTTGACTGATCTACTGATTAATGTGGATATTGGTATGCTATTCCATTGACCCAAGGCTAAGATACTCAGAAAAAATATTATTAATGGTTAAGAAAGTGTTCTTTAGTATACAAGGATTTTATAAACAACATCAATCAGTACAGGAACATTTGAGAGAGGGGTAGGAGGAGTACAGTGTCATACTGAGTTTGCATAGAACGATAAAGAATAATGTTTTAATGGAATACAATACACAGTTGCACAGGAAGTGCATTATAATGCAACTGCTATCACATAGAATGACAAAGATATGCAATAATTCATTGTGAAAAAAAAGTAGTTGCAATAAAGAAACCAGAATTTAATTTTACGTATGCGTTAGGGAAATAGCATTTATAGAAGATAGCCTTGGTACAGCTGCATCTTTCCCATCAAAAATCCTTCATATCTCTTTTCCCTTACTGCCTTTCATAGTCTGAGCATCAAATTACTACAGTATGGCAGGGATAATATCATATTTAAAAATTATCATCTCAGTGTAACAATTGCTTACAACCCTCATTAACAGCTTCAATCCTATATTATTATAGGACTGCATTTCCAGAATACATAATTACCTTCTTTTCTCTCCAGCATCTATACTTTGTGATAGCTAAATATGTTTTCTTTTACACAATCTTTACAGAAGATGGAAGCATTGACACCCTACTATATTAACACACTGACTCTACATCTCTTACCTGTTTTCTTATTGTTATGGGAATATTGCACCACAAGTTAGAACAGTATGAAGTGTAACATTGATACTTCATCGAATTTTCACTGTTACCCCCTTCCCATTTCTCATTACTATTATTGTTGTTATTATTATTATTATTATTGTTATTATTATTATTATTGTTATTATTATTATTGTTATTATTATTATTATGTCTGTTTTCCAGGATAGTCCATTGGGCCACAAAGATCCCATTTTCAATGGAGTCCTGGAGAGAAAAGCTCCAGAAAAATACAAATACATAAAACAGAAAGTACAAATCTGTGGTATACATTTCAGTTAAACATTACAGTGTTAGAAAAGAACAAATTATAAACATTTCAGTGTAAGTAAAGAACAAATCAAAGAAATGTTGAATTACAAAAATTGCATAGTTTAAGTAAGCAGAAAAAGAAAAACTTTTATTTTCTCAGTATAATACCAATCTCTGGTGTTTGAGGACTATCAGAATATTATGAATGATCACGCTGAATCTTGATATATTTGGCTATAATAAAATACTAATTTATGCGTGAGATCTGATTTCATCATCTATTTTTTCCTAATATTTCATATTACATAATAGTAGACCTAGAAACTGCACTGGTAGAGAGGCTGCTATCTTAATGGCTTTGTTTTAGAATTGTTAGACCTGACATTGCAAGTCCCTGCACTTCAAAAGATAAACTGAAATTACACAAAAGAAGACATCAAATTCTGAAACTCACTGTTACATATTTAAAGCATTTTGTAATATAGTTTACTGTATGTGTTCCATGATATACAGCAGAGGCTTCCAACCTTTTTTGCACCAAGGACCGGTTTAATTTAAGACAATTTTTCATGGCCCGACCATTGCGTGTGCATAATAAAGAGTATAATATTTATTTATTTGACATTTGTTTACTGGGGAGGCCCAACTGGACTAGAAGTCCATTTTCAGCCAAGACCCAGGAGGGAGAAAAGCTCCAAATTACAATAAAAAGACAAATGGGAATAATTTCCAAAAAAAAAAAAAGTGTACTTTCTGCTTAACAGCATAACATTGATCTACTATGGTTGAGAGATGCATACAACTAATGGCAATCTTATTGACTTTCTAAGTTTATTAGAGCAATATTTAAAATCTGTCCCGGTTATTTGGCTCTGTCCAGCATACCTCGCAACTGTACAGATTTTCACATATTGTCCAGATTTTTGCCTCATATTTTTTGTCTGTTTCGCATAAAATTGTTGTTTTCTGGCAAATCACTGGCAGATCATTGAGGTTTTAAGTCCAAAAATAATGACAGACACTTGAGTTTCAGACTTCATACCCTTCAGAAAATACATGCTAACACAAAACCTGTATTTCTATCTACTTTCTAAGTTTGTAAGAGCAGTACTTACAAGTATCCCTATTTTTGAGCCTTTGTCCCGCATTATTTTGGCTTTGTCCAGATTTCTTGCTTTTAGAGATTGAGAGGTATGTGTCCAGATTTATTGTGAGAGAGGTTGTGTGGTATGGTTGAGAGGTACATAAACCTAATGGCAACCTTACTGACTTTCGATGTTTATAAATGCAATATTTAAAATCTGTCCCTATTATATGTGGCTCTGTCCAGATTTATTGCACAAGAGGTTGAGTGGTATGTTTGAGAGGTACGCAAACTTCATGCGACTGCTGCCAGGGATCACTCTCAGTCTTCACTCTCTCTCTCTCTCTCTCTCTCTCTCTCTATCTCTCTCTCACACACACACACACACACACACACACACACACACACACACACACACACACACGCACACACACACACACACACACACACACACACACACACACACACACACACACACACACAGTCTCTTTTGCATCCATGCACCCATTCACTCACACATGCAGACAGAAACACACACATACGCACACACACACACACACACACACACACACACACACACACACACACACACACACACACACACACACACACACACACACACACACTGACTCTTCTACTTTCATGCACGCATTCACTCAAACATGCAGGCAGAAACATACACGCACACACTTTTCTCGGGTTCCTTGACTTTTATTTTACACTCGCTAATCAGCAAAAGTGCTGCTTAGCCAGTGTAAAATAACGGCTCGATCTCACTGCTCACTTTCTCTCATACACACATAATCTCTTATTTTTTCACACACACACACACACACACACACACACACACACACACACACACACACACACACACACACACACACTCTGCTTTTATGTATGCATTCACTCACACACCCAGACAGACGCATAAACACACTCATGCACATAGATACACACATTCACTTTTTCATTTCACTCCATGCCGTCCATTACCCAGTAGTTAGGAACCGCTTATATAGAGCAACCCACGCAGCACTCCTGCTACTTATATATGCCAGCTGTGTAATAACAGAACTAATCTGTGATATCACAGTCTTTGACTTATTACATATCACCTCCTAAATGAATACAGATGTTCATCATTTTCACTCGGGCAGTAGCCTATGGGCTGTATCCTGCCAAGGACACAGAGGCCAACCAGATTTCAAAAGCTTTCATACTCTCCCACACTGTCATTCTGGCTTCTTATAGGTTGAGCCCTTTTTGAAGGGAGCTATATAAACAGCCAGTGTGACTAAAAATCTTCAGAACTTTCTTGCAGCCTCAAGGAATAACAGTTGCAAGGCTTCACAGGAAACAGCACAGGCTACAGGCTTCATTTCTGGCATATAGGTCCCCATAGGGGGAACACTTCCACACAAAAAATATTGCCTTTTTAATTTTTTTTATGTATTTTTTTATTTTCTGAAGAATGCTGCCAATTTTATTTATATCAGAAGGATATTTTTTGTCAGAAACTGCTATCTTAGAATCGAGTTTATTATTAAGTATTGGGGCTGGGTTTGTGAAAAAATGCACTGCTTTTAAGACATTTTAGTCAAAATGTAATGATTTAAAGCTTATCAAGTGTTTTCCTGTACTTAAAACATAGTTTTAATGTTTTGGTGCGACCGTACACTTCACGAGTACTTGCCTTTATTATTTTACTGCTTGAAACATTTTGTTTGAAAGTTTTATATTTAAGCAGTATGAAGTGTATTTCTAAAATAGAAATGTGTGTTAGGTTTTGTGCTTAAATACACTTTATGACATCTTTTCTTCATTTCTTGTTTTCTCCCAGGGCACTTTCTGTGAAAAGGACTTCTGACAGGACTTCTTTTTCTATTGAATTTTGAGGGACTGGGTAGGGAAGTCTAAGTTGGTATGCTGATTGTGAACACTTGTCTAACTACTTACCTTCCAAGTATCTCATCCCAGAAGTGCTTACTGGCAATAAGACTTTCCACTGGTACAGCACATTTTCTTATACCAGTCCTCCTCTTCCTTCATCCCAACATACCTAAAAACAAGAGAAAGTTAAAGCATGAGCCCTTACTATAGTGTGGGGTCAGTCACTGTCTCAACCAATGGTAGCTACTGTTGGTTCCCGAGACTTTGAATCCCTTTTCTTGCTGTCCATTATTGTTTGGGGTTCAAACATATCCTCTTCATCTGTTCTAGTGTCCGACATGGGAAAACCATACATTTTAGCTGCTGAAGAAATTCTGGGAGGGTTCTTGTCCAGGCTCATATGTTTTCCCTTCTTGTCTCATCCAAATAAGTAACTGTTGAAAAAGGTATCAAAAATTAATCGTTGTGATGAGGATATAGTTTCTGTGGCTAAAAATGATATCAACTTAGTGAGGAGTTCATTGCAGGCTCTTAATTTGAGGTGCTAAGCACCTCAAGTTCCTTATTCCTCTACTGTAAAGGATGAGGATGTTTGTTCTGATGGTTCTAATTTAGACAGTGTCAGGGTAATATCACCTGAGAAGTCCATAATTCAAGACTGATTCTTTGCACAGTGAGTTTAAATTTGAACATTTCCAGATTTTTTTCTTTTTCCGAGACTGCCTACACAATGAAACATGTATTGCTTTGGAACAGTTGGATACTGTCTGAGTTGGGCAGATATTATGATTTATTAAAATAGAAGCCCCACATACTGCTTTCATACCTTCTTTTCTGCCAGCCTTGAAGGATGCTTTTAATGCTGCCTGCAGTGCTCCTGATTCTTAACTCTCTGTACCTAAAAAGGCATATAAATTGTATTAAGTATCTCAAACTAACACATTTCTTTTTTTTTCTCTTCTTACTGTAGACCCAGCTGCTATATCTCCCTCTGCTGCTAATGTGAGCAGGTGCATTATCAGCTCATCTCATTTCCTGGTGATAAAGAGGCAAACTGCTGGACATAATTTTTTCTTCCTATTCTTTAGCCTTTAGAATGCTCAATTACCAGGGTTATATGTGGAAATTTATGTAAAAATGTACCAGTAGCTTGAAGGAATTTTCTGCTTCTCAATCTCCTGAAGGAAGATGTAACTTGAATCATATTTTGGCTAACTTGCCTCAGGATTCTAAACATGCCTTAAAATGTGTATGATTGTACTAACACTGCATCTGGGACTTCTCCTTCTGCCACAGTCTTGAGAAGATTTTTTGGATACAAAACCAAATGTTTTCAGATTACTTAAAGTTAGAAATCCTGATCTCCCCTCTACAAAAGCTTTATTTGGACCTTCTGTAAGCAGATGCACAAACAATAGGATGAGAGAGATAAATTAATGCAATGGGTTTCTGGCATTTTTTAGGCCTCCAAGTTCTTTCCCTTTAAATCTTTGACTCCATTTAAGCGACAAAATAAGCATCTTGGACATTTTTTCTACAGGCAGACTCTTAAGAAGAGATGATTCTAATGAAAACCCCCAAAAGAAAGGGCCATTTCGAAGAAAAGGTCAGATACCTTCCCCAGAATAACTGTACTAAGAGCCAGGTCAGCTGCCTTACCCATAATACCTTAGTATCTATTCCAAGATCAAGAAAACTGCATCCAAATGCTCAATTTTGGTATCAGAATTGAGATTGTTGCAAACAAATGGGTTTTAAAGGTTATTCAGGAGGGTTACAGTTGGCAATGGTTATAAAAGCCCCCTGCTTTCATGTGGATTCCTCCACACCTCCTTTGGAATCTTCACTGTACCTCAAGTGTTCTCAAAGGGCCTACCCACCAGTGGTGACTCACTGCAGATTGCAGGTCATCCACATGTTTCTTTATACAGATGACTTGATTATTTGTGGAAATATATCCTCCATCCTAGGCCATCTAAAATTCCAGATACATTGAAAAAATCTGCCTTATTTTTATCACATTGTAGTCTGCTTCTAGTTTGCTTAATAGACATTATGTCTAAAAAGGCATGCCTGTCTCAAGAGAAGGATGATTTATATTTGGAAGTCGTATTGAACTTTTCTCCCCAGTCTCTAGCTATAATAATAATTTCTCAGGATTCTAGGCTTTATGGCTACTATGATTCTCATGATTCCCTTTGTCAGGTTACATATGATAAAGATACATTGGTACATAAAACACATGGGCCCAACATTTTTGCCCACTGGATTTTCAGTTTCCAATTTTGTGCTTTATCAAGTTAGAACTGCATTGGTGAAGGGATCAAATGACTCATAATCTACTTCCCCTTTTTTCTTAATTGACCCCAGCACAATCTGCCCTGACAAATTCCTCATATTTTGATTGGGAATCAGTTTCAATGGGGATAAAAGTGCAAAGACCATGGGAAAGTTCAGAAAGAATAAAAGACATCGATGTGAAAGAAATTTTGGCAGTGATTCAGGCCTTATGGTTTTGGCATTATCTCTGGAAGCCATTTACAGATCATGACACAAAACACCACATTGATGTAGTATGTATACAAAAGAGGGAGCACCAGGTCATACCCTCTGTGCCAGCTGGCAATGATAGCTTAAGAGTTACCAGCTGAGCAAAACATTGTGGAGGACAAACTAACCAGATCTTGAACAGAGCTGAAACTCAATACAGAGGTCTTCCAGGCGTTGTTCCAGATGTAGGGAACATCTCAATTAGAATCTGTTTGCCTCCTTTCAAGATAGGCAACTAAATACATTCTGTTCCAGGACTGCCTGCAAGCAGGCCTGGAAAACAGATGCTCTGTCATTCCTCTTGTCAGGGATATTCCTATATACATTTGCACCCTTTCCAATGATTTCTAGGGTGATTCTAAAGATTTAGGAAGACTCTCCAAAAGTCATCATATTGATACACTTCTGGCCTAGGTGTAATTGGTTCTCCCTTCTTATGATATTACCCAGGGGCAATTAGTTTGGGGAAGTGAGAGGGGCGGTAATTTTGGGACTGTTACTTTGATTAATTTTCTGTTCTTCTAGTTCCATCATGTCTGTTGTGCATTGTCGCACAGTCATCCTGGTTGTCCTGTCCACCCAATTTTAAGTTTTGCTTAGTGTTCACCTGTTCAATGAGTGGAATTTTGCTTTACCATTCCATTACAAGTAAGGTATGAAATTTTGCTTCACTGTTGTGCTCCAAGTAAGGTGTGGAATTTTGCTTCAATATAAGGTAGGTGTGTGTGTGTGTCTGTGCGCATAATTTTGCTTCACCATAAGGTAGGCGTGTGTGTGCGGAATTTTGCTTCCTTCACTGTAAGGTGTGTGTATGTGGAATTTTGCTTCCTTTACTATAGGGTGTGTGTGTGTGTGTGCGTGTGTGTGTGTGTGTGTGTGTGTGTGTGTGTGTGTGTGTGTGTGTGTGTGTGTGCGTGTGTGTGTGTGTGTGTGCGTATGTGTGTGTGTGTAAATTTGCTTTCTTCACCGTAAGATGTGTGTGTGTGTGTGTGTGTGTGTGTGTAATTTTTCTTCCTTCACTGTATGGTATGTGTGTGGAATTTTGTTTCCTTCACCGTAAGGTGTGTGTGTCGAATTTTGTAAGGTGTGTGTGTGTATACGTGTGTGTGTGTGTGTGTGCGTGTGTGTGTGTGTGTGTGTGTGTGTGTGTGTGTGTGTGTGTGTGTGTTTGCAATTTTGCTTCCTTCATCGTTAGGTGTGTGTGGGTGTATGTGTGTGTGGAATTTTGTTTCCTTCACTATAAGGTGTGTGTGTGTGTGTGTGTGTGTGTGTGTGTGTGTGTGTGTGTGTGTGTGTGTGTGTAAAATGTTGCTTCCTTCACGGTAAGGTGTGTATGTGTGAAATTTTGCGTCCTTCACCGTAAGGTGTGTGTGTGTGTGTGTGTGTGTGTGTGTGTGTGTGTGTGTGTGTGTGTGTGTATATGTGTGTGTGTGTGTGTGCATGTGTGTGTGTGTGTGTGTGTGTGTGTGTGTGTGTGTGTGTGTGTGTGTGTGTGTGTGTGTGTGTGTGTGTGTACGTGTGTGCGTGTGTGTGTGCGCGTGTGTGTGTGGAATTTTGCTTCCTTCGCAGTAAGATGTGTGTGCATGGAATTTTGCTTCCTTCACAGTAAGTTGTGTGTGTGTGTGTGTGTGTGTGTGTGTGTGTCTGTGTGTGTGTGTATATGTGTGTGTGAGTGCGTGTGTGTGTGTGTGTGTGTGTGTGTGTGTGTGTGTGTGTGTGCGCGTGTGTGTATGGAATTTTGCTTCCTTCGCAGTAAGATATGTGTGCGTGGAATTTTGCTTCCTTCACAGTAAGTTGTGTGTGTGTGTGTGTGTGTGTGTGTGTGTGTAATTTTGCTTCTTTCACTGTAAGGTGTGTGCGTGTTGGCTTTTTCCAGATTTTTTGTTCTGCAAAGTTGACAGATATAGCTGAGTATCAAGTGGATTCAATAAGGAGCTGAGAGCTTCAGCGGAAGAAAAGTTTAGTGCTGCTTATGCCAAATCTGTTTGCATTGTTAGCACAACAGGTAGTATATTGGCCTTTTGATGCAGAAGGCTGTGGGTTCTACTCCCTCAGTATGTAGACGAACTGCTGATACTGTACTGTGTTGTACTTTAAAGGAGATGGATGCTGCAGTCCTGAGAATGTCCTCCTTTGAGAGCACATATCTAGTAACTATGAACCTGTTATCTGTTTGCTATCCATTCCCTATTGCAATATTACTAGCTTATCATTTGTTTAACATAACATAGGCAATTTATTCTTCAAGGGCAACAGACACTTTATTTGTAGATGAAACAATGAAATATAAAGTTGCTTGCTAGCAGCAACATGTTTGTTAGTTACAGATTTCTTTAATGTGGAATTATTTAGATGAATTTTACTTCTGCAGAGATTGTGCATATTTACTGATGTTGGTGGATTGTAATAGAAGTTTGAATAGACTTTTATGATGTAAATGTTCTGAATTGGGCAGTTTTGTCATAATTGGTTTATACATTTTTTGTTTCATTGCTTACTGTAAAAATATTAAAAACAATACATTTCTAACGTGTGCTGTATTATACAAGGAATATAATTTAATAGAATCAGGAAAGGGAATCAAAGAACACATGTATGTTTGCATTGTCATAAATATGTGTGCAAGGGGCCTAAGATTTCAAGACAGTACAAAGGTAAACTTTATCTTCTACTGACCAGATGCATTTTCTTTGAATGTGGGTTTCAATGCTGTTTTAATGAATGTGCATTTCAAGGGCAGAGAAGATTTAACACTAAGTCTTTTTTCATTGTGAGACTGTAATGTTTTGTTTAGCAGATGTATATCAGTGTTTGTGCTATAAAATTTTAAATAAAATAAAAATGAAATCCAAATACTCATTGTAGAAGTAAAGCATAAAGCAGCATGCACATTACAGTGTTTATGGTAAATGGGGAGAAATAGCCAAGTAATGGGACACTTGAATAGCTGCAGGGGGGAGGGCACCATGAATGTTTGAGGATGGAGGGGCAGCAAACTCAAAGACAGCCCTGGGTGCCACAAACTCTAGCTACACCACTGCAATAAACACAAACTTCCTTCATAGACTAGATCTATTCACACAGAGGGCAGGGGGAGTTTAATACACCCCAACATCAAACAACTTCAACTGACTACCTGGATGATTCAGCTTTGATACCCTTTGAGTACCTGTTTCATACTGGTACTGAATGAGGCAAAACAAACAACTGCTACCAGAAAATCACATAGGTGCAAGTCAAAGAAATGTCTTAGTTAGTGCCTAGCCAACAATCCATTAGGAATACTGCAACACTGGTGCTTAACTAACTGTGTGCGTTACTGTCTTTTGGTCTATCTTATGCCTCTACTAAGATGCATCTTTTGGCCATTTCTGCATGCCTACCCATGGATCACCCTCTTTCTTTTGTGTTTATTGCAAAACAGTTTTTTTCAAAGGGATTTTTGCACCTGCAATCTTGACATAGATAGGTTTCTCCTCATTGGGATCTCAATTTTGTGCTAGAAAAACTAACCATTTCACCCCTTTTAACCAATCAGTCAGGCCAAACTGTGTTTTCCCACTCAAAAACTGCTCTCCTTATTGCTGTGACATCTGCAAGATGAGTATCTGAGTTGCAGGCTCACATGGAGGGAGAACTTTATCTATTGTTTTCATATAGATAGGGTCACTCTCCTCACAACCCCCTCTTATATGCTCAAGGTTGTTTCAGAATTTATGTTGAATCAAGCCATCAATCTTTGGATTTCTGTCCAGGTCATAAAAGCAAGGGAAAAAAAGATTCAAAACACTCCAGATGTACTTAGGCAACACAGGTCCTGTCTTGACAGAACTAAGTTTTTCAGGAAAGCTAACCATCTGTTTGTTTCCTATTCTGGAACAAAAAAGGTAAACCAATATCTAAACAGACTATTTATAGGTGGTTGTCCTCTGATATATTTTTGTTACTTTCACCATGTAAAATCCATTCCAGGTACTGTTAAGGCACACTTTACTAGAGCCTAAGCATCTGTGATGGGTACCTGGAAAGGTATGGACTCTAAATGCATTCTAGAGGCAGCATCTTGGTCCTTTATCCACACATTTACAAAGCACTACAAGTTGGATTCCTTTTCCAGGTCCAGAGCAGGTTTTTCTAAGACCACCCTTAACCTTCCTCCTCCCAGGCTGGATAAACCTACCCAGAGGTTACTGCAGTAGTGAGAGTGATGAACATAATACAGGTAAAGCTGGCATAACTATAACAGTAGATGTTCAAATTCTTTACTACTGTAGTAGCCACACTCATCCACCATACACCTTTGTGTAAATAGTTTTGGAGGGTTAAAATTTGATTTTTTGTTGTTTACATCTTGGTTAGATCAGGATGAATTTCCATATTTTTACAGAGGGACAAGAAAGTCCCGAATATTTTTAGTCAGTCTGGCTGTTTATCTATATCCCTCTAAAAAGGTCTCAGCCTATAACCGGCTATAGTGACAGTGTGGGAGGGGGTGAAATCCATTTTTTTAACATTTGTATTTGACTTTACATATTTCAACAATAATTCAACAATATGAAACAAAATAAAACAAAACTATACCAAAAGTCCATAACAAGAATTGTATACACAAAACCATTAGTACTTTTCTAATAAGTCATTAAATTTCTGCCAGGCTATTTAATGATGAGTTCCATTTTTAGTTCTCATTTTTACGGTCGATAATTCATTTTTACAAACAGATTTGGCTAGACAGATAAATTCACAAGTAAAAGAGAGAGTAGTTTTGAATTTCCAGTTTTTAGTTATACATTTCCTAGCAATAGCTAGGGCAGCCCATAGAAGAGGTGTTTGTGAGACTTGAATAATGTTTGTGATTGGGGCATTGAACAAAATCAAAAAATCTTTAATAGGACCATTATATAACCACAATGCTTGGCAACATTTTCTAAAATCAGTCGAGAAAGTTGACACTATGTTGCATTCTATGACCATGTGAACCCAGTCTGCATCAAGGGTTTCACTGCATTTCCAGCATTTTATTTTTTTCTGATTTATATATAACAGCAATTTTGCAGGCTGCTAAAAAATCTGCCATGTATAAATCTTCCACTGTAAAGGGACATTTATTTTCCTGCAGATTTTGAGGATAGTTTCTTAGTTTTCTCAGAAAATTCTTCCTTATTTGTTTTGTCGAGTAATTCCAATATGACATTTCAAGGGGAACTAATTCATTTCTAATAATCGTATATATGATTCACATGTATGACTTGCCTTTAAATGGATTATTATTTATATTAAAAAAAGAAGTCTAGGATTTTTGGAATAGTTTTAGTTTGTATGTTTAGTGCTGTTTTAATTTTGTCTTGAATATAGTCCTTACATGTTTGTATATCTACCCAACTAATATTTTTCAGACTGTATCTAGCAATCTATGAACTGTGTGTATTTTATTCCCATTCAGAAATTGATGCCAATAAATTCAATTACTATTCTTTAAGTCAAACATTTTCCTTGTATTAAAAGATTACGCATCCATTTGTGAAAGCTATAGGAAATAATATTATTAGTAGATCTTTGATTAGATAATTTGAATTCATAAATCTCTTCAATATTAACAGAACTTAATTTATGAAAAGGTAGAGAGTAAACTTATGTTTTTCATTTAATATATAGTCTTTTAAAACCCAAAAAAGGTATTGATGTTGAAATTTGTATTCATTTTTATTATAGATTTATTATTATCTATTTGTATATTTTCATGTACTGATTTCCAACAGGAAGTATAAGAGGAGTCAAGCCATTGGAGTATTACTTTAATAATTACAGATTTAGAATATAAGTTGATATTAGGGAAACCAATGTCTCCTTCCTCCCAACTTTTGATGTGCCAGTCTAAGGAGATTCCTGCTTTTTGGGATACCATAAGAACTTTAATAAAGTGGAGTTTATTTGTATAACTTTTTTAGAAGGGGAAGAATTAATGACTGACTAAAGAATAAGATTATTGGTGAGATTATCATTTTGATCAATGTAAGTCTATCCTCAATTATAAAAAATAATTTATTCCAATTATCTATTAATTTGGATATTGTACCAATTAAGTTTTGGTAGTTAACTAAAATTGATGTTTTTATTATCAATAGTAATTCCTAAGTTTTTTTATGTGCAAATTGTCCCAGCTGATTTTTTTATAAGAAGTTAATTTACTGATTATCCCTTTGTTTATAAGAAAGGTTTTTGTTTTATTGTGATTAAATTTCAGACCTGAAATATTTTCAAAATAGTCCATAGAGCTATGTGATCCAACAAGAGTTCCATATTACGACTAATGAGCAGAATGTCATCAACAAAAAGTTGAATTTTAGAAGAAAAATTTTAATTTATTTTAAAACCTTTAATGTTTATGTTAGATCTTACATAGTTAGCAAATGGCTGTATATTAAATGCAAATAGAAAAGGGGATAACGGGCATCTGGTACCTTTTAAGATATCAAAGGGGCTAGATGTAAAGTAGCCTATTTTGACAAAAGAAATTGAGTTATCATAAAGCTTTTTAACTGACTTTATAAAATCAGTGGAAAAGTTATATTCGTTTAGTAATCTAAACATGTATGACCAATTCACAGAGTCAAAAGCTTTATCCATATCTAATATTATTATGGATAACTCTTTTTTTATTTGTATTTGCCATATCAATCAAAGAAAAGAGTTTTATTATATTATCTTGAACTTTCCTATTAACTATAAACCCAGTCTGATCTTCCTTTTCTAAACCAATGAGCATTTGTTTTAATCTTTTTGCTAATATAGACATGTAAATCTTGTAGTCTACATTTAAAAGTGATATAAGTTGATAAGAAGAACAGAGAATAGGGTCCTTAGCTGATTTTAATATGGGTGTAACAAAAGAATATATCCATGACAGGGGAATATTAGATGTGCTCTTAATGTCTTCAAAAGCATTTAATGACATTTTTAAAATATTATCAGATAAAAGTTTATATAGCCCAGGAATTATCCCATCTATACCTGGTGCTTTAATAGTTTGAAGATTTTTAATTTGACCTTAAAGGAAAACAGACTTATCCATCTCACTTTTCTGTTCTTTTGGTAGTTTATGAAGTATGCTTCTTTAAAAAAATATTCAGTAAGTTGATATTACTCAGGTTTGGCTTTGGTTTATTAATTTCTTCATAATATTTGCTAAAACATTTTAATATATCTTTCATATCCATAGCTTTAATAGTCTTTTTCCCTTCTTTATAAACAATCTCCTTGATATGGTTTATTTATTCATATTTTTCAATCTAATAGTTACTTTATGAAGGCTCTTGAGGTTTACTGAATATGACTGTAATTTATGTTTTTCTATATTAATGGAAGTCTTATGATGTAAAATTTCTAGGTATTTCTGATTTAGATTTTCAATTGTGTGCTTGCAGCTTTAAGCAGCATTCTACTGTCACTCAAAGTGATGCCTCATTACAAACAGAAAATGACTGACTTTAACAATTGGCTTAGTTTCTGGTGTCATTCCAGGGGGGTCCAGTACAAGACAGTCTGGGAAGATATGATCAACAGACCATGATGCTTTTGCCAGAGATGGCCTGCATCTTTCTCACCTGGGCTTCACCCTTCTGGCAAAGGGTCTTGCCTTCCCCATAGTGCCTTATTTTAGGAAAAGTGATGAGGTAAATACTACCAACATAAACATTTCAACAAAACGCAAATTAAAGGTCATGCTGCTAAATGCTAGGAGTCTAAACATGAAACTGCACACATTGCAAGCATTCTTAAACCTGGAAGATGCTGACATTTGTGCAGTCACAGAAACCTGGTTCAAAGCTGCAGAGAGCACCCCAGCCTAACTTGGTTACTCATCCTATCATACATTCAGACCCCAAACTGTGAGTAGCAAAGGCAAAGGAGATGGAGTTTCAATATATATATTAAAGACATACACACCTCCAGGCTGGTCAGTCAGTATGATGCACATGAGACACAGTTAACCATTGACATGACCCCTATTCAAATCATAGCTAGCTACAGGCCTTCAAATTGGACTCAAGATGCCCAATCTGCCTATCTGGACCTCTTCAAATCTATCAGGATTCAGACCTTTACCGTAACACCCTGGGTGACTTTAACTAAAAAAAAGAGAGACTTATAAAGTCAGAAACTAGAACCAAAACTAAAAAAGCCAGAAACCTAAAAACTTAAAAAGTGCTTGACATTCCCAACAAAAAAATTTCTCTCTTTCATTTGTTTTTAGATTTATTTGATATTTAAATTCATACTAGAATATATATATATATATATGTGTAAAAGGGAAGTATATTTAAAAACATTTTTTATATATATATGTGTGTGTGTGTGTGTGTGTGTGTGTATGAAGTTTTATCTCATTAGGGCTTTCATTTTTAAAATGTTTGTAATAGAGCAGAATTCATTCAAGCCTGGGTATTGACAGGCATTTAGTTTAAAAGCGAAAAACAAAATAACTTCACCAATGGAACCAATACACAAAACTAATCGAAAATGAATTAAATCCAGCTAAAAAAGTATGGAACACCAAAATTAACGCTTTCATTCACTTTATTTGATGTGAACTTCATCAGAAAACAACTCTCCCAGACATTAAAGCACTTTATATAATAAAACAATAGTCACATGTTCTGTGATGTCATTAATCAATTAATTCCATTAAAGTTAAAAAGTATAAAAGTGTATAAAAAATGTATATATATTCTAAATTATAATATAAGAACACAGAATAATATATATTAATCAATATAAAAAATATATAATATATAAAAAAATGTATATAATATAACAATAGTACTTTTGAATTCATTTTGTTTGTAAAAAACATTTTATATTGACTAAATCATTCAGTCCTGGAACATGATCTGCTCCTAAATATACTTGCCAAATAGATTCTTTACATTCCAACAAAAGTTTGTTGTTTCCAGTAAATACACTATCAACACTGTCCAAAACAGAAAAAATGAACTTTTTAAAATTGTTACACTTGGTAGAATGTTTGCCCAGCACATCCATCATGTCCTTTTTTTAATAGCTAAAATATATTCACTAATTCTTTTTTTGAGACTTCTTGTAGTCATCCCTACATAATAACTAGGGCATGACTGGCACTGGGCTAAATACACAACCATTTCACTGTGACAGGTGTAATACTTTTTGCCCAAAAACCAAAACGAAGGATGTGTGCAAGTCTTTAAGTACCAAAACCCAAAAAGTTGACTTGCAAAGAGTGTCCAAAGGAAGGTCAGAAACCAGCCACTTGAGTAATAATAAGCAGTTTATTCACTACTCTTGTAGTGTAGATAAGAATTGGAAAATGTTTCCTTACGATAAATACTAGATGAAAAACCATCAGCTTTCTTACTAATAAAAACATCCAAATAAGTAAGGTTGTCCATGTTATAAGTGTGGGTAAAGTCCAAAAAATTTGTTGTGTTTTTAATGTAGTACAGAAACTCAGTAAATCTTTGATAGGTGTCTGTCCAAAAAATAACTATGTCATCCAAGAACCTTTTGTATAAGGACTAACAGCCAGTAAAAGGACTGTTTAGTATGTATAGTTGTTCCCATCTGGACAAAATTAAATTTGCATACGTGGGGGCACATTTGGCCCCCATAGCTACTCCCCTTTTCTGTTGAAAAAATTCTCCCTGGAAAAACATGAAATTGTTGTGAAGAATGAGATCCATAAACGTTAAACAGTTCCTGAAATCATCTACTGTAAACATTTTACTATCCCTCATACTGTCTTCAAACCACTGAAGCCCTATGTCATGAGGGATGGATCCAAATAGATCTACAACATCTAGAGTGACAAAAGCCTAGTTTTGAAAGATTCATGGGACTTCCTTAGATGTATTAAACCTGAACTATACTCCCCAGACCTGGCTTTTGTCACTCTAGATGTTGTAGATCTATTTGGATCCATCCCTCATGACATAGGGCTTCAGTGGTTTGAAGACAGTATGAGGGATAGCAAAATGTTTACAGTAGATGATTTCAGGAACTGTTTAACATTTATGGATCTCATTCTTCACAACAATTTCATGTTTTTCCAGGGAGAATTTTTTCAACAGAAAAGGGGAGTAGCTATGGGGGCCAAATGTGCCCCCACGTATGCAAATTTAATTTTGTCCAGATGGGAACAACTATACATACTAAACAGTCCTTTTACTGGCTGTTGGTCCTTATACAAAAGGTTCTTGGACGACATAGTTATTTTTTGGACAGACACCTATCAAAGATTTACTGAGTTTCTGTACTACATTAAAAACACAACAAATTTTTTGGACTTTACCCACACTTATAACATGGACAACCTTACTTATTTGGATGTTTTTATTAGTAAGAAAGCTGATGGTTTTTCATCTAGTATTTATCGTAAGGAAACATTTTCCAATTCTTATCTACACTACAAGAGTAGTGAATAAACTGCTTATTATTACTCAAGTGGCTGGTTTCTGACCTTCCTTTGGACACTCTTTGCAAGTCAACTTTGTGGGGTTGTAATACTTTTTGGACCAGTGTGTAATATTTAAATGTGAAAAGTAAACCAAAGAAGAATTACTTATAAATCATCACTGCTTACAGTGGTGGCAAGCATACGTGCCCTTGGTGTTAATATTAACTTGTTTGTCAGTTGCACATATATCTACTTTTTTCTCTAGTAAACTCTTAAGGTTTACAACTTTTTTGAAGGTGAAATTAGGTCTTATACCTATGACTTTAGCCAATTCCTGATTACCTAACACTACCTTCCAATTTTCAACTATAATGCTTTTGATGAGCCACATTTCATTAGAAATAGGCAAAACAAAGGCATTAATGAACTCTTTTTTCTCAATAGGAGTGTTATTGGTGGAAAACACTGAACAAATAGTCAAAATAGGACCAGCTTTGTTGTTTCTCAACACCTTAACTTCTCTTTCAATAGACTCTAGCCATGAAATATGGTAAACTCTACCCAAAAAGAAAGTTCTCAAAATTTTCATTTCATCATAAAAAGTACTATCTTGCGAAGTTAATTGACTCAAACTAATGTATTGTCTGTTAATTACTCCTCTTTTCATGTGTAATGGGTGTATACTTTCTTTGTGCAAGTACTGGTTAGCAAATGTAGATTTTCTGTATATTGTACTACAAAATTGTTTAACTGTAGAATCATAATGCAAGTTAAGGTCAAGAAAATTCAAATTTGATCCATAACCACCCAATGAAAATTTAAAAAAATTGGTGGTACTATTTAGATAACTTACAAAGGTGTTGAACTCATCTAATGCACCTTGCCAAAGAAAAAACAAGTCGTCTATGTAACAACGGTAAAAAATGATGTTTTTTCTATAACAACTGTTGTCAATGAAAGTGCTTTCCCAATTTGCCATAACCAAATTGGCGTAAGATGGAGCCACTCTTGCACCCATTGCAACACCTGAAATCTGCTTGTAAAAATTTCCATTAAATGTAAAAAAATTGTTATCCAATATTAGTTCCATTAGAGTACATACAGTGTTGACCTTCCCATTATTTAAATTACTGTATTTAGTTAGATACTCTCTCAGATGTTCAATACCCTTTTCTTGATCAATACAAGTATACAAGGACTGAACATCCAATGATGCCATACAGAAATCTGTACTAGATGGTGTTAAATCCCTTAATAGTTCTAACAAATGCCAAGAGTCTTTTAAATAATAAATAGAACTCTGAACTATGGGATTTAAAATATAATCTAACCAAATAGATAAAGTCTCAGTCTTGGATTTGCTGGCAGAAATGATAGGCCTAAAGGGGGGATTAGACATGTTTTTCTGCAATTTTGGAATACCAAACAAAACAGCCATTTTTGGATATTCTACTTGTAAAAAGCTGTAACTTTGGTAATTCAACTCACCTTGACAAAACATGTCAAATAAAAATGTGCCCAATCTTAAGTAACTTTTCTTAATAAAAGTGAAATCTACCTTCTGATACGTGTTTTCATCTGATAAAAATTCCATGGAATCATAATATTGTGTGTTGTCCATTATAACAATCTTACCCCCTTTGTCCGCTTTTATTAATCGTATTTCACTGTTGTTCCTTAACGCCTTCAAAGCGTCAATTTCTGACTCATTTAAGTTCTTTTCATGTTTGTTAGGTAAAATATCTCTAATAGCTCTTTCACACATGTTTTGGACTACTTGTAGTGTACCTATTAATGGTGGATTATAAGTACTTACTGTTTTAGGACCTGTGTGTGGCATAATACAGTTTATATCTTGCAATATATATTTCAAGTTTAACTTCCTCAAAGTTAACCTGAAATCTATTATAGTCTTAGCCAAATTGAAGGAGTTAGAAGGAATAAAAGAGAATCCCTTTTTCAAGAGATTTATAATAGAAACTGAAAGAGGTGTCTAAGATAAATTATGAATTTGTATATCATAATTGATGTGACTATTTTCATCTGCCATCTCTTTTTGTTCCTGAGCCTGCCTTTCAGCTGGTTCTGAGCTCCTATGGACCAAGTGGGTGCCCTCTTGTTCCCTTGTTTGTCCACCAAAAAAGGCACTGTATTGGTTGTTCCTTCACTGGTGTTGGTGTTATTGTTAGTGTTTGCAGTATTATTTGAAAGTGTTGCCGACATTTCACCATTTTGATTGTTTGAACATTTATCACATTTAGCAACACTTTTAGTACCAGATGTAGCTTTCACATTGTTATTATCACCACTCACGTTTGTAGTGCTGACATTATTGTTATTATTGCCTTCACCATTAACACAGATATTGTTCGTTTCACATTCACGAGCATCCGAACGTTTAGTGTTAACAGTATAAGCAGTCTTATTGGCATAAGCCAAAATGTCGCGCTTAAATTTCTTTTGCTTCCTGGCCACTATAGTTGCCCTCTGTCTATCCGCCTTTGCAGTAATACTACAGTATAAATTATTAAACATAGGAAAACATGAACAGTTCTTGACTTTTGACTTTGGCATTTAGTTTAAGTTGCCATAGCAGTTCTGCTCTTTCAAGTAATAAGGGCACTGGTCCACCTCTTATATCTGTCTAGACTTGGTCAATAACTTTAAACTTGAATTTGTAGTCTGGAAAGTCAACGCAATGTTTGGCTAGTGCATTGTCAAGTTTTTTTTTTCCTATATTGTAAATATGTTCGTAAACCCTCTCTTTAAACTTATGGTTGGTTTTACTGGCATAAAAAGCTGGACACAATTGGCATGATGCTAAATAGACTATAGATTTAGAGTTACAGCTAAACCTTTGATGTAACCAATAGGGCTTGTCTCTCACATTAAATCTACATCCTGTTTCAATGTATTTACATTGGGAGAGATAGTTTTTCAGAGTACCTGAGGAATACCCACCCAGTAAGTAACATAAGTCTAACTAGACATGTCACATCATATACCCTGAGTTTTATAACAACATTTTCTCATGACTCAGGTGAACTAATAAGCATTATTAAAAAAAATTGGGAGTTACTAACATCAGAACAAGATATGGGAAACAAACTAGGTGATCACCCTGTGGTGACTTTCAAGAAAGGTAGGAATCTTAAAAACATTCTTGAATCAATTAGACCAATTCCTACTAGAAACCCAGGGATGCTGAGGTGCGAAGCATGTAACCAATGTTATCTCTTTTTTTTAAATTATGTACTGTATGTTTAAATTCAATGACTTGTTAATGAATAATTAATGTGTTTTAATGACCAAAGTTGTCACATGATGTATATTTAAACATTAGTTAAGCAAGGTTTTTTATCTGGAAACGTTTTGCTATCTAGCTTAAAGGAAAGTGCTTCATACTAAGGTTTTGTGGAATAAGACATGTTTTCTAGTTACTTGTAAACGTACAGCTCGCTTTTTTTGTCACCACAAATTATCACATTACTAACAACATCCTAAGCATGCAATTAGTTGTGAGGGATTTGGGCATCCTGGTTGATAGGAATGTGAATTTTGACCACCATGTTGCTTCCATTGTATGGAAAGCTTTCTATATGGCCCACTTTATAAGTAAGGGTATGCCATCCAGGGACAAGGAGGTCATACTATCCTTATATTCTTCTATTATAAGGACCACTATTGAGTACAATGCCCCTTTCGGCTTGTACTTTGCAAAGCACATGCAGCAGCTGGAGAGACCACAGAGGTTCTTCACCAGGAGAATCCAGGGCCTCAAACATCTATCCTACACTGAGTGGTTAAAAGCCCTGTCCCTCTACTCAGTTTCATACAAACTCCTCACAGGTGACTTCTGGCATACAATGCAATCTCAGACCCTGCCTTGATGGGATTGCTGCTTATCCACAAGTCAAGATCCACTCCACTATAGGATTCCCATCTGTCTATTTTTTTTTCAGACTATCCAGAAATCAAATTGATTCTCTGGTAGTCCAGAAAACATTGTACAAACTCCAGTATTCTGTTATAAAAAGGAAACAGACTATCAGAGTTCATTAAATAGGCTGATTTACTATGCTTTTTTACAGAAAAGCATAGTAAATCATCTGAAAGCAGGCATCAGGAATGGAAAAAAGAGGGCATTCCCACATGCTGATGTCATAGTGATATCACAGAATGGGTGGAGTGCGGGTAGGAGTGGATGGGAATGGGCAGGGTTTTGGGTGATGCGAGGTGTGTGGCCTTACTCTGGTTTCAGCCACAACAAAATGTGGCAACCTTACTCATGTAACCTGCAGGGGTGACCTCAACCTGGTCTGTGACATCAATAGGACTTTTTGGCAGGGCAGATTTGTGTCCCCGAGACTCCTGCATCTGTGGAATAGACTCCTTCTCCACGTCAAGCAGGGTACCTCATTATCCCTTTTTAAGTGCAATCTGCATAACTGGATGGGAAACAGAAAAAAACACCACTAGGATTCCACCTGTGTCCCTACTGGACTGGGGCATCAGGTGCTGACCTGGCTAAACATGGGCTGAACTCTTGGCTAGGCTTATAAGGGCCTCAGGGCCAATAGCCTAGTAACTTCCTATGATTCTATAGATTTATAGGTTCATACGTGTGTACTAGGCTAATGGCCCTGGAGCTTTTACAAGCCTAGTCCATAGTATTACGCTGGCATCGTGCCACCCGACCTTAGTTCCCAGTGCCTCTGTTGAGTAAAGCCACTGGAGTGATCCCTGGGGTGAATTTTCTATTTCCCATCCACTCATCAAGATTTTGTCTTTAATAGGGCCAGTGAGGTACTCTGCTTGACATGTATGGGAAGTCTATTCCATAGCATGGGCAGTCTCTGGGTTATGAACCTGTCCCTCCAGCATGTTCTGTTGATTGTGGTAATGAGAATGAGGTCTCTGGAGCATGTGGTATGGAGGGATCCACTATTCCCTATAAAAAACACATATCTGAGTCTTTTGACTAATAAAGTGGTGCTCTAGCATTATCTAGTATGAACAAATGCTTCAACTAAGAATAATACTCATTAAAAACTTCAGAATTACATAAACAAAACAGTATACCAGCTACAGAGGGAATAGAACACTCTGTAATAATGTTGATAACATTTAACACAAATGTCCATGCAACTATTAATTGTACATTTGTGTATTGTGTTTGAGGTTTAATGAGAACTCCTTTATGCATCCCACATCAAATATGTACCATTTGTGCATCATTTCACTTGTTCCCCCTTCAATATTTAAACAGCTGTTCCAGGTGTATATAGTTAAAATAAGCAGTTCAGAAGTCTAATGAATTACTATTATATTAAATTGCACTACTTAGTTTGCCTTTAATACTGGGAAATATCATTTTAAAAGCTAGAGCATTTAAAAATTTGTTTTAGCAATCCTTTTCTGTGGTCTGTAAGCTTCTTGCTTCTGAGGGGTTAAAGGTCACATTGCACTTCATCTCTGACTCAGGAACTTTTCAGGAAGGATTCAGAGTGAAGGAGAGTCACACAGAAGCTTGAGGCAAGCTGAAAACACTCTAAATTCTTCTGAAGTAATTCAGCAGGGAAATAGACTGAAAAGAACATCTTTAAACACAGTAGGCTAATGGACATATTCTGCAAGCCACATTTTAACTGCAAAACATTTTTTTAACATCAAATACGCAGGGGAAGGTCTTACAACCTTAATAACATCACTAGAAAGAAAAGGGGATTAAAAACACATCAGTACACACATTTTAACTGTATCCCCCACTGTCAGTAACACTATATGCAAATACTGTGTTAAATATTAAAAAAATTAAAACAGTAAAGAGTTGTAACATTCCCTTCTACATACATACATTTCCCAACAGTCAAACCAGACTCATTCTATACATAGCTCTCAACTGTCCATCAACAAACTGAGGAACACTAGACCTCATAATGTGGAACAAATGGGCAAAATGTGGAACACATACTAACAGCTTATTAACAACTTCAACTAGGAAGTCCATAGGATGGTCAAAGAATGCTGGTTTTACTTGACTTGTAAAAAAGATCTTTAAATGAATTAATATGCTTCATTTCTATTTACCATGGATATCAGTTAAAAAAATTCCTAACGTTGAATGTGTGATAGATCCTTTCAGTGTGGAACTTTGAGGAACATGAACTTTTTAAGAGGTCAGATGAGGTGCATTCCTTATAAAGAAGTGCACTTGAGAGGTATGCACTACTTATTATTGGAAATGAAAGAGAGCGAGGACAGAACAGAAAGGAAAAGGAATACAAATTAAAAAAAAACTACAACTGCTGCCTTGAGTATGATATTTCCTTTTAGATTCATAATGTTCTTCTTCTTCTTAATAATTTAGTTAAAATAAGCTTATTACTATATACTTTACTCCCTCTAGTGGAAAAACTGCAATATTACAGTAACAGGGAGACTAATACATCTAAACTGAAATTAATGTAATGACAATAGAAAAGTATTACATTTAGGTGATTTCATTTAAAAGATGTTTCAGAAACAGACTATTTTAAGACAAATATTATATAAATAACTTAAAGGTAATTTTATTTGTCTCTGAGCTTTTTTTTTGTTCTGTTTAACTGACCAATCATTCCTTGTAGCCTGTCTTTTTAAAGGTATACTCAGGTCCATATCACCAGTAGAATTAAGTAAATTATGTTTTGGGATGAAGGAAACTGCATCTTCTAAAGGATCACATGTTTTTTCCCCTCTGGTAAGAATAATGTTAGTTTTACCTGTAGATTAGGTGAATTTTTATTCCGGATTTTCAGTAATTTTAACAGAGGAATACAAGCTTTTCTTTTCAAATCCACCAGAGAGGAATGGTCATTGTTAAATGTAATGAAGGAATCACCAACTGTTTTATGGGTGAAGCAGACCAGGCTATTTTCAAAACTAGATCTTTGTCTTGACTAGAAATAAATTTGGCTATTCTAGATTTTGGATTTTAAAGGTTTTGCTTGTTGTCACTACAGGCAAAGATCTATGAGCCCTTTCTATGCCAAATGACAGGGCTTCAGGAAGGTTTAAACTTTTAGGGATCCAAGTGGATAAAAAGTTTACCATATTATCTCCTTCTAGTTGTTCAAGGACTCCATAAATCCAGATGTTGTTCCTCCTCACCCTTTTCTCCAGTTCATCATTTTTTTTCCAAAAACTTGTTGTTTTGTTGAAGAATAAAATTAATGTTATATTCTCCTTGGGCAAGTTTGTTGCATATGTCTGCGATAGAATCCTCCATGACAGGTATCTGGAATTTCTGATGTTTCACTACTTCCTTGATTAATTCAATCTGCTTTGTAAATTGTTCTTTTATTTTGTTCACTTTGGAGTCCAGTTTATCTAGTTTTAAGGATAGTCTTGTATACTACAATGAATAGATTGTAACTCCTTCTTCACTGAATTTTCTTGTGAAACTATTTCAGAGTGGTTCATCCTCCATTAGTAAATCTTTATCTTGAAGTTTTAACTGGAAATTATTTGAAATATAAATTATTTTTCTACCATAATGTTCCAAGAATTTTCCAACATGACGTTCCGGCTTATCTGAATACTTTTTGATGAAAATGACAATTTTAATCCTGTCAAATATGTATAGGAGAAGAAGAGCAAAATTACTGTGCTGCTAATGAACCCCAAACATCCACAACAATTTTGATAGCATAGCTACCATTTTTACCAAACATTTTACTGAATCTGTAATTGCCCTTTCCAAGCAGCAAACCCCTACTCCTGATACCAAACCAGCCAAGTTTACAACTAGCAATGCCTCGTTCTCTTTCTCTCCATTTTCCTGCAGCCACTATAAAAAAACTACTCCAGAAATGAAAGCCTACTACACTTGCCATAGATGACTTACCCAGTGAATACCTCAAAGTTGCAGCTGAATCTATAGCCTTCCCCATATCAATCCTTATAAATAAATCCATTCTTGAAAACAAGGTTCCTCAAAAGTGGAAAATCACCCGTGTAATCCCACTTCATAAAGGGGGACCATCAACAGAACTGACAAACTATCATTCAATTGCTATTCTTTCATCTCTTTCTAAGCTACTCAAAAGGTGTATTCATCCCAAGCTCATGAAATTCTTACTAACAAATAACCTTCTCTCAAACACTCAGCATGGGATTCTCCCATCGCATAGTACAACTAGTGCTCTCTTATCCTTTACTAATATCATAAACCATCACAGGAATAACAACTTTGTAGCTGACATCTTTCTAGAACTATCAAAAGCTTTTGATATGGTCTCCCATTCCAAACTAATAGATGTATTAGCTGAACTGTCCTTCTCACCATCTGCCACAGCTTGGTTTAATAACTATTTATCTGGCTGTCAGCATTCTGTTGTATGGTAAGGTGACCTATCTCCATGCCTACCTTTATCCATTGGTGTCCCCCAATGATCTATTGTGTGCCCTCTCCTTTTTCTCCCTCTTTACTAATAATCTACACACAGCTACTCCATATGGTTCTATAATACAGTATGCAGACGATTCAACACTTATCTGTGCTGCCACTTCTCTATCAGTTCTTCAGTCCCAAACACAGGAATCTTTCACTTCTGTTGAAACATGGTTAGCCAATGCTCATCTAATCTAGAATCCAAACAAAACTAAATTATTACTCTTCCAACCTAACAAGACATCTATTTCATGTCCACCATTTAACATAATAGCCAAAGACAATACTGTCATCTCCCTGACAACCCATACAAAGCTTCTTGGAGTGGAAATAGACAATAACCTAAAATGTGACTTACATATCTCCCTAACAATAAAAAAGTCCATAAGCAACTTGGAAGTCTATATAGGTCAAAAGGTTCCTGACCAAAATGGCCAAAATTACATTAGCACAAATCCATCTACTCTCCAGTCTACTATATGCCTTTCCAATTTTAACTAACCTTAGGAAAACTGACCTATCTAAGACAGACACATGTTATAATAAAACTGCTAACTTTGCATCTGACTGCCCATATAGAATACATCATTGTACAGCTTTAAGGATACTAGACTGGCTTGAACTTCCCAACATTATCCTTTGCAACCAACTATCTCTAACTCACAAAATTGTAACAAAACCAACCAGAATCCCTACACTACAAAATCTCATCCTTCCTTACAGCTCCAGCAGACCACTTCACTCTAACAATAAGAACTTACTCACCATCTCCTAGGCAAACAACATTGCAGCAGAATCTTTATTTTCTAGCAATATATTTCAAATATGGAAATCCCTTCCTAACTCCATTCTCTCAATCTCATCCACTAACCACTTTAAGCCATCACTTAAAGTTTATCTAAAAAATAAGTGGCTATGTTCTTGTACTAACCCCCCCATGAATTCTCTGATACATCACAGTATGCCCCAACCTTATCCAACTTCTTCCCCTGTGTTTAGACTTTTCTTCCTACCTGCCTGTCTTAACCTTATATCTTGACATAAGTCATATCTTACAAATAGTACTAGCTAAGTTCAAAGCCTAGGTTTTGTTGACATAATGTAACAAAAATTTGCATTTTATTATGTATACTACATTTTGTTTACTTTATACTTTATTGATTATTATAATTTGTGCATTAAAATTTACTGCTACTCATTGAGCTTTTCTCCCTAGGCCTCCACTGAAAAAGGACCTGTGTCCAGTCGGACTTTCCCAGTAAGCAAATGTTAAATAAATAAATAAAATAAATAACTGTTCGCCATGTTGGCCACTGGAGAAGAAAACTTTTGGTAGCTGGCCAGCTGCTGTATCCTTTGCTGGATGCAATCCATTGGCTACTGTAACAGTGAAAAATTTGAATATCTACTATGTTTTCTAGAATTCTATGAATCTCAGTTTTGGTCTTACAATTTTATTGTTTTATACAAATTATTTTTATTAATTTGAGATATTTACAGTATAAACACAGAAAGGAAGAAATTCAACATCACATATTGTTATACAATGATAGGAATACATTGAATCATTGAGATAATCTTATATAATTAACACATTAATAGTCTTAGTATTTCAGTACAATATTTCACTAAAAGTTTTAGTATGATTTATAAATCTTATTCTAATCACTTCTTTTTCAGTTTTACATAATATTGCTGTTACATTTAAAAATTCTTTGAACATAAGAATTGAGTTTGATTTCCAGTTTTTTGTAATGAATTTTCTAGCAGCTGCCAAGAGAGCCCAGGTCACTTTTTGCAATTTGGCTTTTACAGATACAGGAAGTATAACATTGATTAGTATCACTAATCTAGTTAATGGTCTTGCAATTTTAAAGGCAGCCAATCTTAATCAATAAACTGCAGTGTGCTTTATTAGCTCAAGTCACTAAGCATAATCAGCACTGACCCATGCTCGATAATAACAGACCAGTAACTGTGCAACTGGAAAATTGTATTACCTGTTTCTAGTTTACTTGTCATACCAGCTTTCATGTTATATACAGCACCACCATATCAGTCTCCTAACATCTCTCCTTTGGGCACTGCATCATACTCGGTATTTCAACATGAACTGGCCACCATCCAAGGCTGCTCACTATACTTTCCAGTTTCATTTAATTATAATTAGACAATAAACCTAGCAGACAAAGTAATGTCACAAGCTAACTCACACTGCTATACTCCAAAACCATTAAAAATTCTAAAATAAAAAAGACACATACAATTTTCCATTTGTCATTAAACTAAAATCCTTATCACATCTACTTCACATCCATTCAGATAATACAAAGAAAAAATGCATACCAAAATTCACTATACAAAGTTGAACAAATATACTGAACCAACAAAAATAGTAAAATTAAATGTCAACTCTTTTCAAGAATTTAAAACATCAACACATGGTGGTACATTTCTGTCTCATTACCACTGATAGTTTTTTAAACCTGTTTTTGCTTGGTGTGATCATTTAATTGTTATAGTATCATACTGCTTAAAGTAAACAATTTTCAAATCATATTTTTTTCCAAAATACACAACTAGGTGTTTTAATTTTTGATTAACTAAAACGTTCACAAATAAATGTCCTTGTGTCATATATATCATATTTCTGACCCTTCTGGAATAGCACGTGTGGATTACTTAATTACACAGTTTAATAGGTTTCACTTAATATTTGATTTTATTTATCTTAATATCACCACATACAACATGTGCACATCCAGAGCAATAATCTAAGATGTATCATGTCTGGAGTCTTAATAATGTAACACAAAAATACTGGATCTGTGATCAAGCCCTTCTTATTTACCAAGCCTCCTAACATGAAATAGCATCAGAGAAATACAACTAAAGAGCTGAAGAAACATATTTGATTCAAAAAAATTCTCTGGTAGGACATGCAAAAAATATAATTCTCAGTAGAAAAATGCTTCATCAGGGCTCCCTGTCTGAATTCTGAGAGCCAGAATGTAAAGTGTGATTGCAAGAAATAACTGAATTCTGAATCTTTCTTTCATGCCTTTGAAACATTTTTGCCCACAAACCCCTCCTAAATATTGACTCTGAAATTGCTGTATCTTGGAGAAAGAGGAGTGCTCTGATATACATCACTTTTTAAGTTACTATATATTCTAATTAATTGCACTTAAAGTTTCAGTTTTCAGAGTGTTGTCTTTACCCTTCTTGGACTTTCAACTTGTACTCCTTTCAAGGGCACTACCCTGCCTCCCAAAAATGTTGTCTTTCCAAGTAGATTTGTTAGAAAACTGAAAGCTTTTGATTGAATAATTTGACTTATTCCTGAATGTAAGATAGTTAGCTGAAAATCCTGAAATGTTTTCAGAGTAACACCATTTTGCATGTGTCTGGGGAAAGAGTATTAAATGTATTTAATTATTTTATTTTTTTCTGAAGGGCTGAAAGCGGAGTAATTACTGTGAACACAGAAAGACTTTATAGATTATTAGACATTTGCTATTTACAAGAGCACAAAGTCTTAATGAAACTATAATTATTTTCCTACTGTGCTAAAGGATACAGCTAAAGGCTGGAAATGTTGTGAGTTCCTTGATTCATTATTAAGATATGATATGAAATACAAACATAGGTTGTTACGAAAAATAGACTTGACATTATCAAAAGCTGTGGATGTGTGCAAAACAAAATTATTAGTACACAGTTTAAGAAAAATAACTGAAGGAAAAAAATATTACACAGTTTAAGTTTAAGAAACATACCTGAGGGAAAAAGAGATATGTAAAATTAATTTTCTTGGCTCCCTTGCTTCATTCTTACAGTTCGTATTTCAGCTTCCCAATCCACTGTTGGGTCTACTTGCCACCCCTCCGTCTTATCCCAAGACTAACTCTGATTCTGGGCTGGAACCATTGCAAACCATAAGGCCATCCAAGTTGAGGGCTCTTGCTATCAGTACTTTGGCTATTTTTTTTTTTTTATGACGTACCTCAAGTTTCGTATCCTCACCCTCTGGACTCTCTGGACTCACCTTTTTAAATCCAAGGGCTATTTCTCTCTATGGACCACACCTCCCCACAGGCAGTACCCTAGACAAGCACACATCGCTCTGCAATCCTTATACCCATCTCCTCCTGCCAGTTTCTCAGACGCCTCAGCTTCAAATCAAACCAAGGTCACCTGGGCCATAGTTAGGGCTTTATCCATCTGCACTTCTGCCCTGGCTGAGGTGCATAAAATTTTATAACAAATAAGTCAAGTAAATAAACCCAGTATGTGTTACAACAATAATGGATTTGTGAAAGAGATTAGACTACCACATAGAATATTTCTACATTACTTATTATGCATCCATACCTCTCAACCTCATAGAGCAAGAAATCTGAACAAAGCCACAAATAATAGGGAGAAAAAGGTGTAAAATTAGGGACATTTTGTAAAAAGGTAATAGAATAACAGGGTTTACATTACTATGGATTTTCTGACGAGAATGAAGTCTGAAACTCAAATATCTGTCATTATTTTTTGACTTCAGCCCTCAATGATTTGGCAGAAAAACAAAATTTTAGTAACAGACCAAAAATATAAGCAAAAATCTGGACAGCTGAGAGGTATGTAATGCATCTGACATGACAAGGTCTATATGCCAGTTTCTGAAACATGCCAACTTAAGCATTAGCTTTGTCAGATAAATTTGTACCCCTTCTAAAAGATATTTAGGTATTGTTACATATAAGTTTTAATTCAAAAGTTTTCACCTGATACCACTGTTCCCTATCAAATGAAATTATTTCAATAGATTGACATTATACTAGTAGCATGCACTTCCATACTTTTATTGCTGTCATTATGGGCTCTATTTAAGGTTTAAGATAGAAACTTATTGCACTCACCACAGATCCTTTTATTGTTAAAAAATTCCTGACATGGCCACAAAGAAAGAAGCTTAGGCGAGAGTAGTGGCAAAGCTCCCACAAGATGACTGCTTAGTTTTGGAACTTCTGAACAAAATTGACACAAACAAGGGGAAATGTGAAAAACACTGGGGAACAAAGAAAACATATAGTAATAAAGACAATCTTAAGAAGAACAGCACTTGAGATGTAGAAGCTTGGACTAGGGTGGCTGATGATATTAGGTTCTTTAAACAAGTAGTAACAGTAGTAATAGCTGGTCCCAATAAAATAGTAGGAATGTTTGCATGTAGAAGGTGGCAAGATTAGCCAAAGACATAGTGGAGAACAATGCGGTGGCATGCCTAGAGAGACTACAGGGAATGGAGAGTGAGGCAAAGAGTTCAAGGGCACAGATGAATAACCAGAAAAACAAAGAAAGAAAAGGGAACATATGAATAACAGATGTACCAGAAAGAAAGACAAAGTCTAAATGAAATTCTATGTTTTTAAAATAGCTGCCAACATCTACTACTCCCAAGCAGTATGGTACACCAGAGAAAGCAGACAGAAGGAGGATTAGCTAAACATGTACTAAACAAACTGTATATTTACAGCACCAAAACAGATTTGTACTATAGAGGCTGACTGAAGAATTATTACAAGTGAGGGAACACAAATAAAACTGCTATCTGATTTGCCAGTTATCTTATACAGGAGAAAGAAGGCATGTGATTGTGTCAGACATGGCAACATAGGATGTTGACTGAATTCTGACCTTGTATTCTCTGAGGAAGCTACTGCTTCTTAACAGTGGCGAAAACGTTTTGAATAAAGTACGTTTACTTTATTTTGGTGCTCTGTGCTACATTCCTTTTTTGCGTTTACCACCTTGTATTCTCTGATATACTTAGCTTTTGATGGAACACACCTCTGCTCAACTTTCCACTTGAGGAACAGGACTTTTTTTGTTGAGAAGTGGACAAAACACTGATATGTATAGGATAGGCAGTGCCAAAGCAATGGAAATTGGAAATTAAGTGGCAGTTTCACAAAATGTAATCCACCCACCCATCAATTTATCCATGCATCCACAAACCATTTTTCCAATTTTTGCACGTGATCGTGTATTGCATCAGAAGTAACAATTATCTAGAGCCAAAGTTTACATTGCTGGATGGCTAGCCCTGCAGTTTACAAATGAAATAGTGAAAAAAACTGTTAGTTATGAAGTACCCACAAAGATATTTATTATAAAGTTTAAGACTTTTGTCCATTATTACCTGTACTTCTTTAGTTTCACAAAATGTGACAAATTATATGACGATACTCAATAATTTACTTCTCTTCAACCAAAAGAGCTAGACAGCAAAATCCTTGGTTCCACAAACAACTGATATAACAAACCAGCTAGTGTTAGATGAAATATAAACACAGATGGCACAGTATTAACCTCAAAGGAATGAAAAGTACCTGGAAGAATAAAGCAGGGACAGCTGAATTTCAACAAGCAAAGCAGCAGCAGAGTGAAAATGTAGGGAATGGAATGAACTATAGGACTACAGTCTGAGAGAGAGGAACTCTTCAGAAAAGAGTAAGAAAGGACTACAGTCTGAGAGAGAAGAACTCTTCAGAAAAGAGTAAGAAAGGACTACAGTCTGAGAGATAGAAACTCTTCAGGAAAGAGTAAGAAAGGACTACAGCCTGAGAGGTAGGAACTCTTCAGAAAAGACTAAGAAAGGACTACAGCCTGAGAGACAGGAACTCTTCAGGGAAGAGTAAGAAAGGACTACAGCCTGAGAGGTAGGAACTCTTCAGAAAAGGGTAAGAAAGGACTACAGTCTGAGAGAGAGGAACTCTTCAGAAAAGAGTAAGAAAGGACTACAGCCTGAGAGGTAGGAACTCTTCAGAAAAGACTAAGAAAGGACTACAGCTTGAGAGACAGGAACTCTTCAGGAAAGAGTAAGAAAGGACTACAGCCTGAGAGAGAGGAACTCTTCAGAAAAGTTTAAGAAAGGACTACAGCCTGAGAGATAGAAACTCTTCAGAAAAGACTAAGAAAGGACTACAGCCTGAGAGGTAGGAAGAAAGTACTACAGCCTGAGAGAGAGGAACTCTTCAGGAAAGAGTAAGAAAGGACTACAGCCTGAGAGACAGGAACTCTTCAGAAAAGAGGAAGAAAGTACTACAGCCTGAGAGGTAGGAACTCTTCAGGAAAGAGTAAGAAAGAATTACAGCCTGAGAGAGAGGAACTCTTCAGGAAAGAGGAAGAAAGGACTACAGCCTGAGAGATAGGAACTCTTCAGAAAAGGTTAAGAAAGGACAACAGCCAGAGAGAGAGGAACTCTTCAGAAAAGGTTAAGAAAGGACTACAGCCTGAAAGATAGAAACTCTTCAGAAAAGACTAAGAAAGGACTACAGCCTGAGAGAGAGGACCTCTTCAGAAAAGAATAAGAAAGGACTACAGCCTGAGAGGTAGGAACTCTTCAGAAAAGACTAAGAAAGGACTACAGTCTGAGAGAGAGGAACTCTTCAGGGAAGAGTAAGAAAGGACTACAGCCTGAGAGGTAGGAACTCTTCAGGAAAGAGTAAGAAAGGACTACAGCCTGAGAGAGAGGGACTCTTCAGAAAAGGGTAAGAAAGGACTACAGCCTGAGAGAGAGGAACTCTTCAGAAAAGACTAAGAAAGGACTACAGCCTGAGAGACAGGAACTCTTCAGGAAAGAGTAAGAAAGGACTACAGCCTGAGAGAGAGGAACTCTTCAGAAAAGGTTAAGAAAGGACTACAGTCTGAGAGAGAGGAACTCTTCAGAAAAGACTAAGAAAGGACTACAGCCTGAGAGATAGGAACTCTTCAGAAAAAAGTAAGAAAGGACTACAGCCTGAGAGATAGAAACTCTTCAGAAAAGACTAAGAAAGGACTACAGCCTGAGAGATAGGAACTCTTCAGAAAAGGTTAAGAAAGGACTACAGCCAGAGAGAGAGAGGAACTCTTCAGAAAAGGTTAAGAAAGGACTACAGCCTGAAAGATAGAAACTCTTCAGAAAAAGACTAAGAAAGGACTACAGCCTGAGAGAGAGGACCTCTTCAGAAAAGAATAAGAAAGGACTACAGCCTGAGCAGTAGGAACTCTTCAGAAAAGACTAAGAAAGGACTACAGCCTGAGAGACAGGAACTCTTCAGGGAAGAGTAAGAAAGGACTACAGCCTGAGAGGTAGGAACTCTTCAGAAAAGGGTAAGAAAGGACTACAGTCTGAGAGAGAGGAACTCTTCAGAAAAAGAGTAAGAAAGGACTACAGCCTGAGAGGTAGGAACTCTTCAGAAAAGACTAAGAAAGGACTACAGCCTGAGAGACAGAAACTCTTCAGGAAAGAGTAAGAAAGGACTACATCCTGAGAGAGAGGAACTCTTCAGAAAAGGTTAAGAAAGGACTACAGCCTGAGAGATAGAAACTCTTCAGAAAAGACTAAGAAAGGACTACAGCCTGAGAGGTAGGAACTCTTCAGAAAAGAGTAAGAAAGTACTACAGCCTGAGAGAGAGGAACTCTTCAGGAAAGAGTAAGAAAGGACTACAGCCTGAGAGACAGGAACTCTTCAGAAAAGAGGAAGAAAGTACTACAGCCTGAGAGGTAGGAACTCTTCAGGAAAGAGTAAGAAAGAATTACAGCCTGAGAGAGAGGAACTCTTCAGGAAAGAGGAAGAAAGGACTACAGCCTGAGAGATAGGAACTCTTCAGAAAAGGTTAAGAAAGGATTACAGCCAGAGAGAGAGGAACTCTTCAGAAAAGGTTAAGAAAGGACTACAGCCTGAAAGATAGAAACTCTTCAGAAAAGACTAAGAAAGGACTACAGCCTGAGAGAGAGGACCTCTTCAGAAAAGAATAAGAAAGGACTACAGCCTGAGAGGTAGGAACTCTTCAGAAAAGACTAAGAAAGGACTACAGTCTGAGAGAGAGGAACTCTTCAGGGAAGAGTAAGAAAGGACTACAGCCTGAGAGGTAGGAACTCTTCAGGAAAGAGTAAGAAAGGACTACAGCCTGAGAGAGAGGAACTCTTCAGAAAAGGGTAAGAAAGGACTACAGCCTGAGAGAGAGGAACTCTTCAGAAAAGAGTAAGAAAGGACTACAGCCTGAGAGGTAGGAACTCTTCAGAAAAGACTAAGAAAGGACTACAGCCTGAGAGACAGGAACTCTTCAGGAAAGAGTAAGAAAGGACTACAGCCTGAGAGAGAGGAACTCTTCAGAAAAGGTTAAGAAAGGACTACAGTCTGAGAGAGAGGAACTCTTCAGAAAAGACTAAGAAAGGACTACAGCCTGAGAGACAGGAACTCTTCAGAAAAGAGTAAGAAAGGACTACAGCCTGAGAGAGAGGAACTCTTCAGAAAAGGTTAAGAAAGGACTACAGCCTGAGAGGTAGAAACTCTTCAGAAAAGACTAAGAAAGGACTACAGCCTGAGAGGTAGGAACTCTTCAGAAAAGACTAAGAAAGGACTACAGCCTGAGAGAGAGGAACTCTTCAGGAAAGAGTAAGAAAGGATTACAGTCTGAGAGAGAGGAACTCTTCAGGAAAGAGTAAGAAAGGACTACAGCCTGAGAGACAGGAACTCTTCAGGAAAGAAGGACTACAGCCCAGCCTGAGAGGTAGGAACTCTTCAGGAAAGAGTAAGAAAGAATTACAGCCTGAGAGAGAGGAACTCTTCAGGAAAGAGTAAGAAAGTACTACAGCCTGAGAGGTAGGAACTCTTCAGGAAAGAGTAAGAAAGAATTACAGTCTGAGAGAGAGGAACTCTTCAGGAAAGAGGAAGAAAGGACTACAGCCTGAGAGATAGGAACTCTTCAGAAAAGGTTAAGAAAGGACTACAGCCAGAGAGAGAGGAACTCTTCAGAAAAGGTTAAGAAAGGATTACAGCCTGAGAGATAGAAACTCTTCAGAAAAGACTAAGAAAGGATTACAGCCTGAGAGGTAGGAACTCTTCAGGAAAGAGTAAGAAAGGACTACAGCCTGAGAGATAGAAACTCTTCAGAAAAGACCAAGAAAGGACTACAGCCTGAGAGAGAGGACCTCTTCAGAAAAGAATAAGAAAGGACTACAGCCTGAGAGGTAGGAACTCTTCAGAAAAGACTAAGAAAGGACTACAGTCTGAGAGAGAGGAACTCTTCAGGAAAGAGTAAGAAAGGACTACAGCCTGAGAGATAGAAACTCTTCAGAAAAGAGTAAGAAAGGACTACAGCCTGAGAGAGAGGAACTCCTCAGAAAAGGTTAAGAAAGGACTACAGCCTGAGAGATAGGAAGTCTTCAGGAAAAGGGTAAGAAATTACTACAGCCTGAGAGATAGAAACTCTTCAGAAAAGGTTAAGAAAGGACTACAGTCTGAGAGATAGAAACTCTTCAGAAAAGGGCAAGAAAGGACTACAGCCTGAGAGAGAGGAACTCTTCAGTGAAGAATAAGAAAGGACTACAGCCTGAGAGAGAGGAACTCTTCAGAAAAGGTTAAGAAAGGACTACAGCCTGAGTGGTAGGAACTCTTCAGAAAAGAGTAAGAAAGGACTACAGCCTGAGAGATAGGAACTCTTCAGAAAAGACTAAGAAAGGACTACAGCCTGAGAGAGAGGAACTCTTCAGAAAAGGGTAAGAAAGGACTACGGCCTGAGAGGTAGGAACTCTTCAGAAAAGAGTAAGAAAGGATTACAGCCTGAGAGAGAGGAACTCTTCAGAAAAGACTAAGAAAGGACTACAGTCTGAGAGAGAGGAACTCTTCAGAAAAGAGTAAGAAAGTACTACAGCCTGAGAGATAGGAACTCTTCAGAAAAGACTAAGAAAGGACTACAGTCTGAGAGAGAGGAACTTTTCAGAAAAGGGTAAGAAAGGACTACAGCCTGAGAGTGAGGAACTCTTCAGGGAAGAATAAGAAAGGACTACAGCCTGAGAGGTAGGAACTCTTCAGAAAAGACTAAGAAAGGACTACAGCCTGAGAGACAGGAACTCTTCAGGAAAGAGTAAGAAAGGACTACAGCCTGAGAGAGAGGAACTCTTCAGAAAAGGTTAAGAAAGGACTACAGTCTGAGAGAGAGGAACTCTTCAGAAAAGACTAAGAAAGGACTACAGCCTGAGAGACAGGAACTCTTCAGAAAAGAGTAAGAAAGGACTACAGCCCGAGAGAGAGGAACTCTTCAGAAAAGGTTAAGAAAGGACTACAGCCTGAGAGGTAGAAACTCTTCAGAAAAGACTAAGAAAGGACTACAGCCTGAGAGGTAGGAACTCTTCAGAAAAGACTAAGAAAGGACTACAGCCTGAGAGAGAGGAACTCTTCAGGAAAGAGTAAGAAAGGATTACAGTCTGAGAGAGAGGAACTCTTCAGGAAAGAGTAAGAAAGGACTACAGCCTGAGAGACAGGAACTCTTCAGAAAAGAGGAAGAAAGGACTACAGCCAGAGAGAGAGGAACTCTTCAGAAAAGAGTAAGAAAGTACTACAGCCTGAGAGGTAGGAACTCTTCAGGAAAGAGTAAGAAAGAATTACAGCCTGAGAGAGAGGAACTCTTCAGGAAAGAGTAAGAAAGTACTACAGCCTGAGAGGTAGGAACTCTTCAGGAAAGAGTAAGAAAGAATTACAGTCTGAGAGAGAGGAACTCTTCAGGAAAGGGGAAGAAAGGACTACAGCCTGAGAGATAGGAACTCTTCAGAAAAGGTTAAGAAAGGACTACAGCCAGAGAGAGAGGAACTCTTCAGAAAAGGTTAAGAAAGGATTACAGCCTGAGAGATAGAAACTCTTCAGAAAAGACTAAGAAAGGATTACAGCCTGAGAGGTAGGAACTCTTCAGGAAAGAGTAAGAAAGGACTACAGCCTGAGAGATAGAAACTCTTCAGAAAAGACTAAGAAAGGACTACAGCCTGAGAGAGAGGACCTCTTCAGAAAAGAATAAGAAAGGACTACAGCCTGAGAGGTAGGAACTCTTCAGAAAAGACTAAGAAAGGACTACAGTCTGAGAGAGAGGAACTCTTCAGGAAAGAGTAAGAAAGGACTACAGCCTGAGAGATAGAAACTCTTCAGAAAAGAGTAAGAAAGGACTACAGCCTGAGAGAGAGGAACTCTTCAGAAAAGGTTAAGAAAGGACTACAGCCTGAGAGATAGGAAGTCTTCAGAAAAGGGTAAGAAATTACTACAGCCTGAGAGATAGAAACTCTTCAGAAAAGGGTAAGAAAGGACTACAGTCTGAGAGATAGAAACTCTTCAGAAAAGGGCAAGAAAGGACTACAGCCTGAGAGAGAGGAACTCTTCAGTGAAGAATAAGAAAGGACTACAGCCTGAGAGAGAGGAACTCTTCAGAAAAGGTTAAGAAAGGACTACAGCCTGAGTGGTAGGAACTCTTCAGAAAAGAGTAAGAAAGGACTACAGCCTGAGAGATAGGAACTCTTCAGAAAAGACTAAGAAAGGACTACGGCCTGAGGGAGAGGAACTCTTCAGAAAAGAGTAAGAAAGGATTACAGCCTGAGAGAGAGGAACTCTTCAGAAAAGACTAAGAAAGGACTGCAGTCTGAGAGAGAGGAACTCTTCAGAAAAGAGTAAGAAAGTACTACAGCCTGAGAGAGAGGAACTCTTCAGAAAAGAGTAAGAAAGGACTACAGCCTGAGAGATAGGAACTCTTCAGAAAAGACTAAGAAAGGACTACAGCCTGAGAGAGAGGAACTCTTCAGGGAAGAATAAGAAAGGACTACAGCCTGAGAGAGAGGAACTCTTCAGGAAAGAGTAAGAAAGGACTACAGTCTGAGAGAGAGGAACTCTTCAGAAAAGGGTAAGAAAGGACTACAGCCTGAGAGAGAGGAACTCTTCAGAAAAGAGTAAGAAAGTACTACAGCCTGAGAGATAGTAACTCTTCAGAAAAGACTAAGAAAGGACTACAGCCTGAGAGACAGGAACTCTTCAGAAAAGAGTAAGAAAGGACTACAGTCTGAGAGAGAGGAACTCTTCAGAAAAGGGTAAGAAAGGACTACAGCCTGAGAGAGAGGAACTCTTCAGAAAAGAGTAAGAAAGTACTACAGCCTGAGAGATAGGAACTCTTCAGAAAAGACTAAGAAAGGACTACAGCCTGAGAGGTAGGAACTCTTTAGAAAAGAGTAAGAAAGGATTACAGCCTGAGAGAGAGGAACTCTTCAGGGAAGAGTAAGAAAGGACTACAGCCTGAGAGAGAGGAACTCTTCAGAAAAGAGGAAGAAAGACTCAGAGTTGTTTTTTGTGTAATGTAGCTGAAACACTAATATGTCCTTAAAGGGGTGGGGTCACTTGCAGGGGCATGTTAAGTCACTGAAGTTAAATAAAAGAAGGATTCCAGATGGCTACTTCATCCCCATGCTATCCAAACTGCTATAAGGAAAAGGAGAGGAAAAAAGAGAAGAAAAATGATCCAACCAAAGTAATGATCATGGTCTCTCCCCTGTCAGTACCCCACATTCTTCTGTCTTCCTTTCTATACCAGCTGCGTTAATTCCCATCAAACCATTCATGCGTTAGTCTCCCACCACCCTGAATATATGCCTTTCAGTTATGCAGCTGCTTTGCAATGGTTCCAAAAGGTCTTCAACAATCCAGGTGATGTTTGCCTCTCTATTATACCCCTTCAGCTTCATTTGCTGTTTACAACAAGGCAACATTAGCAAAGCTAAAATATACAGTTTACAAATACCTCAAAAAAAGTAAGATAAATGGAGTTGATAATAGAAATGAATAATAAGTTAAAACAGGCAATAAAACAAATTGTATTGCATAAAGAAATGTGCAAAGAATACCTCTGTGAATAAGACATAAATAAAAACAAATGATAACAAAATGGATACATGAATATTCAAACCCAGGAAGTTAGAACATATTAATAGAAATTAGGAGGCAATGATGGTCATGGAAGGAGGAGGACAGATTATGAATATAATTTCAAGATTTTACACTAATAAAGTGACTCTGTGAACAGATGAAAAAATAATTCAGGTTATAACAGTGAGTGAAACAAAACCAGATGAAAATAGGGTAGGTGAAAAAACTATTATCAAAGTTTAAAACAGCATCCTAAGTTGAGCAGCCCACATCTCATTGAAAGCCAGCTCAAATTACGTGGCCTTTGAAGATGTAGATTAGCATTGAGCATGAAACATTTCCTTAACCTCCATGGAACCGTGTTCCACAGGGAGCATGACCAGGTATGTATAAGAACAATAAATAGCATGAAGTTTCCAGCTGCAGCTATTGAATCAATAGTAACTCTGGGACAGCAGAGTGCAATGTCCGAGGAGGACAATACAGCACTATGAGCCACTCCAGGTAAGTGGGATCCAAGATATATATTGACATATACATTTATAGTAAGATTTTAAAGGTAAACAGTGCAGAGCAGATGTATTGTATCAGGTAAAAGGGCATTTTAGCAGTCAATGTGATAGAGAACAGTACATGAAAATCTATTTAGAGATCCAGCTTGCCGGAGAAGGTGTTTGACCCTGCAGACATTCTGCACCATCCTTGGAATGCTGGAATGGCATCAGCTTCTGCTGCCAACTCTCCTGTTGAGAAATGCTATCCATCCTTGGAATGCAATTTTCTGTTCCATGAATCAGTTCCTGCTGTGCTGCTGATTTGTTTATTGATTGTACAAATAAATTAAATAAATAAATAAATAATATCAGCATTCTGCTCTTTGTTAACAATAATATCATTGGGTCCATTGAAGGTCTAAGTTGATTTATTTACTGATTTTTATGACCTATATCATTGTTACTAACCACTGTGTCTTTTTTAGGCTCACTGTTGACCTGCTGAAATGTCAGGACTCAAAAAAAAAATCTCAGAAATAATAATAATAATAATAATAATAATAATAATAATAATAATTACAAAGAATATGAGAACAGGAAATTGCATTTTTTCCTTTAAAGTTGTGTTTCCAAGAATCAGGCCCCCCATGTACATCCCAGTGTGAGGGACAACCCTCCTATGCTACTGAACTTAATAATAAAAACTCAAGAACTCTACACTTCAGAGAAAGAAGAATATTTTGGGAGATATTAGTCTTGAATTTAGTGTATACATTACGGTTTAATTGTCATTGCTATAGGCATTGAATTACAGAATTCCCACTCTGACCTTCACGATTGTCTACCCTGTTAAGGACTTGCACTGAATGATAAAAAAGGAAAGTCACGCTGTTATCTAGTAAGCCATCAAGCTTCACTATATCGATGCACTATAGATACAAATCCTTTTCAGGTACAGTGATTGAAGCTATAGGTAGAATCAGGTTACTTGGCATCACCACTGATAGCAGCTTAAAGTCTAATCAATGCTTCACTAGTGATATAATAAAAACAAATCAAAACTTATTGCATTTTTAATCCATTTATGTAATACCATAGCAAAATCACAACAGCTCATATGCATCTACTTCACAGAATATTACATATTCCTTCAGTCTTCACCTGTATGTATAGTAACTAGCCAAGTTAGTACAAACTTATAATCAAATTATAAAAATTGAAGCCAGCCTCCCTCAGCAAAAACATTACTGTTGAACACTCAGAAAAGTACATTCAAGTGAAGTAGAACATTAGCTGGCTACCATATAACTAAGAATGGCCCTTAATATCTTATACTCTCCCCAGGCCAGCAACTGATTGACCCTTTTTATCTGTAAAATGTAGCAAAAAAACTCAAGGTGTGAGAGTCAAAACTTAATCAAACCAACCAGAGCGTCCATGAAGAAATAATATTCTTAGAGTTTGTTCCCAAACCCTGGAACTGTATAAGCAGTGATATTAGACTTATCTCAAAAATGAAGTTGTTTGAAAAAGCAGTAATACTAATCCTCAGTAACAAATGACACTGTAGCATGGGTTTACAGAAATACTGTGGGTCCACCATTATATATAATTTCTTTCGTCCTTATCTAATTTATTGTTTCCTTTCCTCAGCCTCAGCTTCCTCTATCATATATATGTTATCAAACCTGTATATCAAAGTGTCATTCTTCAATATCGTGTAAATATTGTGCATTATACAGTCATTTAGTAATACCATGCTATACATTATCTTCGATGACCTGTAAATATTGTGCATGATACAGTCATTTAGTAATAACATGCTATGCATTATCTTCGATGTCCTGTAAATACTGTGCATGATACAGTCATTTAGTAATACTATGCCATGCATTATCTTCGATGTCCTGTAAATATTGTGCATGATACAGTCATTTAGTAATACCATGCTATGCATTATCTTTGATGTCCTATAAATATTGTGCATGATACAGTCATTTAGTAATAATATGCCATGCATTATCTTCGATGTCCTGTAAATATTGTGCATGATACAGTCATTTAGTAATACCATGCTATGCATTATCTTCGATGTCCTGTAAATATTGTGCATGATACAGTCATTTAGTAATAACATGCTATGCATTATCTTCGATGTCCTGTAAATATTGTGCATGATACAGTCATTTAGTAATAATATGCCATGCATTATCTTCGATGTCCTGTAAATATTGTGCATGATACAGTCATTTAGTAATACCATGCTATGCATTATCGTCGATGTCCTGTAAATATTGTGCATGAGACAGTCATTTAGTAATACAGTGCTATATATTATGTGCAGATTTGTTACTAAAGCAGACTGACTATACTCAGTTGTAAATAATTGATCATAACTTCTGTAATACATTATTAATAACTTATAATGAATATGCACAGAATTTTGTAAATGAATATTTATCAAATTCATTACACAACAGCCCTTACTATGTGAATATTGTATTATACTTTTGATGAACTATCTTTTCTCTATTGTTAAATATTTAAATTCTTACAATTCCCCTTGACATCTGACAAAAATGAATTATGCCCAGTTAGACTATCCCAGAAAACAAATGCAAAGATATAAACAAATAATAAAAAAACTCATATCTAAATATAGCTAAGGCTCTGACTGATACCTGGGAATGGAATACCAGGTTTTCTGGACTGACATTACCAGCACAATTGATTTTATTAAATAAATTATCTAGTTCTGTGCACAAAGAAAGGCTCAGACATAAGGTAAATTAAATGAAGTGCATGCATAACTCAACAGCATAACACTTGTAAAGCTTTTTTGCTAAATCAGTCTTACTGTCTTTTGAAAAACCTGAAGCATTAAACATTATGTAGCCTCTCTATTTCTCTAATTAGCTTCCTAATATATTAAAACTTCTTCCCTAATAAGATAGTGTATTTGTTTATCTTTCTCAAGTCACATAGCCTTTGTAGTAGACAGGGAAATTACAGAGATTTATCCTATCAAGATAAACAATTTATTTTGCTGATACCTTTTATGAGACTCATAATAGAGTTCATAATTCTCTTTTCTTTTTTTCTTCCCTACAGGCACATATAAATATTATGTTGGCTCTTCAGTAAACACTTAAACCCAGGATAAAAAAAGCAATTGCTATAGTATCTGCAATCTTAGAAATCTTGTTCACCAGATGAACCAGGTTATTTTATGTTGGTAAAGTAAGTTCTTTCAAATATGTCCTATTTTCTAAAGTTGGGCACATGAACTTGTGCATTGTTTTCAATGAAAGAAATACATAGAAAGAAATATTCAGAAACCGTTTTTCTCCAGTGTGCAGAAACAATTAAAAATGTTTATTCTGACTGATAAACCTTAATGTACCAGTTGTGGTACACATAGACTATTACTGTAATCTAGATTCATTATCCACGTAAAGTTGTAGTCAGAGTCAAGAATGATAAAATTCAGTGTATTTCTTTACCATTCACATAACTCAACAAAATGACATTTCTTTTAATTTGAACTAGAATTCTTGTGAATGTATGACTTTTTTTTCAAGTGCGTGGTGATATAGAAATCATTGATCTCCAAGGACATATCTATTGCTTCCTCCTGATAACTTTAGCTGTCAGTTTCCAGCAAAGATTTTTCCCAAACATTAATACTTTTTCACTTTAAAGTGCAAGCTTGTGTACCTGTTTCATTTAAGGTTATCTGACTTAGTTGTTTCCTTGCCAATATATATAAAAACAACAATTATTGCTGAGTATCTGACTATATATATATATATATATATATATATATATATATATATATATATATATATTATGAGAATGTAACCTAACTCATAGCACACACATGCAAAAATATTTATTAGCACTTTGTATTTGAACAGCAAATTATATTCAAGAAAGATCCTTAACAGTGATTTATGCCTGCAGAATCGTTGAAAAGTATGCTATAAATTAAATGAAATGCACTTTCGTGACAAAAATGTGATTCTCATCAAATGCCTTGATACCAGCGCTGCTTTAGTCTTTACTGTGTGAAATTTTGCCATACTTAGAAATTCCTTTCATTTTAAGATTTTGCACCAACATTATATGTTTTTGTATATGATACTTTTATATAAATTTCTGTGATGTCAGTTGATGAGAAAGCTTTCAGAATAATGTCTTTTAACTGTTAATGAACCTCACAACCTTTTGTATGCCATTATGTTTTATTCAGTGGTTTAACACATATAGATCTGGAGAGCATTAACTTACCACCTGACTTTGCACGACTGTTTTGCTTATTTTCACTGATTTGTTCATAACCAAGGGTAATGCAGATATAAATATTTTATGAAAAGCTGAGTTTTCAATGAATAATTGAATGTTTCCATTTTTTATGCAGTACTTACATTTTTTGAGAGAGTGGCATAGCTCAGGAAAAAAAGTATTTTGACAAAATGTTTTTAGGTCTTAATAGGTCATCTCATTAAAGTCTATAAGGCGTCAAGGATGTCAACTGGCAGTGATGATTATGATAGGAAAATTTAATTTTGGTGCTCTGATTTGGAAACAAGCATCTCCTGTAGGAAAACTATATCCCATTTACATTTCTTTATCTCAAAATAGACAATAACTAACTAACTAACTAAATAAATAATTAAAACACAAGCTTAATGAATTTGATTAAGATTGTGGAAACAGACATAATATACAGTAATAGAAGAACATCAAAAAATTCAGCAAATTCAACAAAATTAAGCCACAAGAATCACAAAATGCTACTGAAGTTTTGAAAGACCATAATGTTTTATCTGTATGAAGTTTAGCATGAGTGTAGCCAGGAGTTAAAAACAAAAAGAAAAAAAATCAAAAACAGGAAGGACACTTATGCAATAAACTATATTTTGGAAAAGAATTCAATGAATTATCTATATTGTTAGCACATAAAAATTTCCCAGGTAATTGGTATAATGCAACCATTTGCATTGCTGAAAAATGATATTGTACAAAGTATATCTAGGAATACTTTCCTACTGATGGAGCTTGATCCAGCAGTCTCATGTCAGAGCAGATGCAATGCACTGTGCAACTATTACACAAGATGTTTACTTAAGTTGGCCATAATTTCATTCTGTTTACTTTCCAATAGGTTCCTCACTCTGCTTGTTATAAAATATGCACCAAAAGAGAAAATTAATACATGTAAAAAGTATATCCACTCTCCATAAATAGTTTATGGTGGATGGTACTGATTTTGTGGAGTGGTTTAAACAACATGGATATGATTATGGTGGTAACTAAAGTCATATTTAATGAAGTTGCATCTTTGTATAAGGATCCTTTTTTGTTTGTATAAAACTGTTAATCAAGTGAGCACCAGTCAGGTAGATATGTAACTAAGTAGGAAGTAAAAAGTGCTTTGGTTAGTTGCAGTAATAGCGCTTTATATATATATATATATATATATATATATATATATATATATATATATATATTGATATATGAAGCCCTACTCATGCACTATATGAAACAATGGTTTTACACATATAATGTTGCAATACATGAGTAAGGCATGGGGCAGAAGGGTCCGAATGGAGAGATGATAAGTCAGCAAGCATAGGAGAGCAGTATTGCTGAAACTTAATTCCTCCTCAAGTCTTGGTGAGTACCTTCATGAGGTGGACCCTATTTTTCACAAAATCTAACAAAGATGACATTGATATATAGGTTGTATTTTATTTAACATATATCATGGACGGAAGTAGGTTAAAAAATAAAAAAGATAATTGAGCGCACAAGACTCAGGATTAAAAAGTGTCCAATCCTGATAGAAGGACTGATGCAAGGACTGGAAAAAATGACAGTGTAGAATCTTCAGTACATGGAAGCATTCTGACAATGGGACAGGATGGCCTCCTGTTATAGAAGGAAGTAGTAGTCCACAAAAATCACAAAAACTGATAGGCCAGCAAGGGAACAAATAGGAAATTTTCATAACTCTGACATAGTGAAAGTTGTGGAGTGATAGGCCAGTGAGTTTCCATATGAAAGAGCAATGGATGACACAGAATGAAACTGAAGAGAATGTGGCACAGGAAGATGCTCTGGAATTTTCTATAGAATGTCTGCAGGAAATGGAGAATAAAGAATCTACCCTCAGTTTAGAAGAACATGATCTATGAGAAGAGTTGCTTGATTTAGTAGAGATGGACAGACATATTAAGATCAATGAAAAAAATAGACTACAGAAAGTCAATAAAACCCTAAAAGTTAGAAGTTTGATAAAACAAATGAACATGGTAATTAGGACTCTTCATAGAGATTTATGCGATACAACAGAAGTAAATAGGATATATTACTGTGCAGCTAAATTAAAAGCAGATGAAATCTTACCACAAAAACACAGGGTAGTAAGGGAAAGGAAGGGGAGAAATCGAATGTCATCATGGAAGTAATGAACAGAGAAAACTATAAAGCAATTAAGACAAGAAGTGACACTGTTAGAAGAGTATAGAAGAATGAACAGATCAACAAAAATACTCAGAAAGACAGACTTGATAAAAGGAACACACAGTAACAGAACTGATCAGGATATTGTGCACTATCACAAATAATAAACTAAAAATATCAGCACAGGCAGAAAAACTTAAAAGACACACTGATAAATATAAAGGAAAAGTACAAGATATGCAATGTATTGATGACCCAAAAGTTTTATAGAGAACTGGGAAACAAAGCAAAAGGAATTGAAACACCACCAAAAAAGAAGAAGCAGATACATTTTGGAGAAATTTCTATGAAGATCCTGTGGAACATAACAAAAATGCTAAATGGATGGAAGAAGGAAAAAAAAAAAAGAATAAGAAATTCAAATGTGCAGGATATGAAATGGGATGAAGTAATGGCCAGAGAGATTGAAACAAAGTTAAGAGAACTCCTAACTGGAAAACCCCAGGCCTAGATGCTTTACCTAACTTTTGGCTAAAAGTACTTACAACTTTACATGAACATTTAGCCATGAGTAAGAACTGTTTATATGCAGACCCTGAACAGACACCAGCCTGGTTAACAACAGGAAAAAATAATACCCCTACTTAAGAATGAACCTGCAAGCTATCTTAAAAACTATACACCAATAACTTGCCTTCTGACAATGTATAAACTATACACTGGAATTGATGCTGACAGAGTTTATAGTCATTTAGAAGAAAACTCAACCATAGCCATAGAAGAAAAGGGTAATAAAAGAAAGTCATATGGAACAAAGGATCATTTGTTGTTAAATAAAGTCATAGTGAAGAAATGTAAAAAGGGGAAGAATCTAAGTATGGCATGGACAGACTACAAAAAAGCATCTGACAGCATCCCACATTCATGGATATAAGAGAGCTTAAAATGTGTAAGAAACACCCTACACTGATTAATTACATTGCAGTGACCATGAAACAGCAACAAGTCACTTTGCAGTTAAGCCGTGATAAAGGATAAATTATTATATCAGAGATAAACATTCAGGGGGATATTCCAGGGTGACTGTCTGTCACTGCTGCTGTTTTGTCTTGCCCTTAACCTGTTAAATTATCTACTTTAACAGTTTAGGTCATGGTTACAATCTGGCTCCCAGAAAACAAAGTGTAAAGAATTCTCATCTTCTTTTTGTATATTATTTAAAACTGTGTAGTTCATCAGATGAGGAACTGAAAGCACAACTGAGGGTGTTTAAAATTTTTCAGATCATATAACAATGTCATGTGGTCTTGATAAATGTGCAAAAGCAACCTTTAAAGCAGGAAAGCTGCAGCACCAAGAAAACATCTGTGTAAGGCAGGAATGTGATATAAATTAACTTGAGCAAGAGGGAGTGTATAAATATTTGGGTATTGATGAAGGATCAACAATAAAACATGAGCAAATGTGAATAAAACTTAGGAATATTTTAGAAGATTAAAATTAATATTGTAAACAGCATTGACATCTGAGAAGAAAGGACACGCTATAAGCCAGTTTGCTCCCTCTGTCCTAACTTACAGTTTTAGAGGGATTGTCTGGCCCAAAAAGGTGTTGGATAGGATGGACAGAAAAACAAAAAGAACGCTTCATGCTCACAGAATGATTTATAAAAATCAGTATATACCAAGACTATATATTCCCTGTTCTGAAGGATGTATGGGCCTCCTTGACATTGATTACATGTATAGATCTACAATTGTGGGACTGAATACACATCTGCTGACCTTACGTGACACAAACCTAGTGAAAGTTTTAAAACATGAGGAGAATAAGTCTAAGATGACTTCATTGCTTAGTTTAACAGAAACATATCAGTGTCAAGTGGGAATAGAAATCAAACCAGAAGTAGATAAAAATCAGACAGCAACTAAATGTGCCAAAAAAAAGAAAGAATATACGGAGAAGGATCAGATGAGAAGGAAAGGAACGTGGAAAATGCATAAATGTAGTTGCAAGTACAGAAAGCACCTGGAATAACCTCATATTGATTAAAGTCTGCCACAGGAATGGTTAAGGAGAGGTAAATTTAAACCAGAAGATGAAAGGTTAATATTGGGGGCCCAGGATTTTGGACTATGTACATGATGGTTTACAAAGTCCAATGAGCATTTGGGAAAAACAGACAACTACAGGTTTAGTAAAACAGACCTGGAAACAGGCACACAAATTGTTGCTGGGTGTGATACTCTAGTGGCATAGGGCCTGTATACTGAAAGTCATAATAATGTGGCAAGACTGTTGCATCAGGGATTGTGCAAACATTACAGTATTGAAGTAATTGAGAAATATTGGGAACATCGGCCACAAAGCATTATGGAGAATGATACATTTTTCATGACATGGAATCACCTATTATCAACAGTTCTGAAAATACATTTGAAAAAAACAGATATAATAGTCCATGAAAAGAAGGCAAAAGTAGCATTGATAATGGAAATTGCTACTCCCAGTGATTACAGTGTCCTACATACCGAGAGACTTAAAGCCATAAAATACCAAGGTTTGCAAGCAGAAATGAGGGCAGTGTGGAAGAAGGATACCCAGATAGTTCAAATAGTAGGAGCAAAGGGTCTCATAAAAAAAGAATTGACAGTTGTGTTTATGTATGTTACAGATACATGGAACGCCATATGGATTACAGAAGGAGCTAACTATGGGCACTTTGTAGGTATTGCAAAGAGCACTTTTGGTTAACATCAAAGAAGGAAATAATACTAATTTTGTGAACTTTAATCATGCTTTGACATAGGAATGGGCTCCATTCCTGTAAAGGTACTAGAAACCCAAAAGTCTTAGAGAAATTAAACTAAGCAAAATCATTCATAAAGTAATAAAATACCAGGACATATTTCCAATATTAGTAGGAGCATCGTGGCTAATAAAGAATTTTCAGACATAGTTAAATATGTCGCTGATATATAAATAGGACATAAACTGCAGAAGTTACAATTCTGGATATACTGCAGGTGCTGAGATGACCCCTCCAGCAAACTTCAAATATTGAACATTACTAATTTCATAAACTTTAATGATACCTTCCAGACATCTCAACTGCCCATATTTTGGCAGAACATTCCTTTGTTCAGGCCTGATTTAGGATGCCCTTATTTTTGAGGTATGCCCTTATTTTTGAGGTATGCCCTTATTTTTGAGGTATGCCCTTATTTTTGAGGTATGCCCTTATTTCCAGGCTTGATTTACTTCTTCGCACAACTTTCTGAATCCCTGTCATCGCATGTGTTTTTTTGAAGCTGCCTAGTACATAGAAAACTACACTGCACTACCTGCATATTAGTGGTACTGTTAATTTAAAGAAAGAGGGCACAATTCTTACAGCCTCTTTTTTTCTGAAGCACAAATGAATGAGCTTGTGTGCTAGAGTTTTGTAATACAGTTCATTAATGTCTACAGATTTGACACTATCTCTTGGATAGTGTATTTATATTTTTCCTCCATTTTTGTCACTACCTTAATTTCTAAGCATGTGTTTCTGAAGAGTAATGTTGCACATTTCTCCTGGAAGCAGGAAGAGTTATATACTATTTTGCATTCAAATATTATGCTATCCAGGTTTTTACCTAAATTATGTTGTTCCTATTTTCAATATCTACAGTTTGAGAGACATGATACTGACTCAGGAAAGGGATCTTTTCCTGACTTGATATTAGAAATTAAAACATTTGGAGAAATTAAGAAAAGACAGAAGCTATATATATGGTTTGGTTTTGACCTTAACCATTTAAACTGTTTATTTAGGCTGCGGTTCCAGTTTAACTTTCAGAAACCAATCTCAGCTACTTCACGGATGATTTAAAATTGCATAGCTCATCAGATAAGGATCTGGAAGAACAATTACAAATAACTAAAATTTTCTAAGATGATATAAGAAGGACAGTTGTTCTTGATAAATGTGCAAAAGCAACATTGTAAAAAAGGACAGTTGCAGAACACATAAAATATCAAAATGGACAGGAATGTGATATAAGGGAACTTTAATAGGTGGGAAAGTGTAAATGTTTGGAAATAGTTGAAGGGTCAGCAATAAAATATGAACAAATGAGAACAAAGTTTAGTATGGAATACCTCTAAAGACTAATGATATTATTGAAACTGTCTTGACTTCTGTGAGTAATGTCCAAGCTACAAATTAGTTTGCTGTTTTAACTTACAGCTTTGGTATTGTTGATTACCCCCAATCAACACTGAATAAAATGAACAAGAAAACAAGAAAAACAATTCATGCTTATCAAATGATGTTTAATAGTACAGCATATGCCAAAATTATATATCCCTCAATTTGAAGGGGGCTAGAGCCTCTTTAAAATTGATTAACTCTATAAGTCTGCAATCATATGACTACATACAGATTTGTTGACCACATCACATCCAGCCATTGTAAAAGGTCTGTAGCATGAAGGGAAGAAGCCAAAGATGATATCTTGCTTAGTTTAGCAGAAGCATTTCACAAAGGAGTGGGAAATACATCAAATCAGAAGTAGATGAGAATCAGAAAACAACTGAAATTGTCAGAAAAAACAAAAGACAGAATAGATAGGGAAGGAACAATGGAAAACCCACACATATTGTGGCAGGCATAGAAAACTCCTAAAAAGAACCACTAGTTGACCAATATTTTATGTAAGATTTGCAAGGCTACAAAAAGCAGCCTAAGATAGTGGGCTATGTACACTTTGGTTTCCAAAGTCTATTGAAAAAGTGAGAAAAACAGAGAAATGCATGGTCTGTAAAACAGAACTGAAAACTGTTGCAGAACCCTTTGCTGGTTGCAATACATCCATGGCTGAGAATCTGTATAACTGAAAGGCATACTAATGTGACAATACCATTGCACTGGAATTATGGAAACACTACAATGCAAAAGTAGCTGAAAAGCACTGGAAACATGAACCAAAAAAAATGATTGACAATGATAAAGTTTAGATCACATAGGACCACCCAATACTGACAATAAGAAAAGATTTGCTAGAAAACCAGTTATTGTAGCCCCAGAAAAAAAGACAAAAGTAACAGTAATCATTGAAATTGCTACATCCAGAGATTTTAGTGTCTTACATGCTGTGAGAATGATACGAAATAATTGTAAATGACTCAACCACAAAAAACGGAGCGAAGGTCCAGTCCCTCAGTTAGTAACAAACTTCTTTAATAACAAGCAAAATTAGTACTTTCATCTTGTGTACAAGACTTCATCAGATGCCCCCATTTTGCATTTCATCCTATTTATATCTTAATCAATTACATCCAATTAACATTTAAAGTCAAAATAAACAATTAAATTACTGTTGAAAAATTAATATATAAAAACACTTACAAAACACTGGGAAACATTCATAAACCCATAGAAATGTTATGACACACTGTCAATACCCACTTAAAATATCATATAAAATTTCAGATAAAAACAGTGGTGGGGTTATTAAATTTGTGAAGCTCTAAACATCAATACAGGCTTAATAGTAATATACTCATTTAAACCGGGATGTATATTAGACTTTAACCTAAGTTGCCACTTCAATTCTCTATTTAATAACACATCTTTCATATCTCCTCCCCTTGGGTTAACGTTAACAACATATATTATCCCAAATTTAAAACCATTTAAAAAAGTACAGTTAACTGAATGCTTGTATAGTGCACTGGTCTCTTTCTTGGACTTGTGTTATTAAATAGAGAATTTAGATGTTTAGATGTTTAGATGTTTAGAGCTTCACAAATTTAATAAGCCCACCACTGTTTTTATATGAGATTTTATATGATATTTAAGTGTGTTTTGACCGTGTGTCAAAACATTTCTATGAGTTTATGAATGTTTCCCAGTGTTTTTATATATTAATTCTTCAACAGTAATTTAATTGTTTATTTTGTCTTTAAATGTTAATTGGATGTAATTGATTAAGATATAAATAGGATGAAATGCAAAATGGGGGCATCTGATGAAGTCTTGTACACAAGACAAAAGCGCTAATCTTGCCTGTTATTACATGCCAAGGCTTTCATAAACACAAGATAAGGGCAAAGACATGATGATGGGCAGTGCAGTGGTGCAACAGTTAATGTTGTCACCTCACAGCAAGAGGTTCTCTAGTTCAATTCTCAACTGGGGTGCCTTCTGTGCGGAGTCTGCATGTCCTCCCTGCGTTTGCTTGTGTTTCTTCTGGGTACACTGGTTTCCTCCCACATTCCAAAGACATGCATCTGGAGTGTTTCTCCCTGGCCCTTCTCTAAAAATAGGCTCTGTCGTAGTCGGACTTTCCTGGTCAACAAATATTAAATACATAATTAACGAACTAAATAAATACATGTGTGCTTGAATGATCACATACTTTTTGAGATTCATGTGTGCACTGCATCAATGCACTTGCAAATGATATCTCAGTACCTGGGTCATTGTTAAACAGACTACAGAAGTAAAAGATAACTGCATTGTTGTATTTGTTATGGGTTTATAAAAAAAAAAAAAAAAAAACAAGTAATCTTCATGGTATCCCCAAAGTCTCAAACAATCCTCTAAACAAGTATAGTGGGTTCAAAACAAAACAATGTAAGTAACTTCTCTGTGTGGAAGATTCTCAATCCATATATATCTAGTTAATAACTGTATATTAATTGGATCAGACAATGGTAGTTGAAGTAGCAAACAAACTCACCTTAAGTCAAAAAAATAATAAAAAATATATAATTTAAAATATTTTACAGAATTACTAAGTATTCAAAAGTAATCCAAGCAGGGTAGGCAGTCCCTTTCCAGTCAAAAATCCTTTATTAACTACACAGACAAGTGATCCAAGTAAAACAAAAATAACAGAGTAATAGTTTCCTCACAAGCTTTCTAAATATATATATATATATATATATATATATATATATATATATATATATATATATATATATACTTTTTATCAGGCAAGGGAGTGGTTTATTGTGGTGTAAAACAAAGTGTTATTGGTCTACATGTTAAATTCACATCCCTACTCCCATCAGTGTGACATTCGAGCTGGTCCTGCCCTACTTAGCAGCAGTCATAATAATATAACCTGTACATACTTTAAATAAAATTAATAATGATGGGGCACCTCTTATTTAACCAAATTATTAAGTAGATTATTAAGTCTGTGATTTTATCCAAGACAATATGCTACACGGCTGGAGATATATAAAAACCTTAGGCCATTTGGCAATCAAAAAATATATATAAATATGTACATATACACTTTGCATGTAAAAAATCCAATGTAAAAATCATATTCTATTTTCATAACCTATTGTTAACAAAGATCGCTTTCATCCTTCTAGACTTCTTCAGCTCTGTGTACAAGAACCCTAAAAACTATCTACAAAAATATTATTGTATAATTAGTTAGTATTGTTTGCACATCATTCTGAATAAAGTGGAAAAAAGAACAAGAAAAAGAAAAAGAAAACATTTTTATGATGGAAACAAAATATACACTTAAAACTGATTTAACATGGTATTTTTATTATTTCTTTTTTACTTAAGACGAGTTTGAGCTGATTAATATACAGTGATTAAGTATATATATTAATGTGTGGATGTAATCATTCAACTACCACACTGGAGACAATTTTACATTGGGATGTGATTATACATCTATATCACACAATTCACCAACACAATCTTCGCAGTATACACTGATGATGTCTTCCTCTATAAAGTGCACTCTCAAAGTTTTAAACTCTGATATCTGTGGTGATGTTAGTGTAAAAATTTGTTCTCTACCTTGTGTAACTAGATAGGTACGAGATTTAACCTCACAGCAATCAAGCTAAGTGTGTGTTGATTCAACTATAAGTCTGGAGATAATTTATTATCACATACTCCTGCAAAACATCTTTTCAGCAGACAATGATGATGTTATCCTCTTTAAAGTGCACTCTGACACTGTTAAAGTCAGACATCTGTGGTGGTGCTAGACTTATGTTGTATGGAATCCAGCTTGTATACCTACACAGGTGTTGTGTTTGAATCTGACCTCAATCAACTTGTGTGTGGTTGATGGTATATTATAGGGATTGTACAATGCTTTAAATCTTTCTTCATTTGACTCCTACTCAGGAGATCATTTTACATAGCCCCATTAATCCAACATCCCCTGTTCCCTTTGTACAGATAACATCCTTGTTGCAGAACACTAAGGATGTCATCATTTCAAAGAAGCATACACACATTGTGAAGCACAGCCCCTACAATACTCAGTGCAAGCCATTTCCAGACTTCTGGATATGTGAGTGCTAATTCTGTCATAGGGTGGTGCACATGTCACATATGGACAGAGGCAGTCTATAATGAAATCAAATACATACGCACATACACGTAATATTTTCCATCACGCACATAAAGCAATTTTTGTTTAAATGGCATAATACTGGTTAGGATTTTATGTTCTCTTGACCATTAGCTTAGTAATACTTTATGACCCACTGAAGATTGTACATATCAATGTTGTTGTTATCCACATGTGCTATATTGTGCTGTGGATGTACTTTAGTCCTAGAACACTGTATACCAATCTGTGATATGAGCTACTGTATTGATGGCCGCTGTTGCCATTTGGTTACACGTTCCTTCCATAACAGCTGTAGTAATCTGCCTCCTGAGGACTGTTGACATGGAATGATGGTAGGTATATTGCTGCCTTACTAATGAATGTGTTATTGCAGTGGAGTATATCAACATTCTACATGGTTCTCATTCAACCATCAGAGTGACAGCTGCAGTATGGGACAGGTGTGCGTGTATATACCTAGTGTCACTATTCTTGGTTTATAATTGAAAACAAACAGGCGGGGTAGTTCATTTATATGTTTTATTATATAGAAACACAGGATGGATATCAGCAGTACAAAGTATAAACAAACTGATTAACTGGCAGACTAGACAGACATGCACGCTTACATTTCAACAGCTTACTACAAAATGGCAGTCAGGCTCACACGTGCTAGTATTTATACACGTGCAAGCCCATGGAAAGCTTCTTAAAGGTAAATATACATACATACTGATCTACATTATCCCTCTTTAATGAAATTCCCACAATAAAATGACACTTGAATAAGACATGCAACTATACAGAAACTAAGGAATAAACACAGCATTCATGTCTAAGTTGCAATGTATCTGGGACATGGTGTGGAAATGTGACCATGATCTAGTGATATAGCAGTTAGGACTGGGTTTAGGAACAGGGACAGTCATTAGTGAACAACTTGCTTCAGGAGTTTTGGGATTCTTCTCAGGAACAGGGATATTCACTGAAATGTCCTCTGTAACTGGAGCACTGGATAACTCACTCTGGAATCTAGAGTCTTTTTCATAGGCAAGATTTTGCAATACAGGCTATGACACCGGTATTAAATGTTTCTGATTCCACCTAACTTCTACTCCTTGTGATTCCACAATGTATGATCTTGGTTCTGGGTAAACACTTTTCATAACTCCGATCCGATCAAAACCTTTGGACGTCTGCATCCTCACTATCTCCCCTTCTTGTAATGGATTGAGCTGTTGCTGGAATTTTCATAACAAGACTTCTGGGATAAGCACTTCTTTAACAGATGGGCTTTTGCTGATTTGTTGTTCTTAATACATGGAACCAGTACATTACTACTGATTGGTAATGTGGCTCTGGTTTGCCTCGACAGAAGTCTCTGTGCAGGTGAACCAAGCTTTTATCATGAGAAATATTTCTGACACTCAGGAGAGTCAGAAAAACATCACTATTGTCTTGTTTCAACTTCTCTAAAAACTGTTTCACACTCTGAACTGCACGTTCTGCCAAATCATTTGACTGTGGGTACCCAGGGCTACTCAAAACATGAATAAAGTCCCACTCATCAGCAAACCTCTTGAATGCTGGCTAGTAAATTGTGTACCATTGTCAGAAATAACTTTGTGTGGACTACCATGGACTGCAAATTGATGCTTTAACTTAGTAATGACTGTACTGGTTGCTAGATTTGGAAGTAGGTCAATCTCGAACCAGTTTGAATAAGAGTCTACTAACGCCAAGTAATGTTGACCATTCCATTTGAAAATGCCTGTAGCTATGGTTGACCAAGGTAGTTTAGGAATATGGTTTAGCTGAAGGGGTTATTTCTGTTGATGTGGCTCAGTACTATTACATACAGAACAAGATGAAAGTATACTCTCTCAATGTCCCTTGATATAGAAGGTCAGAATACTAGTTCTCTTGCCCTTCTTTTGGTAGAATCAGTTCCTGGATTGCCACAATGCAAGACAGTAATGTACTCTTGTTGCAAGGATTTTGGAACAATCACTTTTGGATTTTTCATGATGATAGCATTATCAGAAAAAATCTCATCTCTGTAAGGAAAATATTGTTGGACTTCTACTGGTAAACAAGATTGCTTTGAATGCCATCCTCGACTAATAAAGTGGTTGAGCTTCTGAAGTATTGTATATGAGGCTGTGTGTCTTCTACGCTCATCAAGAAGTGTGGAAGAAAAATTTCTCACTTCCATGACTTCAAAATCAAGTTTCTCATTTTCATGCTGTTCAGTGGTATTTCTGGGTGATCTGGATAATGTATCAGCAAGATAAAGAAGTTTGCCTGTTGAGTAGACAGGATTGAAATTATACTTTTGCAATTTCAACATCATGTGTTGTAATCTGTCAGGAGCTGTATGCATAAGGTTTCTCAAAATTGTGACTAGAGGTTGGTGATCAGTTTTGATTTGAATTGGTTTGCCATAAATATAATCATGGAACTTCGAACATGCAAATGCAATTGTCAAGAGCTCTCTCTCTCTACCTGTGCACACTGCATCTTGGTTTGGAGTTCTGGATGCATAGACTACTGGTCTACCTTCTTGAAGAATGGCTGCACCAAGACCAAATTTTGAAGCATCCCAAGAAAGAGTAACTGGTTTGTGAACATCATAGTATCTGAGAGTTGGTGGACTAGCAATTTTCTGTTTCAAGACATCAGATGCTATCTGGTGTTGTTCTGACCAGGACCAGGATACATCTTTGCATGTCAACTCTCTGAGCAGTGCTGAAAGTTGGATGAAGTCTAGAATGAACTTGCCTAGATAGTTAACTATACCAAGAAAATGTTGTAGAGCTTGGACATTGTCTGGACCTGGCATCTCAAGAATTGCTGCTTGCTTGGAAGGATTTAGTCGTAAGCCTGAACTGGTAAATAAATGACCAACAAAAGTAACTTCTTGTGCCTGAATTTGCACTTCTGAGGATTCAGCTTAAGATTCACTTAATGTGCTCTTTTCAGAACTTTCTTGAGGTTTCTATCATGCTCAGCTTTACCATTACCTCCTACTAGAATATCATCTACTATAATAGCACATGGATACCCAGAAATATTTGCTCCATTGCACGCTGGAAGACTTCATTTGCAGAATTTATCCCAAATGGCATTCTTAAAAGTCTGTACCTGCCAAAAGGAGTACTGAAAGTGGTTAGCAATGAGGACTTTCAGTCAAGCAAAATTTGCAAAAATGAACTCTTTGCATCCAAGACAGAAAAAAAGTGGCATGTGGCATATGATCAGCGACTTATTCGACTGTATGCATTGGATGATGAGGTCTTTTCAGTGCTTTGTTCAAAACTCTTGAATCAATACATATTCTGATATCATATGAGCTTTTCTTATGAGTACCACCATGGAAGATACCTATTCAGTAGGTTTGTCATCTGAACATATCACACCTTGTTGCATCATTTTATCTAGCTCTGCCTTCACTCTGTTCTGCATAGATACTAGAACTTTCTGGGCTGGTCTGACAACTAGGCTGACTTCAGGGTCTAACTTCATGGAGTATGCATCTGGGAGTTTACCTAGTTTTTCTTTGAAAAGATCAGCATGCGTAGAAAATATAGACTGGTCAAAATTAGAACAGTGGCCTTTTAAGCTTACATGGTGGATTTCCTTATTAAATGAAAGTAGTCCCATTTTCAAACTGCCTCTAAGGCCTAATAATGAATGTACATGCCTTTTGACTATGTAAAATTGCAAGTCATAGCTGTCCCAGTAGAATAACATGAAAGCACTACTGAACCTTCAGTTTGAATTTTTTCACCACCATAAGCAGCAAGCTTCACATACTTTTCCAAATCAAGCTTCTCACCATCACATACTCTAGCAAATGTTTCTGGTGACATAACATTGCACTTGGAACCTGTGTCAGCTTTGAGCTCTGTGGGACTCCTATTTATCTGAACAGTACAAAATACTTCATTCTTTGCCCATAAATCTACTGCATTGACTGTTTCATTAAGCACAAACACACCATCAATATAAAAAGTAGGGCAACAGCATTCTAATTGATCAACTTGTCTGTTGGAATGTTCCATTTTAATAAAAGAATGAGGTTCTTTTGATTTACAAAATCTCTGAAAGTTATTCTACTTTTTACTTCTGTGGCATTGCTGACCAAAAGCTAAGCACGTTTCTCTTTTAGACACATGACTGCCATCGCAATTATGGCAGTTGACTATGAGGCTAGGTGAGGACACATGCTCTGAATTTGCTGACTCACTGTTGTACTTCACTAAGCCTGTGTATGCTCTTGGATTTGCTAGAAAGCTATGAGGTTTAGCAGGGACTGTTACAGGACTCACAGTTACTGCCATGTGTTTGGGCCTGTTACTTTTAACCATGTGCAGCATACTATCAACAAGAACACTAGAAAATACTGGAAGCATGCATTTCTCATTTGTAAGCATATTTGTATTCTTTTCTGTGAGCTCGTATATCTGACAAATCTCAATGGCCTTATTCACAGTTAATCACTGCCACAAAGCAAAATCTTTCTCCAAGTATCATCCTTAATACCACACACAGGTCTGTCTGTTATCAACTCAGCCATTAAATCACAAAATCTACATGTTTTAGCCTTATTTCTCAAGTCAGTTATATATGCTTCAAATGTTTCCCAAGGCTTTTGATCTCTTGTGTAAAATATATGACTTTCCATTGCAATGTTTGTTTAGGGGTTACGCATTTCTCTAAATTTACGTTTTAAGCACTTGGGGTCTTCCCTTGTTTCAGCAGGTACCAGTATATGGCAGTTTTCCCCTGTCACTCGTCCAGTCAGGATGAAATAGATGAGCCTTGTGGGTTCTTGTTCAAGCAGCTTTATTATGTACAAACACATCAGGATTGAGGCTTAATAACTTTAACTTAGATAAACTTATAAACAAACTAGCTATTACACTCATACATGCTCACTCTCTGGCTGCACTCTCAAAATGGCAGTGAGGCTAGCACGTGCTTGCTATTTATATGCATGATCAGTCCTTGGAAATGCTTCTTAAAGGTACAACACAGCTCTCTATTCTACATCCTCCCTCTTTGAGAAATGAGTCATGCAATATTGACAACATTAAATGACATGCAATTGATAGAAATGGTTCTTTGTCATGCAATTATACAGAACTAGATACAGATATACAATTACGTCCAGTTGCTGTATATTTCCCTCTAGGTCTGGAAATATGACCAAGTTGTGTGACATAGAAATTAGAGTTAGGTTTAGCAACTGGGATTGTCTCTGCTAAATGTCCAACCTTAGGTACATCAGGAACATCATCAGAAATGGAAGTAGGAGTCAAGACACATTCTGAACATTGTCTGGATTGCTCTGAGATCTAGAGTTTGTATCAAGGGAACAATGCTGTGATAACAGTTCTGATACAAGAAGTAGATGTCTGTGATTTCTCCTGTACTCCACACCCTTAGATTTCACAAAAGAGGATGTCTGATCTGCACATACACTTGTTACTTGATCAATCCAGTTGAAACCTTTCGCCATTTGTATCCTCACTTTCTCTCCTTTCAATGGATGAAGAAATCTGCTTGAGTTATCATAACTGGACTTCTGGAAAGAATGCTTTCTGAATAATTGGGCTCTGATTGCTTTATTGTTTTTGGCTTTAGGCCTCAATAAACTGGAACTGATGGGCAATGTTTTTCTGGTTTGCCTATATAGAAATCGCCGAGCAGGCGAGCCAAAAATATCATCACATAGTATGCTTCTCAGATTGAGTAAATTCAAAAAGACATCTGTATTATAAACCTTTGACTACTCCAGTAATTGCTTTGCACTCTGTACTGCATGTTCAGCTCGTCCATTTGACTGTGGACATTCTGGACTACTAGTAACATGTACAAAGTTCCATTCTTTTGCAAATTTCTGAAACAACTGACTGGAAATTGGGTACCATTGTCAGAAATAATTTTGTGTGGACTACTATGGACTGAGAAATAACATTTCAACTTGGTGATAACAGCAGTAGACATTAAATTAGGTAGTAAATCAATCTGAAAACAGTTCGAATAAGTCTCCCAACACTAAGTAATGCTGATTATTCCACTTGAATATTTCAGTGGTTACTGTTGACCAAGGTAGTTCAGGAACTTGACTTAGCTGAAGTAGTTCTTTTTGCAATTTCACATTAGTACTATTGCATACTGAACAAGAAGAAAGTACTTTATCAATGTCTTTTACTAGAGAAGGCCAACATACTAGTCCTCTCACCCTTCTTTTGGTAGATTCGGAACCTGGCACTTGCTCAAAACTCATAGCAAGCACTAATAAACCTTAGCACTAGACCCCCCTATACTGTAGAGAAGGACCAGGCTCTCTATTCGACCTTACCAGCCAATCAGTAAAACACTTCACTGTACCTATCCAGGCATGTCCAAAGGGCAGTTTCAGGTGTACTCTCCGGTCCAGCTGATGAATCTGGGCATTTTGAGGCAATGTTACAATTACCTCATGTACACAGACAACCCTCTCCTCCTTCCACCAAACACTAATACATGCGAGAGATGCAATTATACAGCCAAACTGGAGGCTAAGCTCTCTCAACCCAAGACTGGATGAGGCAGTCAAGAAGAGAAGGGAATTACTTGCATCACACCACCAGTCTCACATAGACCAATGAAACCAGCACCGGCAAAAATCACACATAAATACACGAAAACTTACTCGGAAGCTCTAAATAAAAATCTGCAAAAGCAACAGAGACCTCCAAAGCAGACATCCAAGCAACCTCTACCCCCCAACACAAACCATGAAACACATTCTTCAGAAAACCAGTGTGCCACGCAATCACAGCCCTTAAGGTAAAATAACATACCCAACACACTAGTAATAGGTGACTCTGTAGTCAGGCACACTGATGTCCCACTCACTAGGCTGAACAAGGAGAAGGTTACTGTTAGCTGCCTGTCAGGTGCCAGGATCCGCCACATAACACAAACACTCAGGTCACTCCAGAACAAGTACAGATATGACTCTGTCATTGTCCATGTTGGTGTGAATGACCTAAGCAATACCTCCCTGGACTACACAAAAAGAGACATGGAGGAAATCTCTGATCACGTAGCCCAGGCCGGTATGACCCTGACCCTGAGTAGCATCCTGCCCTCACCAAGAATGATACCATGGTATAGAGAAAAAATTATAAATTTCAACAATTGGCTAAGCTTCTGGTGTCATTCAAAGGGGATCCAATGTTTGTCAGCCTGGGATGACATGCTCGACAAGCCACGCTGCTTCGCTAGAGACAGCTTGCACCTGTCGCCCTTAGGTTTTCAAATACTGGCCAAGGCTCTTGCCACCCCCATAGTGCCTTTTTTAGGCAAGGCTCAAAAGACAAACCCACAGCCGTAAATAGCACAAGTAACAAAAAACTGAGAGTAATGCTACTCAATGCCAGAAGTCTAAACCTCAAAATGCACGCACTCAAGGCACTCCTCAGTATGGAGAAAATTGATATATGTGCAGTAACAGAAACCTGGTTTAAGGCTCCAGAGAGCACCCCAGCACTACCAGGCTGCAACTCATACCATACATTTCGGCCACAGAACCCGGACCGAAATACAAAAGGTGGGGGAGTATCCATATTTATCAAGGATACCCACACCTCCAGGTTAGTGGCACAGCATGATGCTTCAGAGGTCATCCACGTGCAACTAACAATGGGCAAAACTGCTATTCAAATCATAGCTTGCTACAGATCACCCATCATGTCCCAGGACCCCCACTCCACATTCCTGGAAACACTGAAAAACATAAAGGTCCTACCAAACACCCTGATATTGAGTGATTTCAATTACCCAAACAATAACTGGGAGAACTACTCAAGTACAAACTCTCTTGCCTAACATTTCCTAGAGTTTATAAACTCAAACACCCTGTATCAACTGGTCAACACCCCCACCAGAGGTGACAACATATTGGATCTGGTCATCACCAACATGGGCGACCGGTGTTCCACACTGGACGTCAACCCCTAGTTGGTTGGATATGACCATAAACTAATCACTCTGGATATCCACATTCCACCACCACCCCCGGTCAAAGAAACCACCGTGAAAAACTTTTCAAAAGCAAACTTCACATTATTTAAGATCAAGGTGGGAAGTTTCAAAGCCCCCATGCTAAAGGATAACACTGTCCAAGCTGCAAAATCCTTTACTAATGCACTCTACGGGCACCTACAAGAATGCATGGATCATGCTATCCCAAACAAAACCAAGACTCACTCCTCCAAGAAAAGGAAACCAGTCTGGTGGACCCCTGTCATAAACAAGCTATACAACAGAAGGAGGAAACTAGTACAGAAAAGAGTAAAATCCCAAAAAGGGAAGACATCTCTGATCAGTATCAGCAAGAAACTATGCTCCCTCATAAAATCATCCAAGGCTAGCTTTGAAAGAAAAATTGCCATGGACTCCAAAGATAACCACAAGGCATTCATTAGCTATGTCAAGAATCTAAGTGGCAATTCTCAGATCTTCTTGGAGTTAGTGCAGAAAGGCACAAAATGCACTAAACCAAATGATTTACTAACATCCTGGCAGACAGGTTCAGTGCAAACTTCACCCCCCCTCTCACCCCCAAAAGGGCCCATAGCTATACCAGAAGAATACAGTGCCCCTGACATCACAGACACACAGACACTCAGGTTAAAACAGCCCTCTCCAAAGCCAAAAACACAGCATCAATGGGACAGGAAGGTGTCCCAGGGTGCATCCTACAAGAGCTCAAAGATGAATTAACCCTTCACCTAAACACACTGTTTAAACTCAGCCTCTCCACAGGCTATCTACCCACAAAGTGGCGCACAGCAATAGTTATTCCGCTCCACAAAGGTGGAGCCACAACAGACCCCAGGAACTATCTCCCTATAAGCCTAACTAGCTTGGTCTGCAAAGCTATGGAGTGCATCATCATGGACCTCATTAACAGAGGCATTGGGAACCTCCAAACACTGGACCCTACTCAGTTCAGCTTTGTTAATGACAGATCATGCCTCCTAAACCTGGTGGACTTCTTTGAGACAGTTACCAAGGCTATAGACAAGGAAAAGGTGGTCTACACAGGCTACCTAGACCTCACAAAGGCCTTCAACACCCTTCCCCACTCAGGTATTATAGACAAGCTCACCAGCCTGAACATAAACCCCTATGTCATGAGATGGGTTGCCAACTGGCTCACGGACAGAACCCACTTGGTAAGAGTTGTGGGAGCTAGGTCTGACTCTAAACCGGTTACAAGTGGCGTTCCCCAGGGCTCAGTCCTAGGACCCCTCCTGTGCGGCATATACTTCTCAGAGGTACAGGCAAGCACAGGAGGACTATGGCTGACCACGTTCACAGATGACTGCAAACTAGGGGGTATAATTGACTCTCCAGCTGACACAGGCATCCTCCAAAAGGGTCTCACTGAGACAGATACCTGGTGTCAAAACCATGGCCTCAAGCTAAATTCCAAAAAGAGCATAGTCATCCCCTTTGGAAAAAGCAAAGTACCCACAAATTACAACATAGGTGGTAGCCCCCTAAATACAGAAGCCGTAATAAAGGATCTGGGGTCCCAAGTAGATAGTAACCTCTCCTTTGATAATCACATTGCCAAAGTGGTTAGAAAATCCTTCTAGGCAGCCCACCTAATTAAAAAAAGGGTTTGCATCCAGATCGAAAGAGGTCATTGGGCCCCTCTATACATCACTCATCAGACACATTATAGAGTACAATGCCCCATTTGGGATGTACCTTACAAGACACCTGTAACAACTGGAAAGACCACAAAAGTACCTCACCAAGAGGATTACTGGCCTCAAGCAGATGCCCTATGCAGCTCGTCTGAAGAAACTCCAGCTGTAGTCAGCTGCATACCGCCCACTCAGAGGTGATCTCTGCCTGACATACAAGGCCATATCCAACCCAGAATTGATGGATGTGCTCCACCTAAAGAAAAAAATATCTCCTCAAGCCACATGCTCCAGGGATCGAAACATCACCACAACAATAAATAGGATGTGCTGGTGGGATAGATTCCTATCCCAGAGACTTGCCATGCTCTGGAACAAGATTCCAGTCTACATTAGGCAGAGCTCCTCACTAACCCTCTTCAAGAGAAACCTTGACGAGTGGATGGGAAACAGAAAGTTTACCCCAGGGATCACTTTAATGGCTCTGCTGGACAGAGGCACAGGGAACTAATCTAAGGGGGCGGCGAAAGCCAACACATTGTGGCTAGGCTTATAAGTGCTTTCGGGCAGATAACCTAGTACTTACCTATGAACCTATGAACCATGATGCAAAATCTGGATATATTCATGTTGTAAGGAAGCAGGAACAACAATTTTAGGAACTTTACAAATAATGCTGTCTTCCATCAACATCTCATCTCTGTAAGGAAAATAAGTTTGTACTTCAGGTGGTATACTAGATTGCTTTGCCGGCCATCTAACATTAATGTAATGGTTGAGCTTTTGCAAAATTGGATCAGTCTTTGTATGATCTCTCAGATCATATAGTCTCATAGTAGAATAATTATGCACTTCCATGACATCCAAATCAAAATTCTCTGTATGAAGCTGTTTCGCTGTATCTCTGGGCAATCTGGATAATTGATCAGCCTGATAAAGAAGTTTGCCTTTTGTATAGACCATTTTGAAGTTGCACTTTTGCAATTTGAGCATCATTTTTTGTAATCTCAATGGAGCTGAATGCATAGCCTTTAAAATAGTAACTAGAGGTTGGTGATCAGTTTTAATATGAATAGCTTGACCATAGATATAATCATGAAACTTTGAACATGCAAATACTATTACCAATATTTCTTTCTCAATTTGAGCATACTGCATTTCAGTTTAGGTAAGAGTTCTAGATGCATAGTCTGTGGGTCTACATTCTTGAAGAATAACTGCACCAAGACCAAATTTTGAAGCATCACAAGAAAGAGTTACTGGTTTATTGACATCATAGTATCTTAATGTAGGTGGGGTAGCAATTTTACGCTTAAGGTCTTCAAATGCTCTCTGGTGATGTTCCAACCAAGACCATCTAACATTTTTAAATGTTAGCTCTCTCAAAGGTGCTGTCAACTCACTAAAGTCTGGTATAAACCTGCCTAAATAGTTGACCATACCAAGAAAATGTTGTAGACCTTGAACATTATATGGTGCTGGCATCTCAAGAATGGCTGGTTGTTTGGACTGGTGTGGTCGCAAGCCAGTGCTAGTAAATAAATTACCTACAGTGGATAAAAAAAGTTTACACACCACCCTTAAAATGCCAGGTTTTTGTGAAATAAAAAAATGACACCACAATAAATCATTTCAAAACTTTTTCCACCTTTAATGTGACCTATAACCTGTACAATTCAATTGAAAAAGAAACAAATCAGTTAGGGGAAAAATATAAAAAATAAAAAAACATGCAATAAGCTGGTTGCATAAGTGCGCACACCCTTAAACTAATACTTTCTTGAAGCACCTTTTGATTTAATTACAGCATTCAGTCTTCTTGGGCAGGAGTTTATCAGCATGGCACATCTTGACTTGACAATATTTGCCCACTCTTCCTTGCAAAAGCACTCCAAATTTGTCAGATTGTGAGGGCATCTCTTGTGCACAGCCCTCTTCAGGTCACCATATAGAATTTCTACTGGATTTAGGTGTGGGCTCTGGCCTGGCCATTTCAAAACTTTAATTTTCTTCTGGTGAAGCCATTCTTTTCTTGATTTGGATGTATGCTTGGGGTCGTTGTCATGTTGAAAGGTGAAATTCCTCTTCATCTTCAGCTTTCTAGCAGACACCTGAGGATTTTTTGTCCAAAAGTGACTGGTGTTTGGAACTGTTCATAATTCCCTCCACCTTGACAAAAGCCCAAGCTCCAGCTGAAGAAAAGCAACCCCAAAACATGATACTGCTACCACCATGCTTCACCGTGGGGATGGTGTTCTTTTGGTCATACGAAGTGTTGTTTTTGTGCCAAATGGACATTTTGGAATTGTAGCCAGAAAGTTCAATCTTAGTCTCATCAGACCATAACACATTTTCTCAAATGCTTTTGGGAGACTTGATGTATTGTTCTGCAAATTTTAGCCAGGCCTGGATGTTTTTATGTGTAAGAAAAGGCTTCCATCTTGTAACCCTACCCCATAGTCCAGACATATGGAGAATACGGGAGAGTGTTGTCACAGGTAGTACACAAACAGTACTTGCCAGAAATTCCTGCAGCTCCTTCAGTGTTACTGTAGGTCTCTTGGCAGTCTCCCTGACAAGTTCATCTTGTCTTTTCACCAATTTTGGAGGGATGTCCAGTTCTTTGCAATGTCATGGTTGTCCTATATTTTCTCCACTTTTTCATAGGTTCATAGATTCATAGATTGATACTAGGCTATCAGCCCTAGGGCCTATACAAGCATAGCCATAACAGTTCCCTGGCTTTCATGTCTGTTTTCATTGTGTTCCATGGTTGTACCCTTCTCCTGACTGATATCTTTCAACAATGAGATCTCTTCGATGCTTTGTAAGCTCTCTGCGAACCATGGCTTTTGCTGTAGCAGGCAACTGAATAAATATCAGGAAAATCCTACTAGGATAGCTGAACTTTATTTGGGGTTAATCAGAGTCTCTTTAGTTGATGGCAGGTGTGTACCCAAGAAGAATGAAGCTGTAATTAAATCAAAAGGTGCTTCAACAAAGTATTAGTTTAAGGGTGTGCACACTTATGCAACCAGCTTATTATATGTTTTTTATTTTTTATATTTTTCCCCTAAAAGATTTGTTTGTTTTTCAATTGAATTGTACACATAGGTCATATTATAGGTGGGAAACGTTTTGAAATGATTTATTGTGGTCTAATTTTTTTATATCACAAAAATCTGGCATTTTAACAGGGATGTGTACACTTTTTATATCCACTGTACATATGTAACTTCTGATAGTCTGAATTTGCAATTCAGAGGATTGAGCTTTAAGTTCACATCACATGCTCTGTCTAGAACTTTCTTAAGATTCCTGTCATGCTTCGCTTCACCATTGCCTCCAAACAATAAATCATCTACTATTATGGCACAAGGATAACCTGAAAAAATGTGCTCCATTGCATGCTGAAAGACTTTACTTGCAGAATTTATTTCAAATGGCATCCTGAGGAATCTATATCTGCCAAATGGGGTACTGAGAGTAGTCAGTAATGAGGATTTGCGATCAAGCGTCACTTGCCAAAATGAACTTTTTTGCATCCAAGATGGAAAAAACTATGGCATTTGGCATTAGGGCTGTGACTTCCTTGACTGTACCCATAGGATGATGCAGTCTCTTTAATGCGTTGTTCAAATTTCTTGGGTCAATACATATTCTGATTTCATCTGTGCCTTTTTTGTGGGATGCTACCATGGATGACACCCATTCATTTGGTTCTGTGACTGGACAAATTGCACCTTACTGTACCATTTTATCCAACTGAGCTTTAACTCTATTCTGCATAGCTATCGGAACTTTTCTTGCTAGTCTGACCACTGGACTGATTTCTGGGTCTAACTTCATAGAATACACAAATGGAAGTTTACCTATCTTGTCATCTAAAATCAGCATACACTGAGAAAATAGCTTCAGTAAAATTGGAACTAGGATATGTGTTTATGTGATGAACTTCTTTGGTAAAGGAAAGCAAATTCCTGCTCAAACTGTCTCTGAGACCTACTAATGTCTGCACAGGTCTTTGGACTACATAGGATAATAAGCTGTAACAGTTCCTAGCCACATAACATGAAAGCACTACTGAGCCTTTGGTTTGAATTTTTTTTCTCCTCCATAAGCAACAAGTTTCACACAACTGGCCACATTGAGTTATTCACCAGTTCTCACCTTAGCAAAAGTGCCTGCTGACATAACATTACACTTTGAACCAGTGTCTACTTTAAGCTTGGTGGATTTACTATTGATCTGGACAGTACAAAACAATTCATTCTTTGCCAACAAATTCACTGCATCAGTCTTTTCACCAGTCAATGACACACCGTCTATGTAGAAAATAGAATTGCAGCTCTCTATATGATCAGCTTGCTTTTTTGAGTTACCCTTCTTTACTGTGTGAAGTTTACTTGATTTGCCAAACTTTTGAAAATGGTTCCATATTTTACACTTGTGGAATTGCTGTCCAAATGCTAAGCACTTTTCTCTTTTGGACTCATAGTTGGCACCACAATTGTGACAGTTGCCAATAAAGCTGGATTTGGGTTTTGCTGACTCATCTCTGCACTGCACTGAGCATGTCCTTTTCTTAGAACTTGCAGGAAAACTACGGATTTTACCTGGGGAGCCTGCAGGGGTGGCAGGTGCCATGTGCTTAGGCCTGCTTTTGCTAGTCACGTGTTGCATGCTGTTTACAATTGTCCTGGAGCCTGCTGAAACCATGCTTTTATCACCTCATATTGGGAGGGTGGCCTAATGGTTAAGGTGTTTGCCTTGCAAACACAAGGTGCAGGATTTGAGTCTCACAAGGGACAATTGGCTAGGCTTAAAATGGCTTGCAAGGGCAGTTAGTTTAGTACTAACCTATGAACTTGCAAGCATACTTATATGCCTTTCTGTAACTTCATAGATTTGACAAATCTCAATAGCCTTGCTTAACGTTAAATCACTGTCATGAAGCAAAATCTTTCTTACTGCATCACTATTAATACCACACATAAGCCTGTCCTTTATCAACTCATCTTTTAAATCACCAAACCAACACATTTTAGCTTTGTTTCTCAGGTCAGCAATATAAGCTGCAAAGGTTTGCCCTGGTTTCTGATCTCTTGTGTAAAACAAATGCCTTTATAATGTAATATTTGTCTGGGGTTACACATCTCCCTGAATTTGCTTTTCAAACAAAGGTCTTCCCTTGATTCAGCCTGTAAAATAATATGACGAGTTTCACCTTCTCCCTCATATACTGCTGGTGCATAAATAAATGAACGCTTCCTTTCAATAGCCTCTGACCCAACTAGGTTTAGCAAAATGAATTCCCCGGTACATGGATCTTTGACAGAATATGCAGCTTTGCTTGTATAAAAATATCATACTCTTGCTCAAATATTCTCCAATTCCTTGCAGCATTCTGATCAAATACAAGTGCTAAGGGTATTTGAAATCCATCTGCCATATTAACACATACCAGTGAAGGCTTTTGCAAGTATGCACGAGCACATACACATATACATATGTCAGAAACTTATGTCAGTATTTGTAGCTATGACCGATAGCACAATAAGCCTCTGAATAACTGAACTTTGCAAAATAAGTCTCTCGGGCACAAGAATACTCTTGAAATCACTGTACTGTAATGCTCTGTTTTATCTTTTTTATAAAATAAATTGTTTGTGCAAGTTTTCATTATCTTTTATTTATTTATGGCTCTTTTATGTGCTCGCTTCTCATAGTTTACCTTCACTGTTAACTCCGCACCTCATAGCTCTGAAAAGCAGTTTTTGGGGATCATGTTCTGGCACCATGTCATTTATCCAGTCAGGATGAAGTAGATGAGCCTTGTGGGTTCTTGTTCAAGCAGCATTATTATGTACAAACACATCAGGACTGAGGCTTAATAACTTTAACTTAGATAAATTTATAAACAAATTAGCTATTACACTCACACATGCTCACTCTCTGGCTGCACTCTCAAAATGGCACTGAGGCTAGCATGTGCTTGCTATTTATATGCATGTTCAGTCCTTGGAAATGTTTCTTAAAGGTACAACACAGCTCTCTATTCTACATCCCCCTCCCCTGCAAACACAGCAGCCAAAAAAGTATGCACAAACACACTGTAAGTATGGTCCTTGTAATTATAAAAACACACAAGGTACTTCTAATAACATTCAAATGCACAATAAACTCTTTGAAATACTGTACTTTGCGAAATATGCTTTGAAATGGCTGTATTTTGAAAAATAACTGTACTGTAATACACTTCGGGTATCTTGAATAGCTTTAATTAATGCGAAAAAGTAACAGATAGCAAACAAATGTAGTTGTTTCCCTTATTTTATTCATTTTATGCAATTCAGACATTGTTTCAAACATTTTCATAATTATTTTGAATATTTTTATCTATATATCACAGTTTTGGACATTTTGTTTAACTAGAAATTTGTTTTGAGCATTCTGGGTGCTTTGTTTTATATTTTTGAGTAATAAATCATTTAAGCAAGTTTTAGTACCTAGAAATCATTTCTGACCTGTTTTGTGAGTTGTACGTTCAGTAAGGATGATCCATTCCTCTACATTTCTCCAACAGTAACTGAGTGCCTCTTGATCTTGATTCTGGATCCCTTTCTGATACCATCACACTTGCCTTGGTTTATAATTGAAGACGAACAGGCGGGGTAGTTTGTTTATATGCTTTATTACATAGAAACACATCAGGATGGAAAGCATCAGTACCAAGTATAAACAAACTGATTAATTGACAGATTACACAGACATGCATGCTTACATCTCAACAGCTTACTACAAAAGTCAGGCTTGCACATACTCAGTATTTATACACATGTGCAAGCCCATGGAAAGTTTTTTAAAGAGATACATACATACTGATCTAAACCTAGCATCTGAAAATTTTGTTTGACATATAGCAATATTATGTCATACTGATTACAGAGGCACGTATGCCCAGGTTCATCCACATGTTGCAATGCTGTTATATCTACAAACATATGACATGTCCAAATTCACTTACAACCTTGGGGAATTAATTGTATGCATAAATTGTGTTGATATTCATAAGGATTATTCAGATGTTCAACAGCAATATTGTGGGACTGTCAACATTTGTGTCATTAAATGTTCTGCATGAACTGTATCCACCTCAGCTTTAATGTGACCATATATTGTATCAGGGCCCTCACCTATGCATTTCCACAGATAAGCATATAGGTATATGATGTACAACTGATGTAATGGCATGAAATAGGTTGAGTTGTACAACTGTGGTAACAGTTCCACTGTGTTGCATGTGATTCATACTCAGTATTGTATTTGGAGGTGATGTCACAAAGCATTTTCTAGCTATGTCTAAAAGCTTAAGGGGAACACCCTGCTATGTGCAGAGCTGGTTATTTATGGCACCACCTATTCTCAACAGGAGGAAATAGATAACCCGCATCAATGGGCCTTAACAACATCCCAGGTTGCCTTTTTTAAATAACTTCAAACTTGACCTAGCAGACCCACTTGGATCTCTATTTAACCATAGCCTCTAGACATCCTGTGTTCCAGCAGAATGGTGGATAGCAACAGTCATCTCTCTGCATAAGGAGGACCATTAACATACATAGGGAATTATAGGTACATAAGCTTGAATAGTCAGTAAAGCCATGGAAATAAACATCGTGGACCTTATCAACAAGGACATAGTTAATCTTCCAATTCTTCAACCAACCTTGTTCAGATTTGTTAAGCATAGATCATGTCTATTAAATATGGTTGACTTCTTTGAGAAAGTCACCAAGGCCATGATTGAGGGAAAGACTGTGCATACCACCTACTTTGACCTGACCAAGGCATTTGGCACAATTCCCACTCAGGCATTATAGACAAACTCTCTCATCTGAGCATAAACCCCTACATAACCAGGTGGGTAGCCAAATAGCTCACCAACAGGACATATATTGTCAAAATCAGTGAATTCACCTCTAGCAAGAGGCAAGTCACCAGGGCATACCAGGTCATTCTGTACTAGGCTTTTTCCTGCTCAGAAGTCAGTGCAAATGTAGACAGTCTTTGTCTGACCAAGTTTGGGGATGATGGCATATTGGGGACAATCATTGAATACACAAACAGAACTGATATACTGCATTAATGCACACAAATGACTGTTGCCATAGCCATGGAGAGAAACTAAATGCAAAAAAATAATAATAATTATTCCTTTGGTAAAGCAAATACCTCACCTAATTACAATAAAGACAGCACCCCACCCCAAGAGTAGACCCAGTGATACATGATCTGGATACTCAGTTTGATAGTAATCTGAACTTTAACTACCCTGTGTCCACAGTGGTGAGAAAGTCCAATGTGGCACAGGTCATAAGTAAGGACATGGCATACAGATCAATGGACATTATAATTCCATTGTTCTCGGTCTTTATCACACAAATAATTGAGTACAGTGTACCTTTGGCATGTACTTCATCAGAGATCTGCAACAGCTGGAGCAAACCTAGAGTTTTCTCAACAGGAAGATACAAGTTATAAAAAACAAGTCCTACAAGGAAAGACTGAAAGCCCTATCACTGTATCCTGTCTCCTACAGCCTACTAAGGGGTGATCTATGTCTGGCCTACAGGGCAATCTCCATTTCAGCCTTGATGGAAATATTACAAATTTGCAATCAAACTGCATGAGGATCACTAATTCCAAGGATCATATCCTAGCCTCTGACATAAATAAATCATGTTGGTGAGATAGAGACATCTTTCAGAGACTACACCTTCACTGGGGCAAGCTTCCCATTTACGTAAAGAAAAGATCTTCCCTGACTCTCTTCAAGTGCAACCTAGATCAATTTATGTGTAATAAATTTACTCCTGGTGTGAAGTCCATGACCCTTGTGAACAGAGGCATAGAATAGGGGCATACCTCTATGAAATTCATTCACCTAGCTATTAAAAACTGTTAGACTTGGGTTAAATCTGTCCAGAATTGTATGGGCTGTAGCGCCATTAGCCTACTACTCTCCTATGAACCTATGAATCTATGAAGTGCAATTGTAGCCTAGGTAAAGCTACATTGTGACTGTACTGTGTCACAGACGTAATACTACATCACATCAGTATTACCACTCGATAGTTTACATGAACACATATGGGTGTATGCCAGGATTTAATGTTAGTATAACATTTTGAATGGCAATGTCAGGGGGATAGTGATCATGTGTCATGTGTCTTGAGTTTTGACATGTGCTTATAGTGGGTGTTCTGTGTATTGTTTGGTATGTGTCCAATATTACAGTGACAGCTTCCTCAGTCATTGACACTTGACGTTGCACCACTGGGTTTTCTGTACATGTGGGCATAATTGATGCATGGCCATAATTCTCACATACTGCTGTGCCATTCATTATAATGAATCACTTCTTAATTCACATATCAATTGCAGATGCCTCAGACAATATCCATTGGTACTACATGTGTCAAATGCATGCAATACCCAGCTGTGTATAGGGAATCCACTTATAATAATTTGATGTTTGGTTGTGTTGTTGTCCATATGGTCGATACCTACATCAGTCAGAGATGCTTTTGTCAAGTTATCATATATGGTACAGTGAGCTCACACTGATCTGGTAGACCATACAAAACTATTCTTTTGGGTTGTACACCCATTAGGATTTGACAGTGACAATTCAGAGTTCCCTTCAATGTTTTCTACTAGATGGCTGTGTGACACATCTTTCTTTGTTGCATGCAGTAATTACACAGATCAGTGATGACATTGATGCCATGGGTATGATTCTTGCAGGTGGTAGTAGTGACCTGTGTGTCATAAAAACCTATCAACTGGCCCTGATTGGCCCTGATTTTAACTTCACCTTTAACACTGTCCCTCTTAAACCGTCCGTAAATTGGTCATTTTTGGGAAGGGGTGATGAATTCCCCTTATAGAATACTGGCAGTCATTACAGTTGTTCATGTCTGTCCCTGAAGAGCATGTATAATAATTACACTTAATATTCTGTCAATAGCACAAAGGTATGGTCATATTATTGTAAAAGTGTCCATATTTGTGCCTGTTTCTGCCTACATTTCTCCAGGAGTCTGTTGCTATGTGTCCCTGATTGGTTGAGAGCAATGGTGACGTCAGTCATATTCAAGCAAGTCATTTTTCAGATCTTCAGACTATGCACATACCCCTAATTTGTAGACAATTCTTGCTACATGTCTTCTACACTGAGCATGTCAGTAATGGTCATACCACAAAAAGTCACTTCTATTGACATTGTATAGGGAATCACATATATACTATACAGTATGTGCTTCATCATCATCAGCCCTCTTTGTCTCATGTTTTACATGGGGTTGGGGTATTGTGTTAACTGTTGCCATCTCTCTCTATTCAATGACACACTCCTGCCTTATTTGACCCTATTTGCTGGATGCCCTCATTTCCTCTTACTTTCTTCCTGTCTGTCCCAAATCCTCTTCACCAGATTGTCTTCTGCTTTTCTGCACATGTGCCCAAACCACCCTAAGCTGTTCTCTTTGACCTTTACTGGAATTGTAACTACTTTGGCTTCTTATCTTATGTCTTCATTTCTTCATCTGTCCTGCAGTCTGCATCCTACCACCCATCTCAGGCACCTCATTTCCATCACCTCTAGCTTCCTCATCTGCTCTGCCTTTACTGCCCAGGTTTCTGTACCATACAATAGTACTGGTCACACCACTGTCTTGTATACCTTACTTGTCAGCTTCTTTGACATTCTTCTGTCATACACTACACCTGACCTTCTAAGCCAGTTGGCTGCAACCACTCTCATTCTAGCTTTGACATCTTCATTCTGACTTTGGTTCTCCTCAATCACCTCACACAGACAATTGACATTATCAACCTATTCCACTATCTTTCCTTCTATCTCAATTCTCAGCTTCTTCTGATTTCTCCACTTTGCTGCCATTGCCACTGTCTTATCTGCACTTAGTTTCATCCCATGTGCCTTCAGTTTTTCATTCCATTCCCCTATCATTTGCTGAATTTCTTGCTCAAGAGTCTGGCTGTAATGCAACATCATCTGCATATAGCAACTTTGTTGATTTACCCCCTCTGACCTGTTTGCTAATGTAGTCCATCACCAGTATGAACAGCAGTGGACTCAAAGATGAAACCTGGTGCACACCCACTCCCACTGGGAACCCCTTTGTGAGACCAAACAGTGTTCATACTTAAGTCATTGGGTCCTTGTATTTAGCCTGAACTAATTCTACCAATATTTCTGGGACTTTGAACCATCACAGTATTGCCCAAATCAGCTTTCTTGGGGACCTTGCCATATGCTTTCTCCAAGTCTAGGAATGCTCAACTGGACTCTTTCCTCATCTCTAGCTTCTTCTCAACTATCTGCTTCACTGCAAATATCAAGTAAGTTATACTGCATCCTGATGTGAATCTGAGCTGCTCATCTCCAGTCTTACTTTCTGCTGCTCTGCATATGCATTTATCAATCACCCAAAAAAGAACTTTCATGCAATGTGACAGGAGTTTATTGCCTCTGTAATGCCCACAGTTGTGGATGTCCCCTTTGTTCATGTACAGTGGAACAAGTACACTTATTCTCCAGTCATGTGGGATACGACTTTATCTCCACACTGCTATGAGTACCTCAGGAGCTATTTCTCCCCTATATCACCAAGCATCTTTATCATATTTACTGTGACCTCATCTGAGCCTGCTGATTTCCCTGACTTCATTTTCCTTAGTGCTGTTCTTACTTCTTCTAGGGTGGGCTCTTCTTCTTCTCTCATTGTAGGTTGTGTCTGGGGTAGTACTGATTCTGTGGGGTTTTCTTCATTCAAAAGCTGCTGGAAGTACTCTTACTATTTACTTTCATGTCTTGTGGATTGAGCAGGTGGTTGTTGCTGGCATCCCTTATGAAAGGTGTCTGATTATCTTCTTTATCTTTCTATCTTTGCCTTGCAACCTTATATAGTTTGTTTGTGCCACCTCGTGAGTCACATTATTAGAAGTTTGTAGAGTGCTTCTGATGCCCTTCAGTGTGTACTTATATCATAATATACTTGTTCAGAAGGTGTAACAGCAGTACGTACTGTGCTAACTAAATATGTGCTTAATGTTATGCAACTGACTTGCGCTGGAAGTGTACATCAAATTACATATCATATTTTGGAGACACTGACATATTTACCATGCCCTGTTAAGTTTATTCATTCCTATCTTACATGGCTGTGCTCATTTTCATCAGCATACCTCCCCTCCCCAGTGTACATTTCCCCATATTTGCCCTTCCCATTTATCTCCCCTTCATTATTTTCTTATTCAAATGTTTTTTTATTGTACATTGCACTGAGTACACTTTTCTTGTTACTGATGGTACTGCAGTATTTTTACCCCTGGTAGTCATTGTGGCTGTCCACACAATCTCACACAGCAAGTTTGCTCGGAAGCAAACTTGAAAGTATCCTCTTTCTGTGCTCGCGCTGCTTTGCATGGTTTCCTGGCTAGTGACACTGTTGTTGGCCACAAAACTGTACTCGTATTCATGTAAGTGAGATGACCAGCATGAATATGCTAACATGTAAACTCCGTGTAGGCTTCGTGCAAAGTCAACATTAAATTTATTGAATCCCCAGGACTGTCTATATTGACCAGTTACATAGCAGCCAGTAGGAAATAGTGGTAAACATCTTTATCAGTGTGTCATAAAAAGGGCAAATGATTATCCAAGGGATAAGAGTTCAAAGCTGAGTATTCCAGGGTCATTCTTTGTCATCACTGTTGCTTTCCTTTTCCCCTAAACCAGTGAGCTGTTTACTTAAAAATCTATCCTATGGTTATGGCCTACTTTCCAGAAATCAGCCTTGCCCTGCACATTTCATCCACTATTTTGTTTGCATGATTTAATATTGTATAGCATATGAGCGAAGCAAATGAAAGCACAGCTACAAATGAGTAAAACTTTCTCAGATAGTATAAGAATGACATTTGGCTTTGATAATTATGCAAAAGCAACATTTGTAACAGGAAAACTGAATCACCAAGAAAATGTAACCTGGAGAAAAATGTGGTATAAAATAACCTGAGCAAAAGGGAGTGTATATGTATTTGGGAAGTGATGAAAGGTCAGCTGTAAAACTTTGTAAGGAATATTTTAGAAGACTAGAGCTAATACTGAAAACTGGATTGACATCTAAGAATAAAGTTCAAGTTATAAATTAGCTTGTTCCTCATGTTCTGACTTACAGATTTGATGTGATTGATTAGACAAACGTGTAGGAGCAACAGAGATAATACAATTGGTAATGAAATAAAAAAGCCATTAAGGGCAAAATTATGGTCTGCATGCATGTTCTGAATTAAACGAGTTGCCAATATTTTTGGGTGCTCATTGTCTGGTTGGTATATATCCATCTTGAGATGGACTTTTGAATTAAACATTTCATTATGGAGGCTGGAGTGTTTTGCTTGTATTGTCTATATCTATATCTATCTATCTATCTATCTATCTATCTATCTATCTATCTATCTATCTATCTATCTATCTATCTATCTATATCTCTATACACACACACACACACACACACACACATATATATATATATATATATATATATATATATATATATATATATATATATATATATATATATATCTAGGTCTACTTTCATTTATTGAAATTACACTTACCTGAATTACTAAATCCTGAGATGACCTCTCTGAAAGATGAACTCTTCTAAATCATGGATAACTGATATTTTACATAGGGAAAACAATCACTTGGCCACAAGAACAAAATTATAAAATGGAACATGTTTAAACCCACCCATGTGGGGGGTCACCCCCATACCCCCCTAACTAAATATACCAACTTCGAGATCGCACTACACTGGGGAAAAGGGTAAGGTTCACCATGGTGGCTAAGTGGTTGTTTTCCCTATGTAAATGTGTGTTTTTATATATATATATATATATATATATATATATATATATATATATATATATATATATATCTAAAATAAAACCAACACTACTTCCATCACAGCCAGGTCGTAGGTTCCATTTACACATTTACATACCAGTTAGCTCGATATCAAATGAAATAAAAAAAGAAGTAAAGTAAAAAGTTAACAGCTTTAATAAAACTAAAATGATAAAAATGTATAACCACTTTCAGGTTATTATGACCCTTCATCAGTTCAAATTCATAAAATCACAACAAATTAGAATTTAGGAAATTAGACCTTTTAGAAAGAGGGAAGTGGATGGGGTCAGCATGTCCTCCACCACCTAGCCATTTCTGCTGTTAGGCTGCTCATCTTGCACTTGCTTGGGTGTTTTACCCCCCCAACAAACCTAAAAAGAAAACAAAGTAAACAGGAATACCCCCAACACTGATCAACTACCTGGGACTACCTACTGAATTGTTGAATTAACTAACGTCTCACTCCTCGGGTGTTTTTACCCCCCCAACAAACTTAAAAAGAAAACAAAGTAAAAGGGCATACCCCCTATACTGATCAACTACCTGGGACTATCTACTGAATTGTTGAATTAACTAGCGTCTCACTCCTCGGGTGTTTTTAATCCCCCAACAAACCTAAAAAGAAAACAAAGTAAACGGGAATACTCCCTACACTGGTCAACTACCTGGGACTACCTACTGAATTGTTGAATTAACTAGCGTCTCACTCCTTGGGTGTTTTTACCCCCCCCAACCAACCTAAAAAGAAAACAAAGTAAATGGGAATACCCCCTACACTGGTTATTTACCTGGGAGTACCTACTGAATTGTTGAGTTAACTAACGCCTCACTCCTTGGGTGTTTTTACCCCCCCAACAAACCTAAAAAGAAAACAAAGTAAACGGGAATACCCCCTACACTGGTCAACTACCTGGGACTACCTACTGAATTGTTGAATTAACTAGCGTGTATGTATCTGACCTAAACTACTGGATTATTTTAAATGTACATTGTACCCTACCCTTAGCGAGCACTCTAGCAGCCTACTGCAGCCCTCCCCCCCCCGTTGCTTTTTTTTTCATAGTTTTTCAGTAAAAAGCCTAATAGTCTCTGTCTCCCACCCGATTTTACCACTAGGTGGAAGCAGACTCCCACTACAATGCAACGCTTGCTTTCCTGCTTACTGTTCCCCTACCTAACCAAACCTACCATCTTTTAGTACACCAAACCCAAAGGTAAGGGCATATAATTAAAGGAGATAGCCCATCTCTGCCCTGTACCCCCATATCAGACTAACTCCCACCCCAATATACCTCACTCTAGACTATACGCTGCCCCATTACAGAGCCCCCACTAACTGATAGATTTTTTTCTGCTGCTCTCACTCCTACCTGGCTTGTCCCTTCCCCCTGGCCCTTTTCCAGTACTGCCCCTCCCTCTTACCTCCTTATCCCCTCCCCAGAGGTGCACTTCCTCCCCCATACCTATTTCCCTGAGGTGCTTCAGCAGTGCCATCTTTTAGAAAGAGGGAAGTGGATAGGGTCAGCGTATCCTCCACCACCTAGCCATTTCTGCTGTTAGGCTGCTCGTCTTGCACTCGGTAGGTCACAACTGTTTATTCTGCATATGTGTTGCCTGCAACTGCTGTTTTTTGCTTGGATGTACTACAGTTACAGCCTAAAACCTATACTTCATATATGTTTGTATCATTGTCTGTATTGAAGCTACTATCTTGCTCATGTGTTGCCTGCAACTGCTGTTTTGTTTTTTAATTGAACATACTATATTTACAGCCTGATACCTATACTACATTTATCTAACTATCAATGCTTTGTCGTCAAATGACCATGTGCTTAAATGCTGTATAGCCTTATAAAAGGGTTTAGCGGCATGCAGATAAGACTAGAAAGCAGCAGCAAATAGTATAACTAATATCCGGACAGCATAGTTTGCCTGGGAAAGCCTTTATCTAAGCATTACATGTGTTTTTTAAGCTCATATTTATGTGCAAGTTGTTTTCAAAGGTGCCAACTGTAGTGTACGTATTCTGCTTGGTACAAAGTGTCCGTTTAATCAGCTAAACACATTAATTCAACCTCTAGGCTTTTCTAGTGGAATGCTGCTTCACCACTCAATGTAGCCTGGTGTACAACTGCTGGGTCTCTAATTAAATACTTAACTAGCATAGTGTCAAACCCAGCCAGCTACAGGGGCTGATCGGCAACTGCGGCACCATCTAAATGTGCTCCATAAGGGCGTTCTTGTAAAATTGTCTTACATGCAGTTTTTTTTGGTTCAGCATTAAGCTAGCGCATAACCCCTTGGGTTTTCAGATATTATATTAGGTTGCATAGTCAAACCCATCAAGCTACAGAAGCTGTACCCCAACTGCAGCAGCATGAGCATGTACACAATGGGTTGTTATGGATCTATACATGGTTATTAAGTGTTAGTACTCTGAGTTAGATTGAGAACTACTGTGTTTGTCTGCATTTTTTGCATCTGCATTTCCTAATATTTCATGTGCATCTGGTTTGTTTTTGACTGTGAAGTACTACAATATTTGATTAAATTTCCTTCATCTGTATATTGTAACTGTACTCCCCACCTACACTCACTCTCTACCCTGCTTCCTCCGATATGTAAACTTGTTGCCTCTGTATCTGTATCTTCCTCACTGCACCCCCACTTACACTCACTCCTTATCCAGCTTATTTCTTACTGTAACCCCCACCTGCACTCACACCTTATCCAGCTTCTTTCTACATATCCCCACTTACCCTATAATCACTAACTTACCTCTCTCTTTACAGCTCACTCCTTGGGAGTTTTTACCCCCCCCCCAACAAACCTAAAAAGAAAAACAAAGTAAACGGGAATACCCCCTACACTGGTAAACTACCTGGGACTACCTGTTGAACCATTGAATTAACTAGTGTGTACGTATCTGACCTAAACTACTGGATTATTTTAAATGTACAATGTACCCTACCCATAGTGAGCACTCTAGCAGCCTACTGCAGCCCTTTACCCCCACCCCTCTGGTTGCTTTTTTTTCTCATAGTTTTTGAATAAAAAGCCTACTTTAGTCTCTGTCTTCCACCCCTCTTTTCACCACTAGGTGGCAGCAGACTCCCAGTACAGTGCAACGCTTGCTTTCCTGCTTGCTGTTCCACTACCTAACCAAAGATACCATCTTTTAGTACACCAAATCCAAAGGTAAGGGCATATAATTAAAGAAGATAGCCCATCTCTGCCCTGTACCCCCATATCAGACTACCTCACTGTAGACTATACGCTGTCCCATTACAGAGCCCCCAGTAACTGATAGTTTTTTTCTGCTGCTCTCACTCCTACCTGGATCTTCCTGCTCCATTCGCTCTGCGGGCTCACTCCGCTCCCCTACCCTGCTCCAAATCTCACCTGCCCCTACTGCCTGTACTTTTATCCCCACCCTAACCCCTCCCCTACCACACCCACCCTGCAGCTAAGCACTCCCATCCACACCCTGCCTACAACTAGCCACTTCCATCCACAAACACATGCTTACCCCGCACACTCCACACACTATGGCTACCCTCTCCACACACACATTAATAATAATCAGCCTTCTTTTCCCCCTCTACTATCTAACCTTCCTTACAAGTCTCCCTAACATACATTAATCTCTAAAATCCAAAGCCACCATCTCTGACCTCCCTTATACATCCACAGTTTGTAGCCTAATCTCACCTGAACTATATTGCTCTAAACCAAGCCACTATTTCAAACCATTCATACTCTCTACTCCTTCCCCCACCACCCCTTCCTTACTATCACCACAAAGAAAAAGCTCCCCCTCAACAACCCTTCCTTCTTATTCCCCATTCATCACCTCCAACACATCTTTCTCCACTCCCTCTCTCAATCAGGCAACATCCACCCTAACCCTGGACCCACCTCAGCCAGCAACCAAAACAGCAGCCCAACAAACCACACAAACTCAAAACCATCCGGCCAGCCACCTTCAATGCACAAAGCCTCAGAAACAAAATCCCCCACCTGCATGCTTGATTTACTCACAACCAACCTGATATTACAGCCATCTCTGAGACATGGCTCAAACCCTCCATCTCTGACAACAAAATCCTACCTCCTGGCTACAAAATCCTTCACAATGATAGAACCCGGAGAAAAGGTGGTTTTGTGGCTATTATCTACCCATCCACCCATACTCTAACTCCATACACCAACCCCATTCCACTTTCTCCAATGCCAAAATATCAATAGGGTATTTAAAGCTTAATAACTGCAAATCTTTATGCATCTGCTCTATCTATATCTCTCCAGGCAATAACACCAAAACATTAGAAGACATACTATCCTGGTTTAACTCCAATGTAATACTTGAAACCTATATCCTTGGCGACGTAAACATCAACTGGGCATTTAGCAACTCTAACACCCCATCCCAGTCAATCAATCTCTACAACTTCACCCAACTCGTAAACCTTCCAACCAGGCCCAACAAAGATGGAACCTCTGGTACCATCATAGACTGGCTATTCACTACCCACCTCCACCTTGCCTCTCAAGCATGTCTTCTACCCAATCCTCTCAGCTACCACCTACCTGCCTTCATTGACTGCATATCCCCACCCCTCTAAAACATCACCAATGTATCCTAACCCACAACTTAACCTCCTTCAACTCACACACACTCCCAGAATGCCCTAAGCACATAGACTGGTCACCCCTAAAATCTCTCCCACTTGACGATGCATTATCCTATTTTAACAATACATTCCTAACCATCCTAAATCAACAGGCCCCCCCCTAAGATCCAAAAGAATCAAATCAAATCCATGCCCCTGGCTATCCCATGAAACTAGAAACATCATGCATCAGCATGCCAAAAAATGGAAACAATACCAAAAACAAAACACAAACAACTCCCTCCTAGAATTTAAACAACTATGTAACTTAGCCAAAAAATTAACCAAAGACCACAAAACCTACTACAATAACCTCCATACCATTCACTCATCCAATCCAAAAAGAGTTTGGAGCTCCGTGTCCGCTATCCTTCACCTAGGCAATAAAAGCAACCCTTGCCCAGATCCCACTCACTCAGATCTGCAAACTACCAATAATTCTTCATTGATTGCATTTCAAAACTATCATCCTCCTTCCCTGACCACTCCTCCTGCCCCCTCAACAGAAACCCTTCTCCTTCCTCCCCCTTTACCCTCGAACCCATCCCCACAAACACAATAAAAAGACTTCTCCTCAAGCTAAAACCCAGTTGTAATGCACCAGACAATCTACCACCCTCCTTCCTCAAAGAATCCACTGAAACCATTGCCTACCCTGTATCTATTCTAATAAACAGATCTATATAGGAATCATACGTCCCTACCATCTAGCACCAAGCATACATCATTCCTTTTCACAAAGGTGGTAAAAACATAGATACAACCAACTTCAGACCTATAGCCATACTCTCCCCCCTCTCACAAATACTTAAAAAAACCCATCCATGCCCAAATCACCCAACACAGCTTCCGACCCAGTCACAGTACCATCACTGCCCTCCTTTCCTTTCTAGAGACCATCAACTTTGCACGTGATAAGGGCAAATATGTATCATCACTATTCTTAGACCTTTCAAAAGCATTCAACACCATCTCCCATCCTCTACTTCTACCCCAGCTCTCATCATTAAATCTCTCTCTCTCCATCTTTGCTTGAATTATATATATATGGTTTACTATCAAACGACTGAATATCAAAAGTCTGAATCCAAAAAAGACTGAAAATTCAAAATATTGAATACATTTTTAATGCAAGAGGCAAACACCCCTGCTCCTCTCATGTGGGGGGCTGTGTTCCCCACACCTCCTGCTAAATATATATACCAACTCCAAGATCGCATGACAGTGGAGAATGGGAAAATTCAATCATTCAATATTTTGAATTTTCAGTCTTTTTGGGATTCAGTCTTTTGATTTTTAGTCATTTGATAGTAAACCTATATATATATATATATATATATATATATATATATATATATATATATATATATATATATATATATATGTATATATATATATATATATATATATATATATATATATATATATATATATATATATATATATATATATATATATTTATATATGGGTCTAGGACACATGCTCGACTAGCATATGTCCAAATCACAAAACATCGAACACACATACAAAAGCACTTAACATCAAAAAGCGCTTTCGTGCATGTGTAGTTCAAAATAAAAATCTACGTTTCTGCAGGGGGACTTTGCCCCCCTGCACCCCACACCCCCCCTACTTTATTATTGTTACTCTGAGATCGCACTACAGTGGGGAAAAGGGAATTTTTCCTTACCTGCACTGTAGTCCGATCTACGAAACAGGCACACATACATGGAAGCACTTATCAATGTTAATCATGCCAGTCTGTAGGAAGGGTTTAACTGGGAAAGACAGGGGTCAGGAGATGCAGTCTGGCATGATTAGGATACTTCCTGTATCCATCTTGGTACTGTTAAATAAGTCTGCATATATGCATCCAAAATATGCTGGTATAACAGAAGTCCTTTAAGCAATACTCACTTTAATTTCATATTAACATCTTGTTGCTCATCCTCTGGTATACTAAAGACAAGCAGGTGGGGTAGTTTGTTTAAGATGCTTTATTATATATAAACACTATTATATAGAAACACATTGGGATGGATAGCAGCATCAGTAAATATAAGCAAACTGATTGACAGATAGAGCTTACACACATACATGCTTACATCTCAACAGCTTACCACAAAATGGCAGTCAGGCTTGCACATGCTCAGTATTTAAACACTTGTGCAAGCCCTTGGATAGCTTATTAAAGAGACATATACACATTGATCTACATCCTCCCTCTTAAAAAAGATTGCCCTTTTATCAAAATAACATTGCAGATAAACATATATCAATATAGACATTTAAAAACAATGTTCATGTCCAAGTTTCCATGTATCTGGAACATGGTCTGGAGATGCGACTGGATCTTGTTACATAACAATTAGAACTAGGTTTAGCAACAGGGCCAGTCTTCAGTGAACAACTCGTATCAGGAACTTTGGGATTTATCACAGGAATGGGGATACTCTCTGGAACTTCCACTGGAACTGGAACACTAGAAAACTCATCTGAGATAAAGAGTCATTCTGACAGGCTATATGCTGTGGTACAGGCTCGAACACTGGTATCAAATGCTTCCAATTCTGCCAGAATTCTGCTCCTTGTGATTTCACAATGTATGATCTCAGCTTTGGGCAGGTTCTTGAGTCCAGTTTGATCATAACCTTTGGACGTTTGCATCCTTACTACTTTTCCCTCTAGTAGTGGATTGAGCAGCTTGCTGGTCTTATCGTAATAGGACTTTTGGGTTAGGCGCTTCTTCAACAGATTGGCTTTCACCGACCTGTTGTTATTGTCACATGGAACCAACAACTGACTACTGATGGGTAATGTGGTTTTGGTTTTGCTCGACAGAAGTCCCTGAGGAGGTGAACCAAGATGTTTATCAAGAGGAATGTTTCTGAGATTCAAGAGAGTTAGAAAAACATCACTGTTGTCTCATTTTGACTTTTATAGTAACTGCTTTCCACTTTGAACTGCATGTTCTGTCAATTGGACTAAGGATACTCTGGGCTACTTGTGACATGAGTAAAGTCCCCCTCTTCTGCAAATTTTTTGTATTACTGGCTTGTAAACTGTATGCCATTGTCAGAAATAACTTTGTGTGGGGTCACTCTGGCAGTCCACACATATGGTTCAGCTGAGGTGATTCTTTCTGTTGATGTGGCTTTGTACTATTACACATGGAACAAGATGAAAGTCCTCTCTCAATATCTTGTGACATAGAAGACCAAAATGCTATTCCTCTTGCCCTTCTTTTGGTAGTCTGCTCCTGGGTGACCTCAATATAAGATAGTAATGTACTCTGATTGCAAAGACTTTGGAACATGATACCATTGTCTGACAAAATCTCATCTCTGTATGGAAAGTAGGGTTGCACTTCTGGAGGAAAACTAGATTGCTTTGAAGGCCATCCTTCTTTGAGGAAATGGCTGAGCTTTTGTAAAACTGGATCTGCGGCTGTGTGATCTCTGAGCTCATCAAGACGTGTGGAAGAAAAATTTCTCACCTCCATGACTTCGAAATCAAATTGCTCATTCTCATGCTGTTCAGTGGTACTTCTGAGTGATCTGGGTAGTGTATCAGCAAGATAAAGAAGTTTGCCTTTCTTGTAGACAAGGTTGAAATTATACTTTTGCAGTCTCAGCATTATGTTGTACTCTGCCTGGAGCTGTGTGCATAGGCTTTCTCAGAATAGTGACTAGAGGTTGGTGATCTGTTTCAGTCTGGATAGGTCTACCATACACAGTCATGGAACTTGGAACATGCAAACACAATTTCCAAAAGCTCTTTCTCTATCTAAGCATACTGCATTTCAGCTTGGGTGAGATTTTGAGATGCATAAGCAACTGGTTGACCCTCTTGTAGAATGACTGTGCTAAGACCAAATTTTGAAGCATCACATGAAAGAGTAACTGGCTTGTGGACATCACAGTATCTGAGAGTAGGTGGATTTGCAATTCTCTGTTTCAGAACATCAGATGCTCTCTGGTGCTGTTCTAACCAAGACCAAGATACATCTTTACATGTTATCTCTCTGAGTGGTGCTGATATTTGTCTCAAGTCTAGAATAAACTGTAAAGGTGGAATGTATAAATCTTTAACCAAAACACCAACAAAATGCAGAATACACCCAGATTAAAATCCACTTTAATACATGAAAAAAACATGATATTGAGTGCTTTTGTCCCTAATACAGTAGAGACTTCATCAGAATGCATCAAATCTATGTGCCAGAATTATTTAAATATATCATTAAAACATCACAATTGACTCAAAGTCCACCAATGAAAAATGCTGACTTGTCACATGGTTTTCTATTTTCAATTGCTCACAAATTGCTAGAAAGCAAAAATGCTTTTGTGTTAAAACAACTTACTTATAAAACATAGTTAGAAAATATGCCTTTTCCCACATTTAAACAATTAATTAAACCTTGCTATCAAAAAGCCCCCCCCCAATAGGTAAAGTGCATATATGTATGTAGATGTATGTGTTTCATATGTAGATGTATGTGCTTCATTTTCTGCTTGAACAGTGGGGAACCAATGACTGACACTACAATCTGTTTTTTCTTTCAAAGCTGGTGCTTCAGAAAGGGAATTGTTCAAACTGGGTGAGAAAATAGCAGCTAACCTAAGCTGCCATTGTAATTCTTTTTTACTCAAAATTTTTTCCAATCACCCCCCCCCTCGTATTCACAACAACCTGCTCAATAATGCCAAAACTGAATGTGGTAAATTCTTTTCAAACAATAGAGTGTTTGTACAGTGCATTAGTTTCCTTTTTATTTTTAATCTCATACAAGTGTTCATAAATCCTATTTTTCAATGCTTGCTTGTTTTTTCCAATATAAAACGCTGCACAACCTTCACACTTAGCCAAATACGCTATCCTTGTTGTAGAACAATTTCCTTTTCTGAATACAATTTAGCTTCTCATCCTGTTCCCCAGAGTAATTTCTGTGTCCTTGATTATGTATGCACACTGACTACAACATCTACAGGACTTTATGCCAATATGAACACCATTCCTAGTGTGTACTTTATTTTCCAAGAGCCTCAGGTCTGGAATAAACTTGCTTAGGTAGTTAACCATCCAAGAAAACATTGCAGGGCTTAAACATTGTCTGGAGCTGACATCTCAAGACAGCTCAATGGCTAACAACCAACACCAAACAACTTATCCTTAGTAAGAATAAAGCTTGGACTAAATGGAGAACCACGAAAGACTCTTTTGATCACCTTAGCTTCAAACAAAAAAGGAACAAGACTAAGCTTGCTATCAAACAAGATAAAAGGAACTATTACACCAAGCTACAGCAATCCTCCCACCGCCAACCACAAAAATTTTGGAAATCAATTAACTCACTACTATCCCCCGGCAAGGTTGAAAGCCCCAACCCACTAGGCTCCTGCCCTGACTCTCCCCTACAAACAGCTAACGCATTCAATAACTTCTTTACTTCAACCATACTTAAACTTGCCAACCAACAAAGCCCTGTCCCCTCTTTACTAGGTAATACTAACTGCACTCCACCTCTATTTCAACTTAAACCCATACCTACTTCCTATATTCTTAATTTACTTCAGAAACTCAAACCCTCAACCCCCTCAGCTGACAAATTGCCAGCGGAATATCTCCAGCTAGGTGCTAAAGCTATTGCCTACCCTATTCTAATCAACAGAACCATAAAAGAAAGTACTATACCCTCACTCTGGAAAATCTCCCACATCATCCCTCTCTTCAAAGGGGGCGATTCATTTGAGTACTCGAACTACCGCCCTATAGCACTGCTATCTCCTATTGCTAAAATAATGGAGAAATGCATCCACAAACAGCTTTTAAATCACCTCCTATCTAATAACCTTCTAGCTACTTGCCAACATGGCTTTCGTTCCTACCATAGCACCACAACAGCCTTATTATCCTTCATAGACTCCATTAATATAAACCGGAATAACAATCTTCTTTCATTTGCATTCTTTGTAGACCTGTCAAAAGCCTTTGACATGGTGAATCACCAACTCCTCCTACATTGTTTAAAATCTCTCTCTCAATAATCTTGCTTTAAGCTGGTTTACTTCCTATCTTCAGAATCGGAAACAAGCTGTTTTATGGAACAACAATCTTTCCGAACTTCTCCCTACCACTTTAGGAGTACCTCAGGGCTCCATCTTAGGTCCTCTTTTATTTTCCATCTTTATTAACGACCTGTATCTAGCCACCCCACTAACTACTTGCATTCAGTATGCCGATGACACCACCATCATCTGCTCTGCCACAACCCAAGCTGACCTCCACTCACTTACTCAAAAAACTTTTACCACCATAGAACAATGGTTCTCCAATCACTGCCTTCTCTTAAACCCTAAGAAAATTAAACTTCTCTTCTCACCCACACATCTGTCTCCCCCTATTAGTTTCACACTTACTTCTAACAATGGCACCCTTATCTCTTCTGACCAAACAACCAAACTTCTAGGAGTTACTATCGACAACCTACTAAAATTTGATTTTCATATCAACTCTATCATAAAAGCAACTAACAAAAAATTAGGTTCTCTCTACAGAATCAAATCTTTCTTAACTCCTGAAGCAAGAACTACCATAGCCAGAACATATCTTATCTCTACTCTACTATATGCATCCCCCATATATACTAATCTTTCTAAACATAACATCAATAGGCTTACAACAGCCTATAACAACATTGCCAAATTTGCCACTGCCTCTCCATATAAAACACATCACTGCCTGAACCTCCTTAACCTAGGGTGGCTGGAGTTACCTCACCTAATTCAATACTATCAGCTTACAACTGCCCATAAAGCCATTCACCACCCAGAAAAGATACCAATGCTCTCCACCCTGATAAAACCCTATAACAACCTAAAAACCCTACGCTCTTCCAATAAAATACTGATTCAAACCTCTCTATCAAAGAATACAGCAGGTGACACTATATTTTCCAACTCAGTTGGTAAAATTTGGAATCAACTTCCTACAGACCTCTTAGCCCAAACTTCTATCACACTATTTAAAACTCAACTGAAACATTTTCTAACCAATCACTGGCTTTGCTCTTGCAATAACCCTAGCTGATCACGCACTCCTACCTTCTTCTGCATCCTTTGCACTGTCTCCCAACTCTATTTCTCCATTTTATTTTTCATCTCTACCTAAGAAATTGACTCTCTCAACTTCAAACTAAAATTTTCTAGTAACTATCTTTTGCTTTTAAACTACTTAATTATTTCTGTCTCACATTTTATATACCTGTACTGAATAAATTTGATAGTCTCTGTTTTCACCTTTTGAACTTACTGAAAAGATAGCCTAAATGCCTGTTTTAGTTGCGTCTTAAATTCCCTATGTAATTATGAATGCCTGTTTTAGTTGAATCTCAAATTACCTATGTACTTTGACCTGTACTGTAGAAATTTGATAGTCTCTGTATTCACCTTTTTGAACTTACTGAAAGGAAAGCCTATATGCCTGTTTTACTTGTGTCTTAATTCCCTATGTAATTTTAAATGCCTGTTTTAGTTGTGTCTTAAATTACCTATGTACTTTGAATGTATTTTTGTTATTATGCATTAGATAGTGGAGCTTTTCTCCTCAGGCCTCCACTGAAAATGGACATGTATCCAGTTGGACTAGCCCGGTTAACAAATGTAAAATAAAATAAATAAATAAATCTCGAGAATAGCTGTTTGCTTAGAAGGGTCTGGTCATAATCCTGAACTGGTAAATAAATTACCCCAATGTAAGTAACTTCTCATAGCCTGAATTTGCATTTCTGTGGATTGAGCTTAAGATTCACCTGACATGCCTTTTCCAGAACAGTTCTGAGATTTCTGTCATGCTCAGCTTCACCACTGCCTCCTACTAGTATGTCGTCTACTATAGTAACACATTTATCCCAAATGGAATTCTCAGAAATCGGTACCTTCCAAATGGAGTACTGAAAGTAGTGAGCAACAAGGATCTCTTGTCAAGCAAATTTGCCAAAATGAACTCTTTGCAGCTAAGACAGAAAAAACAGTGGCATTTAGCATAAGAGCAGTGACTTCCTTGACTGTGCGCATTAGATGATGAGGTCTTTTTAGAGCTTTGTTCAAATCTTGTGGGTCAATACAAATTGTAATGTCATCTGAGCTTTTCTTATGAGTGAGTAAAATAAGCAGGTCTGTTGCCAGAAGAAACATCAGCTTTATTTACAAAAAACAAAACTGACTAAATGCTTCCACCCACCATTGGGCTTCCTCAGAGTCAGTGAACCATACAACAATAATTGATTAAATACTTATTTGAATACTTAATTAAAACAATAAATCAAATGAGTACCTTGAATACAATTAAAAATTAACCCTCCAATACCCAAATTCAGCTTAAACCCTTGTACTTGCTGAAACAGCACAAGTAAACAACTTAGTAATATCAAACATATTGATAGGTTTAATGCTGTTAATTGGTGAAGTTTGCAATAAAATAAAAAATAAATAGGTGATCATGAAATATTATAAATATAATATATACTAAATAAACTGAGATTTTAGTTTTAATACACAAGTTGTAGAAATACTATCATTAATGCCTGGTGCATTAGATGCATCCATGCGTAGCTGCCACAGGTATTCCCTGACTTCTAGTAAGGTTTTGAAATCTCCCCCAAAATCCTTTGTATTTAGCTTGTCAATAACAAAAAATAAAAATGTTTTATAGTTAGTACAAACATTGCTGTGGTTATATAGGGCATTAGTTGTTTTCTTATTCCTAATGTCCCTAATATGTTGTAAAATACAAAGTCTCAGCTTTCTTGTAGTCATCTCCACATAGAACGCAGTACATGATAGGCATGTAGCCACAGAGACAACAATCCTTGTGTTGCAGTTACAATGTCCTGGACATATTAGTGTTCTTTTGTAACTGCAAACTTGTACATATGGTCCATCATTAATGTATTTAAACACACTACATGTACGGCATTTACTCATATGTGAGGGTCTGTTGTCATAGTTCATGGGATTTTTCTCAAATAATTCTTTTAAATTAGAACCTGTACTATTAATGGACTTAGGAGCTGTACCTATTATATCTTTCATGTCTTGGGTAAAAACACTATCCCACACAGCATTAATAATGTTTCTAACTTTAGCCCCTGTTGGGTTAAATTCTAACACCATACCAGCAGAATAATTTTGAGTAGATTTATCATTAACAGAGATGTTGCCATTGCCAAGTTTTCTGTTATTCTCCATGATGATGGGCATGAAATCACTAGATCTTCTCCTCTCAATCTCTATACTATGTTTGTAAAGTAGTGCCATTGGGTATCCTCTATCCCTAGACATATCTACCAATTTTGTCATTTCTGTCTTAGGATGCTAAGGGTTCGGTCTTTGAACCCCTTGCTGCAACAATAGGCTTAAATGGTGGACAATTTTCATTCTTATGGATTTTAGGAATACCAAATATTGATGGAATGATGGGGTGTTCAACCGATAGTTATTTAAATTCATTATGTGAAATAATCCCCTCACATAGGTATTTGTAAAGTTGCCAATCAATTTTCGTGTAAGCTCATTGTACATCAAATTTAGAAACCATTTCATAGGTTTCTACATCACTGAGTAATGCAGGACATCCACATCAAAGGCCCTAATACCTCCATAGATCACAGCCTTCATCATACCAATAACTGAGTAGAATGCACCCTTCTTCATGTACCTCACTACACATCTTCCAGTGATGCATAACTGAAGTGTAACACCTTTACCACACTGAACTGCCACATATCGTATTGGCCATGCCTAGGTATTCTTTTTGTTGCATAAACATTACTGTTTGATCATGCAGAACACCCACCAAGGTGTTACACCAGATGCATGTGTGATACCTGGTCTGGTGATGCACATGGTGCATACATAACTGTTTAACAACAGTGATGGTATTAGTTACATTCACGACAGTGTGGATTATGCCATACATATGCCATTCACACCTGTCAACTAACCAGGATCTATCATAATGTTGCATACAGGTATAGCAGTGTCTCTCCTAACACCTCCAGATTAAAGAGTCAGGACTGTGTGCTTGATTACCCTTATAAATTGCTGACATGTCATAATAGTTGCACAAGTGTGTTCATGCAGAACCAGCTATGATCACTCAGAATCACAGATGTGTCAGAGACATGGTATCACTGGTAGTATTATTCTGACATTGTCCATAATTATGCGTGCATCTTTTACTGTTGTCCATGAGCTTGTAACTGTGTCCCACTTTTTGGAGACCTCTGCTGACATTACACTCGTATTTAGGCATATCAGTTTGCACAGCTTCATAATATACACACAACCCCAATATTACATTATATCCATGATAGATGTCCTCTACATTATTCATGTCAGGATGCTTATCTCCATTGACATACCCTTATCTGCTGTACATTATAATGCTTCATCTGCCCTCTTTCCCTGTTTTCATTCCTACAGTCCATCTGTGTATCTCTATGAAATACAAACACTTCCCCTGACTGTTTATTTTAAATAACAGTCCATGTACCCTTACAGATCATTTACCAAACTTTTGTACAGAATAGCTTGAATAGATTTTCACACTACTCCGCACTGTATGCACTGTCCTGCGCTGTGTTTGGAACATATACATTACCATATGGTAATCATTGTGGCATTCTGCGCAATCCCACTAATCTAGATTGCTGTAAGGGAAACAGGTTTGCTATCCGTGTTGCACTACATAGTTTCCTGGCTGCCAACACTTCTGCCTGCCATGAAACCACTCTTGTTTATGTTTAAATGTGGTGCTTGCATGAATATGTAATTGGCACTGCTGCTCACCTCGCATACACATAAACTCCATTTAGGCTTCAATATTGAATCCTGCTGTATATCTATATCTATATCTATATCTATATCTATATCTATATCTATATCTATATCTGTATCTATATCTATATTTATCTCTTTATATAATGATACATATTGAAAAATATTTTTTTGCTTTTATTATAACAATGCCAGATCAGAATCAAAATCAGTTTTAGTGCATCACTTCATGTCACTTTTACAAAAAAATGCTACAGCCATAAGGAAATAACATTGTCTAACTGCTGTTTATCCTAATACTTATGATATTCTATACCTTTAAATTATGAATACATTTCTATACATTTCCATTCTGTATAATGTAAACTCTGTTTTTATTTGTATGTATAATATGTTTTGCACCTCTAATGCCTGTAATATGTAATATGATGTGGAAAGTTTGCTCAGTTTGGTTTCTGTCTGAATGTGTAATATTGTTTTTTTTTTTAATTTCTGATGCCTATAACATATATAAAGTAATGTAGAGCTTTTCTTCCCAGGCTTCAGACTTTCCCCAGTAAACAAATGCAATTAAATAATTAAATAATAATACCTGAATAATCTAGATGACACTTTATCTACTATCTTACAAATGATAATGCAGTTTGACATAATGTGTGACAATATGGTTAGTATGAAGAACTCAGTAATGTAATCAAGTAAAGACCACACTATTTTCTTTTATTTCTTTGTGACTTATCCAGGTATTGTTCTACCTTAATTCATACTTTCACCAATTTTTCCTTTTCCCTTCTGTTGAATACCTCACTGTTTCCATAACATAATATTTTGGTCAATAATATTATAAAACACCAGGGTTAGGTGGCTCAACTCTCGCCCATGTTTTTGAAATACATGTTTTCACTATTGTGAATATCACTAAAAATATCCCTAGAGGAATTAAACTTTTTCTGAACATGACATACCAAATATTTCCATAGCAATAGTGATAGTTAACATTTCTCCCCAAATGTACATATGTGCATTTATTTCCACTTCCTCCAGAAACATGCTGTCACATGTGCCACAGTGATCAAATGCATTAGGGGAACATTAGTTTGTTCTTTTCTGTTATTTAGAAGGAAATGTTCAATACAAAATAAAGAATTCAGTGCAGAAGTAGGGGATGACACGCCATTTTGAAAGCACTAAGTCCCCGTTCCATATATGGATGTGCCTGCTCCCTAAAAAAGGCTACAGCACCCTTCCAATAGCCATCAAATTACAGAAAACAACTTTATCATTGTCTCCTCAGGAGATTCTCCCAGAGTTGTGCCCCTTGAGATGCCTTCTTTCAGTATATGATAAATCAATGACCTCCTTTTCCATGTGGGACAGAAGGACAATTACTCTCTCATAAGGCAACCAATCAGTCCATTTTTTAGAATATGATCAAAAGTAAGGACCTATCCCTCCTGAGCCAGTTGTTAACAAAAGATAATGCCTTTCTTCTTCTTCCAATATTTTACCCTTGTGATGTCATATAACCTGAAAAAAAAAAACATTCCACACCGAATTACTATTAATTATCTTGAATCTTAGCTCATCCTGTCTTGTTCTGCCACATTATTCTTTAGTGCCATATTTTCCAGGTTTACTAATGTTTAAAATATTCCATCTTAGCACGTAGCAGCCTTCTACCATAACTAATCTTACTCTCTTTGTATTAAGTATATTAATATGGAGCAAGCCAGAGGAAGATGATACTTAAAAGGGCAGCACATAGGTATCTTAAAGTAATGCTGTCCAGCATATTTACACAGTGCCTTAAATCTACTGTTTAATCTGAGGTGATTACGATTCCATATATACCTTACCATCATTTGCTCCCAGCCTTTTTGTACCCATGTAGATAGTAATATCATGTATCTGGGGTATAAGTCATTTAAGACCAACTCTACCTTATTCAGCTCCAAGTTTTGTTCCAGAGGCAAGAAGAGGTTAGCCAGTCCCCTAAATAAAAAAATGCTAATCTATTATCCTGGTTGTATCTCTCACACATGCACACATGCCTGCACACACACACACACACACACACACACACACACACACACACACACACACACACACACACACACACACACACACACACACACACCCAAATACGCATACACACATCTATATAAATATATAGATATGAGAACACTAAATTTGCACGGATGTCTGTTTGACTGAAATTTGTTTAATCAACAAAATTTTGTCCAAAAAGCAGATGGTCGACAGCTGTTGGAGATTACAGAATTCTCAGGGGTGGGGAATATGCCCATAACTGGATATTGTGGCAATTTTGTAGTTACTATATGTATTTAAAGGGGGTATGGAGGGAACAACTCCCACATGTGGGATACAGAGGAGCTTGCTCTCTGCAAAAAGCAATATTTTTATTTGTTTTGTTTTTAGATTTTATTTTTGCATGTACCAAGGTTGTTGATCAGCCCATGTGTAGTAGTATGGTGTTTTCTGGTCAGCATTTTGAATATCGACATTTGGGTCTTTTGATTATATTCAATTGACTAATATAACTCTATATCTATTTAGCACTATAATTATATCTCTGTCTAGCTATCTATCTATATATCTATCTATTTACCTATTTAATCTATCTACTCAGTTCTGAAATCCTAGAGGATATTTATGGGACCCATGTACCTATGTATTTTATTAGTCCTGTGGTCCATTTAAAATTTATCTTCCTCAACAATCTTTCTTCTGGGTTACTCTGGACTTAATAACTGCTCTTTCCTATTATTAATTTTATAATCTCAGAACCTAGAGGTTTCCAACACCTCTACAACTTGGTCGACAAGAAAGATTAGTAGCTGCTGCTCAGATTCCAGTGATTCTGAAATTGTCCTCATTTTAGTGACCAGTGACTGCACTGCTAATGAAAAGAGCAATGAGGATAGATGACTCACGCTTCTATTTTATACCACTCTATGGTGTACATTTCTGGTGACCTTACTAAGGGTCAGAACTAATACATAGCATCATAATGGTGGGAATGACTTGCTTTGGTTTGACAGATTACTTTAGAATGTCAAAAAATAATCCCAGAATTTTCTATAGAATGCTTTTTCTTTATAAAGGCAGAACAGAACCACCAGAGTTTTCTTTATACCTATTAAATGTGCATTTCTGATAACCATTCTAAGGTTCTGTCTAAGGCTGCTAACCAAGATAAGTCAGATCTCTATTTTCTGTATGTATCTATATACATCAGTCACTGGCACCTTCATGGCTTCAACATCTAGCAGTAAAGTTGGATTTAATCTATATGCTACATTTCTGTCAAGTGCTGCAAAATGCTTACTATGTGTTACAACTTTTGGATTACACTTGCAAGAGTTTACAGGTGCACACAGAAATAGATTGGTGTCAGCACCTCACAATTCCCTTTCCCCCCTCCCCAGAATCCTAAGGGAACAGCTTCCATCTTTTCCATGATTCATGAGAATCAGGTCTTTATACACATTCTGGAGAAATAAATTGAGTTTACACTTTGCAAAACTGGCTCATTTCCTCCATTATTAACACATTTTAAACATTTGTTTTATCAAACATTTCAGAGCATAAAATACCATCATTATTTAAAAATGTCAAAATATTTTCCTTTTTATGTTGCCAACATTTTTGTACAACAATGATACATACAAAATACACATTATTTAACAGTGCTCAATATAACTTTATTTTAATATACATATTGCAACCTTTAAATTTCAATACAATGATATTAATGCACAATTCTGTTTTCCCCAACCCACCACCTTGATTTTGGAGAGAACATCTATGTTTAACTATGACCCCCTGACAGTGCATATAGTGTAATGTAACACAGGACATACATTTTCACCAAGTCTATTCCCTTGAAACACATGTAATCAACTTGTGTTATAAATATCATTATCTAGTATACCTCTCTGTACTTTCTCTAATTTCTTTCTCACTGTTTCCCTACTTTTCTTATCCCACTGAGTTGATAGTATGTGGCTATATATTCTCAAATTATCGTCTTTCACAATTTCTTCTATCCAGCTTTCTTGACCTTTCCAAACTTTAGCTATAAGATTCCTTAGCCATCATCCAAGATACAGTGACTGCCATTCTCCTGCTCTCCATCCACCATCCTCTTCACCTAACTGGAAGAATATGAACTTCCAACATTTTGGGACTGATGTCTCACACACTCCCATTCCTGTATACAACTATTTCATAAATGTTTAGCTGCTTGGCACTTCCAAAGCATATGCAGACTTCCCGCCTCCTGTCCAAATGTCCACCATCTCCCCTACACCAACTTCCAACATTTTTTTAATTGAAAGGGAATTCTAAACTACATATGCAACCATCTCACATAGTGAATCCATATAATTGGTATAGCTTTTAAGTTGCAACAGGTTTTTAACACCTCATTCCACTCCTCTTCAAATATATCTTTACCCTTCACTGTATCCTACCTCCCTCTTAATTTTTTTCCATCAATTGGCCATATTTACTCTCAACTAATTCTGCATACATCTTTCTGCATTTATGTTCTAATGGCAAATCACCTTTTGTTAACAGTGATATTCATCTCTTCTTCCTGAACTGACTGCATTATACCAGTCCTTACTAACTCGGCCTGAACAACCAATTTCAGTAGCACAAATTGTAATCACTCTTCTGGCTTTAGGCCATAACTTTGCTTGTACTGTAGACTCTGTCTCCAATATCTAAGTTCAAACCAATTTTTTTTTTTTTTAGGGAAAGTTATTAATTTAAATTTAGTAAAGGATGGGCAATGTATAGCTGCTCAGCTTATCTATTGCAATAAGACATTTTCAGAAATTCTCCCCCATAAAGAGGATGTTGCTCCATCCACCGTCCTAATTCCTGTTACCAGAGAACTTACACTTTGTTTTATAAAGATGCATTTCTTATCAGTCCAAATCATTGGTAACTGCTACAGTCCTGTAACTATAAAAAAAACACATACACACTAAAAATGCATCTGTCAGAACAGCATGCCTTTTAACTGTCTCATGCTTGCCAGAAAATACTCATAATTTTGCTTAAATAACAGGTGCCAAAAATAGTGACTGGCCCTTTAAATCACAGTTATTTACAGTATTTTGTCCATCTGCATCATCAGCCTACTGTATGTCACAGGGCGCATCATTGTGGGTGTGACAGAATTTGGTGTGTGTGTGAAAGTGTGGGGGCATCATTACTATGCTATCTGCATGTCTATCCCTTATAATACAGAGTTGGACTCTGGGAGGAAAGGAAATTTTAGATGTTCTCTGTATTGGATTTATTATGCACAATAAGTAATTTATTACTTCCTGAATTATAGTGCTACAGCAGCTGCATGGTTCATGACCTTCTTTTCTCAGTAACTGATGAAGCAGTTTATTTGACCTGACATGCTCAAACAAACCTACCAAGAGACATTAATGTCATCTTTAAAGTCAGAGTAAGTTCATTATTCTGGAGGGAAAAAACAGATTTTAGCTGCCATCTGTTTGTTCCCTTCAATATTTTGCACACTGATATATGTATTTATTTGGCATAAATTTTGATAATAGTTTAAATAAACTGAAAAATGGCTGCATGCTTTTATGGCTTATGGCATTCTTGTTATGCATTTCAGTAGAGGAATGACACAAGTTATAACCTTGTAAAAGTTGGATTTTTTTAATTCAGCTGTATTTCACAGTAGTGAGTTGTATATTAGCATCAAGCAAGGAATTGTTATGTCATTGACCACCAAGAGACTGAAATTGTGGGACAGCAAAACATACAGGTCTCACCCTATCCACTGGAGAACATTACGGGATGTGCTTGGTACCAGTGATAAAGCACATGTCTATTTTTTAACCGGATCAAAGCATTTTTCTCCTTTAGTTTGTTGGGAGAAACTATATATGTGGATGTAGGTGTAGGGAGTGGCATTAGTGAAAGATTTTGTTGGACAGCATTTACATTAAGAGAGGCAATTAAGTGTCAAGCTGAAACTGAAGGATTAGATAAAGTTGTCATTTTAAGATTTGAAGGGCTTTTTAAAGACTAGATGGAGTAACTTGTGGGCACTCTGTTAGCTCTGGAAATTTTCAGTACTGTATTTCACAATACATTTCTGAAAAACAGCTGTTTTTTTCGGCACCAAAATCTATGGTTTTACTCAATTAGAAAGCCTCAGTTCTCAGCATCTTTAGTGAAAAGTGTACATTTAGCAGGGTTATAAGTACAGCAGTTAAAAACTCTGAGAAGGAAATGCCGGTGAAAGTTTTATTTACTAGGAATAAAAATTGTGAGGTAAAAGCATCATATTGGAGTGTTCACAGATTTCATAGTGCATATGTATGTAATACTTGTCTGATGGCTTATTTTTCTGTAGTGATATGACTTCTCAGAAAGAATACATTCTTACATTTTTTATTATTTTGTCACAATCAGTTTTTAAACTTGTATTTTATTTCTGAATGGTAAGGTACCCAAGGTTTTCCTGCAACTGGAATAGTTAAGCTATTATATATGAAGTTAGTATGCTACTAAAGTGTCCAGAGTTTTGGCCAGCGGAACCTATTTTCTAGATCCTTCCACTGGGATTTTGATGTGTGTATGTTGAGAGATGTACACACCAGTATGAGAATCACTATGATAAAGGCAATTAGTCCAAGTGGTTCAGGAAATTATGCTCCAAATAATGTCTTACATCTCAGAGTGACTCAGAAATTAATTTGTTAGTTTTCAGGTTAAAACATTAAGAACAAAGCCCTTTAATTGCATTATGCTGTTTCATGGTTTAAGATAGATTTATTTAATGCATTTATATAGGCCAGAGGGTTGATCACCACTGCAAAATGTATGTATGCATGTATGCAGAGGAGAGGGTCAGCAGAAGAACTCATCTTGTTTAACTGCCATTGGACATGGAGTCAAACTTACTTTATTTTATTAATTAATGTATTTATTTATTTAACATTTGTTTACTGGGAAAGGTTAAAAGCAGGTCTTGCATGGTAGATAAATTGTCAATATTTTTATTATTTAGCTGGTTTTACATCAATTAGTGTTTTTATGTGTCAAGTTTATATTGTTGGATTGTTTAATGTGTGTTTGCATATATATATATATATATATATATATATATATATATATATATATAGTTTGATATTTTATGTTATGGATGACTATACTGCTTTAAGGAAGCAGTGCTAAATTGTTAACACTCATTATTCAATCAGAACTAATGATATATAAGTTGTATGTTGCTGGGAGTTTTGTATTCTGAAGAAGTCCTTTCTTTTGGGAAGAAAGTGCTAAATAAATATTAAGTTGGGGATTTGCATTCCTTGGGAGCCTTCTTTTTGTGTTTTTTTCCTGGTAAAGTCCAACTTGGAAGGAAGCTAATTTTCAGCAGAGGCCCGGGAAGAAATGGTCCAGATGCATGTCTTTGTAATGTAGGAGGAAACTGGAGCACCAGAGGAAACCCACATGAATGCTGGGAGGACATGCAGACTACACGTAGAAGGCATCCAAGCTGAGAATTGAACTGGAGAACCTCTTGCTGTGAGGCAACAATGCAACCGCCATGCCACTGTCCCATCCATCTTAAATTGGTTTAGTCTGATAACTGTTGAACAGCCTTTATAAAATAATTCTAATAAAATAACTATTTCATGGTGAAAGTGTAACTGGGGTAACATAGAGAAAAATATGTTTATATTACTTTATCAAAGGATTTTTTTTTTATATCTAGAAATAACAAAAGGGCACCATGGTGCCCCCCTGCTCACTGCCCCACACCACACACCCACATCACTAAGTGTCCCCCATTCTAGCTGACCCAATCTATCCACATTACACTATTCTTCCTTTTTCTTCTTACTGTCCATTTTTTCCTGCATTTGTTTCCATTCGTTCAACACATTTTAAGTAGGCAAGAATCCTGAATCCTTTCAGCTCACACTAACTTACCAAAACTGCACTGTAATAACTGCAATAGAAGTAACTGCATTAAGTCAGGACCATAAGGCATGGGCGTTCTAGATGCTCTGAGGGGCATTTCTTTATTTTTTAGAAACAACCTTTTCATCCAGTGTTAGCCTGAACAAAAATCATTATTAAAGGAATAAATTCAGTCTTGCTCTTTAATTTAATTTTATTTTTTCCTGCATCCTTTCAACATAAAATGTGCCAGAGTCAGTATATTCCCAACTTAGAAATAGTCCAAATAATGTGATAATACGCTGCTGAGTATCATGGCTCACAAGAAACACAAAATAATGTTTCTAACTGTTTATTTAAAAAATAAAAAAGCAAACCACATAGGTTAAGCACTTTCTACATAATGTAGACTTCATCAGAACACTATAGTGGTGATTCACAACATTTAAATATTATTAATTAACCAATGGAAATGGAAACTCAATTTGAATCCATGTACTACATATTCATGAACTAATGCATATTCATACTACATTACACAACCTATTCACTTTTAAAGCCAAATACTTTACATATTCAAGTAATACTTAAAATACTTAGATACATGCACCATCTCAATACTTCCTATTTAATTTACAGTATATTGTCACAACAATATTTGTAAAATAAATGCACTTATATACAAGCACTTCTGTAAATTATATTGTGTTCTTTACTGCCAGCACTTCGATGCACTTCATTAGTAAACATTATTATGTCCAATACTTTCCCTATAAACTAGCAAATTTCTAACCAATGTGTTATCTAGCTTTTAATAACAGGTCAGAAACAATTTTTAGATATTAACACTTGCTTAGCACTATTTCTTTTCACATAATATGAAACGGGGCATACAGACCGTGCTAAATAATATTCGCACAAACAAATAGGTAAGATATTGATACAAATTTTCAAATTACTATGGAAAATGTTTGAAATAATGTCCAAATTGCATAAAATGAATAAAACAAGGGGAAAGGACCGCATTTTCACAAAGCACATGTATTTTTGTATTAAGCAAAGATATCCGAGTTATCAGAAGTGTATAAAGTGTTCGCGTGTGTGCAATGTTACTGTACAGCTGTCTCACAAAAGTACAACCATTACAGAGCATATTTCACAAAGTACAATATTTCAGAGAGTTTCTTGTGCATTTGAATGTTGTTACAAGCTCAAAGAACAGTTTGTTCGTACATAATTATAAGGGCCATATTTTCCCAGTGTTTGTGTATACTTTGTGGGCAAGGCAGATGCATTTTGAAAACCCAGTGCACGTATGTTTGACAGTAATATTGGTGAGAACTGGAGAGTGTTTGAGCAAGAGTATGACATTTTCATACAGGCTGCATTTCCTGATAAAGATGACCGTACAAAGTTATTTATTCTACTTAATTTAGCTGGTTCAGAAGCCATAAAATGGGAACATTCATTTGTATATGCACCTGCTATCTATACAGGGGAGGGGGGAAACTATTATATTGTTGTACCAGCTGAGTCAAGGGAGGACCCAGAGTGCTTAAAATTTAAATTTAGAGAAATGTGTAACCCCAAACAAATGTTACTATGGAAAGGCAATTATTTTACTCAAGGGATCAAAAGCCTGGTGAAACTTTTGCAGCATATATAACTGACCTGAGAAATAAAGCTAAAACTTGCAGATTTGCTGACTTAAGGGATGAATTGATAAAAGACAGACTAGTGTGTGGCATAAAAGATGATGATGTGAGAAAGATTTTGCTTTGTGACAGTGATTTAACTTTGAATAAGGCCATTGAGATTTGTCAGATATACAAGCTCACAGAAAAGCACACAAATATGCTTACAAACAAGAATAGCTTTGGAAGGCACAGTGATAAAGCTCATGTTGATAGTATGCAGGACATTATTATTAAAAGAAACAGGCCCAAGCACATGGCAGCTTTAATCCCTGCAGCACTCATTGGCAAACCCTAGAACTTTCTAGCACATTCCAGACTTTGCACAGTCTCAGTGAAGCATAAGAGGGAGTCAGCAAATTCAAAGCATGGGCCCCAGCCTAGTTTCATTGCCATCTGTCATAACTATGGTGGAAGTCATGAATCTAAAAGGAAGAAATATTTAGCTTTTTGGTCAACAATGCCACAACTGCAATAATTAGAATCATTTCAAAAGATATTGTAAATCAAAAGGCCTGCATAATTCTTTTATTAAAAGGGAACATTTTAAGAAATGGGTTGATCAATTAGAAAGCTATGGACTAGGGTCACAGGCCACTCTTTATGGTGATGGTATGTCAGTGCTTCATGAAACTGATAATGTATTAGACTGAAGTATTTTGTACTGTTTGGATAAATGGCAAACCCACAGAGCTCAAAGTTGACACAGGTTCCAAGTGCAATGTTATGTCTGCAGAAACATTTCCTAGAGTGTGTAAAGGGGAAAGGCTTGATTTGGCAAGGTGTGTGAAAATTGTTGCTTATGGAGGTGAAGAAGTTCAAACTAAAGGCTCAGTAGTGCTTTCATGTTACTCTGCTGGAAGAAGCTATGACTTGTTATTTTAAGTGGTCAAGAGGTACATCCAGTCATTATTAGGGCTCAGAGACAGTTTGAAAATGGGACTGCTTTCATTTAACAAGGAAGTCTACCATGTTAGCTTAAAAGACCACTACTCTAATTTTGCCCAGTACATTTTTTCTACCTATGTTGATCTGTTCCAAGACAAATTAGGCAAACTTCTAATCGTGTACTGCATGAAATTAGACCCAGAGGTCAGTCCAATTATCAGGCCTGCACATAAAGTTCCAATATCCATGCAGGACAGAGTCAAAGCCGAGTTCAATAAAATGATGCAACAAGGTGTGATTTATCCAGTTGAAACTCCAGCTGAATGCCTATCTTCCATGGTGGTAGCTCACTCATCACCCAATGCACACAGTCAAAGAAGTTGCAGCCTTGATGCCAAATGCCACTATTGTTTCTGTTTTAGATGCAAAGAGTTGCTTTTGACAAATTCAGCTAGACAAGAAATCCTCAGCCATATTTGCTAGATTACTGATTCAACCAAAAGCATGATGGTCTAGTACCTGGGAGTTGAAGCAAAGTGCTGCTCCATCCACCATCCTAATTCCTGTTACCAGAGAACTTACATTTTGTTTTATAAAAATGCATTTCTTATCAGTTGAAATTATTAGTAATTGCTGCAGTGTTGTAACAATTAAAAAAAAAAACAGACAAAAATGCATATATACTTATGGCATGCCATCACCAAGCTTCTCTTCACTCCAGACTCTCACTTTTGAATCTGTTGAATTCTTCCTCTGTCCTGCCCATGCCTAATTCATTGTCTAGGTAGATCATGGATGGGACAAGCAGAAGACCAATAAATTGAATGACAAAATCTATAGGACTTCCTCTCTAGGTTGCCACTTGTGCTGCTCTGTAGGGGTGCTTTGCAAGTATTAATTTATTTAGTTATTGTTATAAACTGTTGTTATAAATTGTTATTTATATTGTTAGAAATACCAGAAAGTGCTCCTGCTAGATCAGTGAGAGTAGCACATTAGGTGACCACTTAATCAGCCTATGCCTAAAAGTTGGCCATTAACGCCACAATTTGTTCTTGTGTTTGTAGGTGGCTTTTATCCATTTTATGTAGTCATGAAGCTGTTTGTTTGATTCAGGGCCACACTGATAGGGATGAAACGTTTAGAAATAGAAGTTGTAGCTTCCTATGTGAACATGCGGTAGTCCACATTTGGGTCTGAAATGCATCTATAAATAATTTTAACTTGGATGACCATTATGCTGAATATATACTAAGTTAAGACATGCTATTTATTTGTGATTTGTCCCACCAATAACTGCCAGTCATCTGCATCCTTTATTAAATGATCCATTCTACCCATTCTATCCCTCATTATTGAGGTCAGAAATTAGCTGAGAAGGCCTATCATTTAGGCAACCATCAGGATGGTTTGTGTTTTTGTCATTTTTGCCCTAACCTTTTCCACATGCCCAGTGATGACCTAGGGGTTGGACATGCTGTGGGTATCAGGACTGCACCGTTACTCATTTCTATAAAGAACTGGCATTAGCTGAACTTTTCTGACCATATACAGACAGCACCACACAGTTCTTTCCTCTGGTCTATATCAGGGAAATGAATCTACATGAATTGTTCCAAAGCATGTGCTGTCCTCCCCAGTAGGATGGACATGCCCATCTTCTCTGCCTGGCTGTGATTTCAGGAACCCAGGCTACTATTTGAACTTGGATCATCTGGGCTGTAGTCTGGACTTAATCCCTCCATGTCATTATATAGATATAGATATATATATATATTTTATATATATATATATATATATATATATATATATATATGGGTCTATCTGAGATGGTCGACAATTCATTTGATCAACTTTTATTTGGTCGACAATTCATTTGATCGACAGGCAGATTTGCCCCCCTCCCCAATGTTGTGCGACCCTGGAGTTGATATATATAGTTAGGGGGGGTGTGGGGGGCACAGCCCCCCACATTGGGGGGTGGGGGTGAAGCCCCCCACATAAAACTGCTTGTCGATCAAATGAATTGTCGACCAAATAAAAGTCGATCAAATGAATTGTCGACCATGTGAAGTAGACCCATATATATATATATATATATATATATATATATATATATATATATATATATATATATATATATAATATATATATATATATATATATAATATATATATATATATATATATATATATATAAAAGCTCATTTTTAACACCAAAACAGCAAACTATGGACATCACCGTTACACTAAGAAAGCATTTTGCAGAGTATGCCCTAACTCTTCACAGCCCTGTTGCTTTCTATACTAAATTTAAGGTCACCCTACTATGATAATAGCATGAATGCTCTGAGGCATCACAGCCTTGGACTTGTATGCGTTCCTCTTCATTTGCTGTTGTAGTCTTGTAATTCTAATGTTCACATTTGTGGTACTCAGAATTAAAGTGGGATACTTGGTTGAAGAACCATCCAGAATGGAATCTATGTTGTTTGTTATCAAACCTTTATCTTTAGCAGCAATGTGCTTATACAGGTCAGAGTACATATTTCTCAAGACTGACACTCACGATTTCTTTGATGAACACGATAGTATCCTGAACTTCAGAGTAGTAGAAGGAAGGTGACATTAACAATGGATATTGTTCACCAGTAATACATGGTAATGGAAATCGGATGCAGAAACATTTATTTTTGTATCTAGCAGGGAAGTGGATGAAGCCAAGGCATGTAGGACTGTGGTACAATTTTCGGAGACGCCCTGTATACTAATTAAATTGTTTGACTGGTGGTAGTAAGTACTACGGTACTATTGCACTGACTCTTAATGTGTGTTTTAATCATGTGGTTTAAAAAAATTTAGTCTGGAGACTAAAATCAGATCTATTTTTTCCCTTGTCCTAGAGTTGTAAGCACAATGTAGAGGTGTGTACCACCGTGCAAACAAGGTAAACACTGTGGCATGTTAATTACAGCTTAAGCATGCTAATTAACCAATTCAGCATGGTTTAGCTATTTAGCAAGCTATAAAGCATCCATTTAGACTCTGTGCTGGTTTTTCCAGTGGATTCCAGAACTTTTGGAATACAGATATGGAAGGGAGTCTACACAGACAGAATGTTATTGGTTGCTGCTGCTTTAATTCATTTGCATATGCTACAGGCTGAAGTCAGTGCTGCTGCTGCTTCTGCTAAGAGGCCTAGGGTGAGAAGGTGAAGAGTTTTCAGGCCCCATTTAACTTTTCAAAACCTACATGATGTGGAAAGTGTGAAGCACTACAGGGTGGACAGGGACACACTACAGGAACTCTGTGATCTCTGCCATCCTCATCTCAGAGCCAGAGCTAATCGAGTGGAACCCATTCCAATAGAGACAAAGGTATGTGTAGCCCTTACAATCTTAGCTACAGGTACCTTTCAGAGACTGAGAGGGGATGTGCTGGGGTGTCACAGGCATCAGCATTTAGGATCCTTCACCAATTCCTGAATGCTATGGTCCAACATGCCAGTGGCTACATATGTTTTTTCTTGTAGTTCTAAGGAGGTGGACAGAAGTATGTAGTTCTACCATGTAGCACCCTGCCCTGAAGTACTGGGTGCCATAGCTTGCACACATGTAGAAATTAAGGCACCAGCCAGGGAACAGGGTAAGCTCTACAGTAACAGAAAGGACTACCACTCTATCAACTTCCAAGTCATGTGCAATTCCAAGGGAATCATCTTGAACATGTGGCTGGCATCCCTGGCAGTTAATATGAGTCACATATCTGGCACATCTCTCAACTGTACCAGATGTTTGCTAGGGGGATATCCCACAAGGGCATTTACTGGGGAATGCAGGGTATGCATGGAACTATGGGTGATGACACCCATCAGAAATGCACACACACCCATGGAATAATGCCATAGTGAGGCACACACTCTAACAAGAAACATCATATAGCATATAATTGGTTGCTGAAGTCATGGTTCTGGTGCCTTGATATATCTGTGGGAGCCCTGCAGTACAATCCATGGACATGTACAGAAGTAGTCACAATATGTGCCATACTACACAACATAATCCTGAGAAAACAGCTTCAGCAGGATCAGCAAGGGGAAGGGGCACACATCCCACCACCAATGCCAAGGTCACCACAGCCACAGGCAGATGAAAAGTCACAGGGGGAACCACCAGCTACTGTGGGTGTAGGCATATGTAGGCATGCTCAGTATGCTTGCATTAGCTAAGAAACAGCACATAGCACACACACTCACAACCTAGGGGCCTAAAACCTTCCTCCTACTCAAATTAATATAGTAACATTGATGCCAGGCAACTCACACAACCTTTACCTCCCTGTATATTGGCTGTGTACTGCTTGCATCAGACAGTCAGCCCTGAACTAACACTGTCAACTGCTGCATTTACAAGGTGAGTCTTGATCCTGGAGTGTATTGTTTAATAATATGATTGTGCAGCATATCCTTTCATTACTTGGTCCGATAAGCTGGTAAAAGGTGGGAGATCTGTACAGAACTTACCTTAACATGTGACAGCAGAGACTTATTTGACTTATATGTATCCATTACTAATTAGCAGGTCTCAGGCATCAAAGACCAAGAAAGTAATACCTCTCAAATGTATTGGTGATCACTGCATGCCTTCAGTTTAGCACCATATGTTGGTACTGGAAAATGATTAAAGAGTGAAGTTAGAAAGTAATGATACACAATGCAGTTTCTGAATTCACAGCTCTCACAAGATCATTCGCTATAATGTTGGGAAATTTTGATGCTGTCAACTGTCTAATTTTCCATGGCTAATATAAGTCAAAGGTACAATTACCAGTTCAACACCACAAATGCAGATAGACTAAGCACTATGTTAGCTATGCACCATGAGCATCAAACACAAAGCTTTTGTATCCCTGATCAAAAAGATACAAAACAGGGATATGGCACAGTTATCATTACTGGGTGGTGTGTGTACGGGGGTGGCAGGGGCAGGAAGCCTAGGCTGATACAAAAGGTTGGTGAGCGTGTGTGAGTAAGAAACAGAAGAAGGCAGATGTGGATAAACGAAAAATGGCTAGTGAGCCAAAATGAGTAACGGTTTATTTATTTACTTATTTATTTTACATTTGTTGACCGGGATATTTTGATAGTTTGACTGGATACATGTCCATTTTCAGTGGAGGCCCTGGGAGAAAGCTCCAAGTTACATATATAAACAAAGCACTTATGAGACATGGATATATATATATATATATATATATATATATATATATATATGTGTGTGTGTGTGTGTGTATACACAAAGTATGTACAATGTAGTCCTCAAGAAGAGACTCCAAGACTGACAGTGTTTATGATATACATAGCTATTAGGGTGCAAACATCGGATATACGCAAAATTACATATACAGCAAAAATGGATGTTTACATAGATTAAAAAAAAAGGGGGTCTATAGGGGTCCTCCAGGTGAAATTGGTGTGTGAGTATTGCATGAACACAGCCAAGCTCTAGAATGGCTGTGCATCTTGGTATGTTGGACAGGTGTGAGCCGTGCATAGTAGAGGTGGCAGTTCATTCTTGTCTTCCCTGAAAATGAGAACTGGCTATGCCAGGAGTTGCACTGGCACATCCACGCCCAAGGTCAGATGCAGTGCTGATACCTGAAAGTGACTGATGTCTGCTGGATGAAACTCCCTTCACAGGGATACCCAGGGCCATGAACCAATGGCCTGTCATGGCCAGGTGTGGACAGTACACTCACTGATTGAGCAGTGGAAGTACTTCCACTATGGGAGCATGCTCAGGCATGGCCATGTAGGCTGACAGCAGGTGATGTGGCTGACTTATGCCCACAAGGATGCCATTCCCCTCTCAGCAGATGTCCCATCACAGACACAGCTCGTTCCATGACAGACACTCCTCGGTCCATCAGAGACACCCCCTCACCCCAATATATCATTCATCTGATCCAGTGAATTGGCAACATGGTGGAGGCAGACACGCATGTCAGAATATGCAACATCCACAACCCTGAGCATTTGTCTAGAGTACCTATAGGAATGTGCTTGTGCCTCCATGATGGCCCTAAACATATGTTGAGTGGCATGGGAATCGACACCTCCAACAGGTGGATGAGGGATAGCAGGCCCCCTCAGAGCACCCATATCAATCTTCCTGGGTGGCACCTTGCCCACACTTTGGCTATAGGCAGACTCAACAATCACCGAAGCCACAGTGGCCACACTTCCCTGATCAATGTCCTCATACTCCACCTGTATAATATCTGTGGCTTCACTGGACAGGGTAGGCGTAGGCCTACTGGCTGTGTCTGATGGAAATGCAGGGTGATGGCTGTATGTCAACCTTTGTGTCAGATTCAACCTCTGCACTCCCTGACAGTGCCTCAGTTTGGCCACCATCATTATCAGAATCTGCTAATACACTGACTTCAGGTGTCACAGAGCCCACACTCCTTTTGCCATGATCCCCTGTGATAAAAATAAGAAACACAGGAATAAATTAATACCTGCACTACTATAGTGTAATAAATGCTAACAAACTAACAATGCTGTCGCTATTACAGGCAATACAGCAATACACACAACAGGCCTGAGATCAACATCACACACTACAATATTTCTTTAAATTGCGCAGCAGTACTGACATAAAAATGTTTGGCTTACCATCTACAGATATGATACTCCTCTGTAGTCCAGATGGTCCTGGGAGATGTTAAACAAGAGGTAAAGGCAACATCATCACAATTAACAGTAACACAGGGGGGTAACACATTGTCCTCTTTATATGTCCATTAACTATAATTTTACCAAGAATGTGGCTGACAACTCTAATCTAAGCTTATAACTGTAGCAATCTTCACCCCCCCCCCACAAAAATACATGACACAGAATTAACTTATTGATTTAAATTGTTTTACTATACAACAGTGTTCAATTGTTTAAATACCAAAGCCTACCTGGAAGCACCTCCTGGGATGTGTTTGCTGTCTCAGAAACATTTGTTTCAACATCCAGGACATTTATTTATAATTTATTTATTTGCATTAGTTTACCTGGAGGTGTACTGGTCTAGGATGAGCCCGCTTTCAGTAGAGGCCTGGGGAGAAAAGCTCCAAAAACAAGCAGCATGATAAAGCTACAGAATCAAAATACAGGAATCGAGCAGTGATGGTACAGAACACTACATTACAGAATAGGTGATGCAGTAAAATAGATAATACTAGTTATACAGATGTCAGATTTTAAGTATGCAAGCCAAACAAGAATACAATTGATGACATGGGATAATAGTGAATGTGTGAACAATACAGTGTTGCAGTTTTGCAGTACAGAGGGAAGGATGGACAGCAGCAGATTAAAGATTCTGAGAGTAAGTATAGCCTTAGAGCTATTGCTATATAGGCATCAAGACTGAATAGAAGATATGGTAGGTAACGGATATAGTAGATTATGTGTGGCTGGGAGGCATGTGTTGGACTTAGTAAGATGGAAGCACTAAATGTATATATGAGGAATCTGAGATGTAAGTGAAATGGGAAGGAAAAGTAGGAAGGCTAGGAATACTGGGATTTTTATAGTCAGTGCTGGTACATGTTCATAGCCAGTGGGAGAACAGGTGTTGTTTTGGTGAAGTCTTAAAGCATTCAGGGTTGATAGTAGACCCAATTGAAGGAAGGATGGCATTCGATAGTTTTGCTATAGCATATGGATAATATATTTGACTGGCAGAAAGATTAGGCTTTGATACATTAAGGAGCATCTGATTGACTGATCACAGAGGTCTATTTGGGTGATACATGGTGAACAGAGAGTAGAGGGCAGGACAACTAGAAGGCTTGTTAGTTGCAGGTATGTTAGATGTTGGTAAAGTTCTAGCCAGTTTACATGCTGGAGTGATACACATTGGTGGGAGGAGTGCTTGGCGCTGGTTACAAATTTTGTGATATTATTGTAGCATGAGTCCAGTTTGGATTTAAGAGAAGATTGTATATTAGTAAGGAGAGGTGCACTACAGAGCAAGGATGGAAGTAGAAAGGAAGAGGCAAGGAGCAGATATGCTGTATTGCACTCTCCTGGTAGCTGTCTGGATCTCAGATATTGGCCAGGACCTCTTTAATGGGGGTTTGTAGTGGTTCTGTAGCAGACCCTCCCCTGGTAACCTTCTGGTCATGGCCCAATACAGCTGCTCACTTCCGTTTAGAAGTGATCATGTCAGTGGCCCTGTGACACACCTTCTCATATGTCCTGTTGTGGCTGTCCACGACATTGACATCATCTGCTATCTGCCTTCATATTTGCATCCTGCATGCCATATTAATCCACCCCCTTTCTAGCAGAAAAGCACCATGTTGCCTAAAGCCATCAACAATCACTTGTTTTTTGGCATCGGTGATGGGGTTCTCCATGAATTGACACACCTGGGTGGCATACACATAAGTGTCCTAAATGACAACAGAAGGATAATACACATAAGTATCACATAACTACAGAATAACTGTTTCCAGATAAAACAGAAAGGGTAGCCATTCAGTATTACCCACTGGAGAAACATAATGCAGTCTAGAGATGTGAAATACTAACAACAGGTGAGATGCAAAAAAGGAGATTATACCATGACCCCCCATTAATATTCCAAAACGTGCACGCTGATTGGCCAGCGTGCACGTTGTAAATCGACTTATACTAATGGAAAAAGGTCCGGTCGCCCGGACTTTTTCCATTAGTATAAGTCTCTTTTAAAACACTGTCTCGCTATGTTAAAAGAGTTTAACATAGCGACACAGGTTTAAAAAAAGCAACGGAGATCTCCGTTGCTTTTTTAAAGCTGTCTCACTATGTTAAACTCCTTTAACATAGCGACACAGTGTAAAAAGCAACGGAGATCTTGCTTTCTCCGTTGCTTTTTTTTAAACCTGTCTCGCTATGTTAAATGGGTTTAACATAGCGAGACAGCTTTAAAATAAGCAACGGAGATCTCCGTTGCTTATTTTAAAACTGTCTCGCTATGTTAAACCCATTTAACATAGCGAAACAGTAAAAAGCAACGGAGATCTTGCTTTCTCCGTTGCTTTTGGCCACAGCTCTGATGTACTGCATAGGCATGCGCAGTACATCAGAACTGCCGCGGATACCAGACAGCTGCGGAAAGGCAGCAAAGAGGCATTATACAATGTCATTATTTAAGAAAAGTAATTATTTCTTTTCTTAAATAATGTCATAGTATAATAGCAATAACCCACGCCTGGGTGTGGGTAATGCGGGATTTACCCACGGTTGTCTTTGTTTGGTCCAAACCACGCCAACCGTGGGTAAATCCCACATTACCCACACCCAGGCGTGGGTTATTGCTATAGTAGCAAGAGCAATACATCCTTGTTTATGTCATAACAGTAACTCAGCTTTGCCCCCTCCACTATAAGAGAATAAAACAAAGAAGATGTGGATGTAAGCACCCAAGGAAAGACTTGTAAAAACAATAACCAGACACTTCAGTGACTCACACCATAAGCTCCATACCTCTCAAAAGATTCAAATCAGGTGGTGTATGTAAAAACAAATAATTTATTAACAAAAAAAAGTTAAGCCCTTTTGTCTCACATACAAAGTAGAGACTTCAATGTGAGATGAAAGCGCCTAACCTTTTTTATTAATAAATTATTTGTTTTTACGTACACTGACTGATTTGAATCTTTCAAGAGGTATGGAGCTTATGGTTTGATTCACTGAAGTGCCAATATAGGAGAATGTAATCATAGGTTAACAATACTAACATAAGTTGTTCATTTAAAGAAAAATTCCCACTTAGTACATAGTATAAGAGCAATACAAATATAGAACAGATTTGTCCAAGATTTGATAAGGTTTCAGTCAATATTTTATATAAAAAAATGCTAGATCCTATGGCTGAAAGTAGTCAAGGACATGTTAAAAGATCGCATTTTATTGTGTAGAAACAGTTGAAAGTAAAAAAATCTTATTATTAGATAGTATAGCTATAAATCTGTGTTAGTGTATAAAAGAAGAGAAAGGAAAACAAAGATAATAGGGTAAGTAGGAGCAAAAGATGGAAGGTAGCTTAGTAGTGCAGTATCTAAAAATTATAGGATTAGTAATGTACAAATTAGGAGAAATTATAAATAGCTATATTATTCAGCCAGGATTAAGACAGGAGCACAGCCATGATTTGGGTAGGTGGGACTTGAGAAGTGTTTAAAATATTTAGGGGTTAGCAGTGGTTACTATTGATTGGGAGGTCGTGTTCCATACCCTGGAGATACTACTGGAGTACAGAGAGTCTCCATGGTAGTTGTAAGTCTTAGTTACTTGTAGAAGGTCTGAGTTGTCTTGTGCTGGATTGAGTTTAAGTAGGTTATGTAGAGCTAGACATTTTTCAGGTTGATATATTATTATGTGGGCTATTATAAGCTGAGTAAATATAAGGAGGTTGGGTAATTCCAGTCAGTTAAGTTGTAGTACAGTACAGTGATGTGCTCTGCGTGGGGAGTTGTTAGCAAATCAGGCAGTTTTATTATAGCATACCTCAAGTTTAGTCAAGTTCGGTTTTCTTCAGGTTAGTGAAGATGGCAGAGCCATATAAGGGGGGAGAAAGTAAATGTATTCAGGATTCTACAGCAGTGAAAGAGAGGTTTTTTTTCATAACATTTAGAGAGGGAGCAAGTTGCATATATAAGTGTGGAGTCCTCTGCACATTGTATGATTTTGGTTAGGTCAGTAGCAGAATGGAGCTTGTTAGTAAAAATGTTAAATTGGATTGGACCTAAGAGTGATCCCTGTGGTACACCCTAGTGTAATGGGTAATGTAGGAGAGAAATTATTGTACTATTTTACTGCTTGATGTTGATCTGATAAATAATCATGGAACCACTGAAGAGCAGAGTGGCTTAGTTTAAGAACAGGAGTTCTTGTAGAAGTTTTTGGTGGGAGACTGTATTGAATGCTTTGGACATCTCTAAGAATATTGAGGAGACTAGTTGACCATTGTTTCTAAAATGGTTAATGGTGTCTGTAAAGCTTAGTAATACTGTTGTGGTGCTATGGTTAGGTCAAAATCCATGTTGGGTGTTAGTTAGGAGATTGAAAGTAGGTGAGTCATGAGCTGTGAGTGGATGCATTTTTCTAAGATTTTGGATAGATGAGATAGTATTGCAATAGGTCTATAATTAGAGAGGTCAGTATTGGCTCCCCTTTGTGTAGTGGTATTATGTAGGAAGTTTTCCAGATTTTGGGTACATGGAGTTCATTTATGGGGAGATTAATTAGTACTGAGACTGGGTGGGTGATGGCATCAGCTGCTAACTTAAAATAGTTGGCTATGTGTTTGTGCACTTGCTTGACATTAGAGAGAGCATTTGACAACAACATTCAGGACACTGATATTCTCCTCAAAAGACACTGCTAAAATCATCAGCTATAGAATGTCTGAGACATTCCAAGTCAGACTTGTGCTATGGCACTTGCGTAAAGTACTTTGTTCTGTAGTTTATGTACTTTGGCATGGGTTCTATTCTCTCTGGAGTCAACTGCATGTGTGTATTTGTGCACTTGCTTGACAGTAGAAAGAGCATTTTACAACAGCATGTGGGACATTGCTTTTACCATCTTCCTTCCAACAGACTCTTCTGATTTACTGATGTGCAGTCTACACATCAGGGCAAGGTCAGAGAAGTCTTGTTGTCCAGGCACAAGTCACCTTATCCTTTCCAATACAGATTTCAGGAACATTGCTATCAGTATAGCCATGCAAATCATGGCATGGTTTGTAGCACCTGTATTTTCTTGGTATGAACCCCCCGTGGTACATCCAGCTGCTGCAGGTGTCTAGGGAAGCACATGAAAAATGAATCATTATACTGTATTAATGTTCAGATAAATACAGTGCTGTTAGATCCTCATCAGGTCAGGATACAATGGCCTGACTTCTGAGGTGCATGATGTATCCTTTCCATACCACTGTGGACACTTGGTCAAAGTTCACATTGCTATCTACATGTGTTGCCAAATTTTGCACCTTTGGTTTCACCATGGGAAACTGTTGTCAGTGGTGCATTTACCAGGAAATTCCACTTTGCATAAGGCACACATCCTGAGACATTCTGTATTTATTAGTATACAGTGTGGCTTTGGCATCAACCATTTGTGTGTGTTAGTCCCACTTGTACTATAGTCACATCATTGGTGGATTCAGTGATTGTAACTGATATGCATGAATCAGCAACCTTGGTAAGCTGCAGATCACATTTTGTAGCCTGGTCTGTTAGAGAAATAGATTCCAAACAGTATAGGACCCAGCACAGATCCTGCAATGCTAGAGGTTGATTCACCAACTTTCCCAGTATGTCGTCTGTCTGTGAGGGCATTGGTTGACCATCTACTGACTTAAGTGTTAATCCCCCAAAAAAGTGACATCACTATGAACGCTTGGCCAATATAAGCCAGTTATCCCTGTGGTAACTTTTCTGACTCCAACTTAAATCCCAAAAAGGTAGAAGGATCATGAGGCCCCACTTTCATGGTCTGTATTCATACTGAAAATCAAGATCAAGTGAGTTTTTGCCCTTTTGCTCCATGGGAGGTTTCTGTCCTCCCTGAGCTTGCCTTAAGACACCTGCATTACTCTTTGACATGTGTACCTCCCCAGTCAAACTCCCCACCTGACACTGTCCCCAGAGCAGCCAGAAGAAAGAGCCCCTGTGGGGCTTGCCCCCCCACCTCACCGGGTAAGTGAAAAAACAATACGATTATGTGATCAAGATAGTCAGTATGCACTGTGTTACCTTCATGCAGGCCTATCACACAGAAACAATGGGCTGTGACAACATCACAGATGACCCATAGCATCACTCAGAACATACGCCTTCATGACACAGTGTGATACACACTTCAACACACTCTTCAGATGGACTATGTTCCTGTAGACAGGTGTACGTTGACAAGCATCCATCTGAGTGGGCTGGGGACAGCACCTGCTGCATGCATATATAGACGCATCCTGACTCTCCTGATCTGTGAGGTAGACCAACATGTCATTATGGACCTTCTCTAAATGGACACTAGTAATATCCTGGCTGTGTGCAACAGTCATGTGTGAATTTTTGATGCTACATCTATGTCTGTTACACCTGTCAGATGTCCTCAAAGACCATCATCCTGTGGAACTTGAAAAGGCCAAAACAGTCAACAGGAGCCCACATTGAGGTATTAACTCCACAATGGCAGATGTCACAATCAGCACCTATTTCACCAAGTGGGTAGAACAGCAGATCACATACATGGCATCTAAATATGTAGAAATGTGTGAAGTAACCTATATCTCATGTCCCGTGATCAAGTATGTACATCAGGGCTGTCTGATAGGCCATTCCTGTCCATGATTGAAATCAAGGACCTTAAGAATGACATACAAATCCTGTATCCCAACAGCTGTGTGTAGGACTACAGACTATGGACAATCATTGACTCCAACTATGATATTGGTACAATACAGACAGTAACAACACAGATCAAAGATTGCTGCCATAGCCATTATAACACAAGATGAAAAAAAAAAAATGCACAAACCAAGGATTATATAGACATCACACCCTATCGGCAGACCATTTGGTAGGTGGCCTATGTCCTGGGATATATGACATGTGGAATGTCTATCAGCATGCGCCCACTGTGGTGAGTACTCCCTTGTATGCAACATAACTACTGAGTATGTGCAGGACATTTATATGGCAGGCCATAATAACTTCATAGTTCACAGCCTTCACCACACCAGTACCTGAGTACAATGCATCCTTCTTCATGTCTTTTCATACACAACTTCCAATTATGTGTAACTGAAGTGTACCACCTTTGTCACTGTGAGCTGTCATACATCTATTTCCACATACCTAGGTATTGGTTTTGCTGCATAAACAGTACTGTCTGATGGCAGGGAATCCCCAGCAAGGTGTACTACCACATGCATGTGTGATATCTGTTTCAGTGATGCACTCATGACATACATGGATGTTTAATGACATTGATGGTATGGTTTACATTCACAACAGTGTGGCTTGTGCCATATACAGTACATATCTGCCATGCACACCAGTCAACTAGCCTGTAGTGTTTATAATATCAAGTGTGTCTCCATAATCTCCTGCATATGTTGGTTTCAGAACAGTGTGCTTGATTACACTCATAGATTGCTGACATATCCTAAGAGTTGTACAAGTGTGTTGGCACAGAATCATCTATGCTGACTCAGAAACACAAATGTTGTTTCAGAGACATGGGTATTACTGGTGGTATGGATATTGTCCATGATGATTTTACAGTTGGCTATGAGCCTGTATCTGTGTCCTATTTGTTGGAAGCCTCTGCTGACAATACAGGCATACTCAGGCAAATCAGTTTTCACAGCTTCACAGTATGCACCCAACCCCAGTTGTGTTTATCATCTAGGATTCATGGCCTCTGCATTGTTCATGTCTGGATGGTTATATTACACAGACATCCTCCATACCATGTCATATATTCCCTGTGCTTTCTCCTGTCATCCTGGTAAATTTGGGCATCCTGAGGCAGTGTAACAACTGCCACATGTACACAGACAGCCCTCTCCTCTTACCTCCAAACACTACAACTTGTGAGAGATGCACATATATAGCCAAAGTGGAAGCCAAGCACTCTCCAGCCAAGACTGGATTAGCCAGTCAAGAGGAAAATGTTAACACCTGAACCACACCACATTCAACACATAGCCCTCCAGAACATACACCAGCACAAACCTCACATAGTAACACAAAACACACACCTACTTTCGCGGAAGCTCTCAATAAAAATCTGCCCAAGCAACAGAGACCTCTGAGGCAGAAACGCAAACAACCACCACATCCCAGCACAAACCATGAGACACATACCTCATACAAACAGTGTGCCACTCAACCAAAGCCCCTAAGTCAAAACAACTTACCCATTACACCCGTTATATGATTCAGTAGTAAGGCACACTGATGTCCCACTCACTAGGTTGAATAAGGAGAAAGTTACAGTCAACTGCCTGTTGGGTGCCAGGATCCACTACATAACGCATGCACTTAGGTTGCTCTACAACAGGTACAAATATGAATCTGTCATTGTCCATGTTGGTGTGAATGACCTGAGATGTACCCCCCTGGACTACATGAAAAGAGACATAAAGGAGCTCTTGGATCATGTAGCCCAGGCAGATATGACCCTGGCCCTGAGTAGCATCCTACCATCACCCAGAATTATACCACTGTACAAGCAGAAAATGATTGACTTTAACAAGTGGTTAAGTTTCTGGTGTCATTCAAAGGGGATCCAGTTTCTGTCTGCCTGGGATGACATGATCGACAGACCTCAATGCTTTGCCAGAGATGGCCTGCATCTGTCACCCCTGGGATTCCAGATACTGGCCAAGGCTCTTGCCATCCCTATAGTGCCTTTTTTAGGTAATGTCCTGGAGACAAAATTACCATGGTAACAGCTACAAGCAAACGAAATCTGAGGGTTATGCTACTCAAGGCCAGAAGTCTAAATCTCAAAATGCACTCACTCAAAGCACTCCTCAAAATGGAGAACATCGACACCTGTGCAGTGACCGAGACCTGATTCAAGGCTCCAGAGAGCACCCCAGCACTACCTGGCTATAATTCATACCACACCTTTTGGCCTCTAAACCTGGACCGAAGCACTAAAGGTGGTGATGTCTCCATATTCATAAAGGATGTGCACACCTCCAGACTAGTAGCCCAACATAACACATCAGAGATACTTCAGGTACAACTAACACTGGGTAAAACTGCAGTCCAGGTTGTAGCCTGGTATTAATCCCCTGCCATGTACCAAGACTCCCACTCCACATTCCTAAACACACTGGAAAGTATTAGGGTATAACCCAATACCCTTATACTGGGAGATTTTAACTACCCCTCCATTAACTGGGAAAACTACTCCTGTACCAACACACTTGCTCAATGTTTTCTGGAATTAATTAATTCCAGCGCCCTGGACCAACTCATTCTCACCCCCCACCAGGGAAAGAAACATTCTCGACCTAGTCATTACTAACATGGGCAACTGTTGCTCTACATCAATAATCAACTCCTCTCTGGTCAGATCTGACCACAAGCTAATCACCATCCACATCCCACCCACACCCCTCTAAAGGAAACTACCTTAAAAAAATTCTCCAAAGCAAATTTTGAGCTTCTAAAAACAGAGGTGACTAACTTCACGATGCCCATGCATATGGATAAGAGGTGCATGACTGCTGAATCATACATCAATGCACTGTATGAGCACATACACAAATGCATGGATCGGGCCATACAAAACAGAACCAAGATGCTCTTCTCCAAAAAAAGGAAGCAAATCTGGTGGTCCCCTACCATAAACAAACTGCAACAGAAGGAAAAAAAATGTTGCAGAAAAGGGTGAAGTCCCAAGACTGGAAAAACTCCCTTGTTAGCTTCAGAAAAAAAACTGAGATCCCTCTTCAAATCCTGTAAAGCTAGCTATGAAAACAAAATTGCTGCAGATTCTAAAGACAACCATATGGCATTCTATAGTTATGTCAAGAATCTACATGACAATACTCAGATCTGCTCTGAGTTACAGCACAATGGTAATACATATACAGAACCAACAGAAATTGCCAACATATTGGCCGACAGGTTCAGTGCGAACTTTATCCCCCTTTCACCCCCTAAAAGGCCTATCACAATACCTGAGGAAAGCCACATCCCTATTATCATGGCTACACAAGTAAAAACCACACTGTCCAAAGCCAAGAATACAGCTTCCATGGGACCTGATAATATCCCCTGGCTGTGTTCTACATGAATTACAAAGTGAGCTGGCACCACACCTGAATACCAGGACACCGAACTTCCACAACATTGCAAAATGAAGAAAAACAAATACCTGCTCAGCTATGAAGCAGTGACACCAATTTATTCACAATAAAAACAAATAAAAATAGATAAAAACATGTGAAATAAGTGCTTTCACCCCTGTTAAACAAGCATTCATCTTTTATTTCCTATATGTAGTCATTGATGGACCATACATTTCTCTCCCTGGCTTCTATAGGAATTTGGATTGCCCTGGCAGATGCAACTGTGAGACAAAATGCATGGTATATGTTGCATCTTGCATGGCATGTCCAGTGTTTTACGTTGGTAAAACTGTTAGAAAATTAAAAGAAAGGATCTCAGAACGTGTCTGGGACATTAAGAAAAAAAAATCTGTTAGTTCCTTGTATATGCACATTGCACAATGCAGGGATTTTAAAAAGTTCTTGTTTTTCATTATAGACAAAGTGAAGGTTGATATGAGGGGGGTGACCCTAAGCTAGAAGTAGAGATCAGAAAGGATGAATGGCAAATAAGATTAAATGCCCATAAAAGCCCAGGGATCAATGACTACATATCAGTTAAACCCATTCTAAAGAGAAGGTCAGCAGTTATATAACTAACAAGTATACCACCTAGTGATACAAATTGGATGTTACAACTTTTTAAGATGTTTATTCTGCATGCATATGTTTTACTAGTGTTTTTATTACACTATGGTAAAAGAGAGTCATGCACAGTCTGTGATTGCTTTTTATTTTTCATTAACCATCAGCTGGATAGTAAATTTCATGTATATACTGGAGTTAGATGAGATTTTTAAGAATGTATTCTTTAGGGGGTGTTTTCTCAGGATATGATGTCATGCTGCACAGGAAATAAAAGATGAATGTTTGTTTAACACATTGACTCTGAAGAGGCCCTATAAGGGATGAAAGTGCTTAGTTCATGTGTTTCTTTTATCTATTTTTATTTGTTTTTATTTTGAATAAAGTGGTGTCACTGCTTCATAGCTGAGCAGGTATTTGTTTTTCTTTATTTTGCCACACTCGAGTACCCTGTTCAATCACAGCTTCATCTCAGGCTTTGTTCCTACCAAATGGCACACTGCTGCAGTCATCCCACTCCACAAAGGGGGAGACACTACAGACCCTGGGAACTACCACCCCATTAACCTGATGAGTCTGATATGTAAGGCTATGAAGCGCATCATCATGGACCTTATAAATAGGGACCTAGGAAACCTCCAAACTCTAGACCCCATGCAGTTTGGGTTTGTGAAGGGTAGATTATGCCTGCTCAACCTGATAGATTTCTTTGAGTCTGTCGCCAGAGCTGTGGATGAGGGCAAAGTAGTTCACACAGCCTACCTAGATCTTGCCAAGGCCTTTGACACCGTCCCTCACTCAGAATCTTAGACAGACTCACTAAACTAGGCATAAATCCCCATGTCATAAAATGGGTTGCCAACTGGCTCACTGACAGAACCCAGACTGTGAAAGTACCGGATTCCAAACCTGACTACCAACCAGTTACAAGTGGTGTCCAACAGGGATCAGTCCTAGGTCCTCTTCTGTTTGGTATCTACTTCTCTGATGTTCAAGCAAATGCAAAGGAACTCTGGTTGACCAAGTTCGTAGATGACTGCAAACTGAGAGCCATTATTGATTCTCCAACTGATGTGGACATTCTACAAAAGGGCCTCACTGAGACCAATGACTAGTGTCAGAACCATGGCCTTAAGTGCAATGCCAAAAGTGCATTGTCATTCCCTTTGGGAAAAATTTGGTGCCCATGAACTACCACATAGGCGGTAGTCCACTAATCACCAAAAGTGTGAAAAGAGACCCGAGGACACAGGTTAACAGCAACCTCTCCTTTGATTACCACATTGCCACCATAGTCAGAAAGTCCTTCTATGTGGCACATCTCATTACAAAAGACTTCTCACCCAGGAAGAAAGAGGTCAGAATCCCCTCTCTACTCGTCTCTCATTTGACCTATTATAGAATACAATACCCTGTTTGGAATGTACCTCACTAGACATCTGCAACAGCTGGAAAGGCCACAAAAATACCTCACTAACAGGATCTTGGGCCTTAGACACATGCCCTATATGGACAAACTAAAAAAACTCCAGCTATACTCCATCTCATATCGCCTACTTAGAGGCAATCTCTGCTTGATCTACAAAGCCATGTCTGACCCAGAGCTGTTAGATATGCCACATCTAAAGAAATCCCTATCCTTCCATACCACACGCTCCAGGGACCTAAACCTCATTATCACATTAAACAGAACATGCTGGAGGGACAGGTTCCTAACCCAGAGACTTCCCATACTCTGGAACAAACTTCCCATTCATATCAAGTAGAGCACTTCACTTGCCCTCTTTAAGAAAAATCTTGAAGAGCAGATGGGCAATAGAAAGTTCACGCCAGGGGATCACTTCAGTGGCCTTGCTTGACAGGGGCACTGGGAATTAAGTTTGGGTGGCAGGATACCAGGGAATCCTCTTGGGTTAGGCTTATATTGGCTCTAGGGCCATTAGCCTAGTACACATCTATAAACCTATAAACCTGTGGAGATGTGATTAGTGTTCCTGCTGCAACTGTCTTCCTTTTACATTTCCTCATGTGTAGTACATTACAATGTTTCACCTGTCCTCCTTCCTGGTGTTCATCACTAAACTTCATCTGAGTGTCCCTATTCAATAATCACATTTCCCATGACTGTTTCTTATAAATGGCAGTCTATGTGCCCTTAGAGATTATTGACACAACTTGTACAGACTGCCTGGAATGGGATTCTACAATACTCAGCACTATATACAATGTTCTGCCCTCTGCCTGCAACACGTACATGAATATATGAAAAACCTTGGTGGTTGGTGTGGCATTCCATGCAATCCCGCTGGACTACTTCACATGACTGAAATGTCAGTAGACAGACTTTCAGGTAATCAAGGCCAAAAAAATGAAAGTCCAAAAACCCATCATGTTAAATGCCCGATGCACACAAAATCAACACAATAACAGTCAGACTTACCTCCCAGAAAATGGAAATACAAAAAAAAAAAAACTAAATTTCACCATGGCAACAGTACACTAACACTTTAAGAAACCACAGTATGTACCTAACCTCACCTACACCCCACCCACCAAACAATACTGGTAAACCCAAACAAAATCTCACTAAATATCCATGGTGGTATCCATAGCACCAACATGAATATTCAGCACAAATTCTTAAATTCAACACTTACAGTTATTTACTATCTACTTTTACATTTTGTTGCACTGGGGGTGCACCCCCCTGCATCCCCCTATAGGGGCTGCACCACCCAAACCTCCTGCAAATTAAATATACCAACTCCAAGATTGCACTACAATGTGGAAATAAGTGGATTTCCTGTTCCCCTCAGATTGGAAAGTCAGTATAGTGAAGTTTCACTCATATAAAACTTTGCACTTTTAGTCCCAGTTATCTGAAAGTCGGTTTACTGACATTTCGATTATGTCAAGTAGGCCCATCCCATTAGTCTAGTATGTTGGAGTGTACACATACATTATCCTGTCCTGTCCCCGCAACATAATACATTAATATATAAAAAACCCTGGTAGTCTGTGTGACATTCCATGCAATTCAGCTATCACAGTATGCTGGAATGTACACATACACTGTCCTGTCCTGTCCCTACAACATAATGCATTCCTATATGAAAAATCCTGGTGGTTGGTATGGCATTCCATGCAATCCCGCTAGCCCAGTATGCTGGAGTGCACACATACATGGTCCTGTCCTGTCCTTGCAACATAATACATTACTGTATGAAAAATCCCGGTGGCCTGTGTGGCATTCCATGCAATCCCACTAGCCCAGTATGCTGGAGTGTACACATACACTGTGCTTTTTTGTCCCTGCAACATAATACATTAATATATGAAAAACCCTGGTAGTCTGTGTGGCATACTGTGCAATCCTGCTAGCACAGTATGCCAGAGTGTATACATATACTGTCCTGTCCTGTCCCCACAACACAGTACATTAATATATGAAAAACCTAGTGGTCCATGTGGCATTCCAGGCAATCCCACTAACCCACTTTGCTATGCTGTAACAAAGTACACAATGCGTGTTGCTTTACACATTTTCCTGGCCACAGCAAAAACCTGCATGCTTATGTTTGAAGGCAAGCCATGGCATGAATATTCATTAAGCGCTGCTCCTCACCATGCAAACATGTAAACTGTCAAAGCCTACATGAAGTTTATTGAATCCCAGGATTGTCTTTACATTGATGATGTAATACATTATAATGTAAAGACATCTAGATTTAATGTTTGTAAAGTTTTGTAAACAACTTTGTGTACCTTGGCAACAGTACAGCCTAGAGAAAAGATAGCGTTAAGGGCAGTTTTGTTAACTTAAACTTGAGTTTTCACATGAGAACAAGATATTCCTTTCTTGGTACTTGTTTAGTGAAATATTTGCAGAAACATGAACAGTGATATCTATTTGCATAAGGAACAATATAAATAATATTCACAATGTGTCTTTGTGTATAAGTTGTATAAGAATCAGTTTTTTATCATCTATGGTATTAGTTCCTCTCATGCAATAGTTTTCTGAGACTTTTAGTTTTAGAAAAATTAATATACGCATCCATCCATCCATCCATCCATCCATCCATCCATCCATCCATCCATCCATCCATCCGCAACTCTTTTCCTGTATTTACACATAGGGTCAAGGTGTCACTTCAACAGTAGCGATCATCTAAAGTTAGTGGTGGCTGGTGGCTTCATATCAAAGAGGGGCTGCAGGAGACAGCTGAATGGGTGGGGCAAATGGGAAAAGGGTGTGGCCAACTAGAAAGGGGTGGGGCCATGCTAAAACCCATAACAACTGGGACTTTAATTAAATACGCTACCCTGGGTGCCAAACCATCATTATGAGAGCCCAATTAAGACAAAATGAAGTGCAAAAGAAAATATTTCACTGCATTGGCTACATGACAGCTTACTTAATATCTAGATGGAAACAAAAAGGTTGTGAGGCATGAAAAAATAAATTACTTTTTAAATACATTACTGGAACGCCAGTCAAAATCAAGTATAAAAAAGCAAGCAGCACTCAACTCAAACCACTTCTCCTTGCACTGCTGTTCTAATTATAATTTATATTCAGCTTTATAAATCCACGGTGGTGGTGCTGTGGTAGCGTTGTTACCTCACAGTAAGATGCTGTCCGGTTCGACTCTCGGCTAGAGTGTCTTCTGCGTGGAGACATGCTTGAATGGGCGTTCCTTCATTGAAGGTTGTGCGTCAGGGCTGGCAACTCGGTACGTAAAAGTCAACTGCCAAGCATTAGCGGACCGGAGTTCCGCTGTGGCGACCCCTAACTGGGAAAAGCCGAAAGACACAACATTCAGCTTTATAAAAGTACCAAGTAACATACTAAAAGTAGCAATCTCTGTGATACCCCCACTTGTAAAAATGTTTCTTAGCCAAAAAAGATTTGCTGCCTGACAATAACTATCTACTTGTTTCATGGGGAAAACATGATCAAGGTAAAAAATGAACAGCAAACAAGAAACAAGCTCAAGATACATTGCTTAAATGATTACTGCACAGGTTACTGACCACACAAAAGAGACTGGCATATTGTTTAGTTTACAGGTAAAGCCTGCAAAGATGACTGCAAGTCTCAAACAAATGTAATGAGCTTCTGAAAATACTGTAATCCTGTCCTTTATTACAAATACTGTCATATGCATTTCAATCCCCAAGACATATACGCTATCTAGTTATATAAATGTTCTCTGCATGACAACAATAAAAAGGCTTTTAATGTTGGTAATTCTTTAACAGTACACTCATTAAAGCTTACTTGCATCTTTCAGTCTCAGACAAGCTTACCTGATTGTCATTAAAGCATTGCTACTTAAACACAAAGCAACAGGCACTGCAACAACATGTATTTTCTGAATAAGAAGAAGCATAAATCAATAGCATAAAAATATGACAGAAAACCAGAACATTCTGCAAAATCAAGGACAGATGAAAAGCCACTGTAGTACTTGTGTCTACCATGGATGGAGGGATACTCTGCACACCTAACACTACATAACTGCTCCTTGCTTTGCTTGGACACATCCAGAGTCACTACGTGGGGGAGTGGGGTGCAACAAGTATGTCACAATTTGAATTGTCTCTGGATGATGGTGATGGCCCTGACACATTTGTCATACCTATCAACCTCAGAACAAGAAATCTGACCAAAGCCTTAAATAGAAGTGGGACAAAGGCCCATACATTAGAACAAATTTTAAATATTGCTCTAATAAACTTTGATAGATTTACAGAATAGTAGGTCTTGCATTAGTATGAATTTTCTGAAGGGTATGAAATCTGAAACTCAAATGGCTGTCATTATCTTCTAACTTCAATCTTTAATGATTTGCCACTAATTTGCCAGAAAAAAACACAATTATATGAAAAATGGACCAAAATGTGATGCACAAATATAACATAGCCACACAATACAGCTGGAAACCTGTCAAAGAAGGGACACTTTTTAATATTAGTACTGTTAACTTGAGCAGCTGACAAAATAAGCGAATCTACATGCATTTCTGAAATTAAAAGTAATCTATAACTCTGATCATTACAATTATTTATTAATTGTAAACCCTCCACATTTTCTTCCAAATTTGCCATTTTGCAAAGGGATAATTAGGGGGAGAGCAACATCTTGAGCCAAAATCGGGGACAGTTGGGAGGTTTGTATATACCTAATTCTGTAAAAGATTTATTTGCGTGTGCCTCTTAATACAGGATATTTGGACAAGACCAAATATATTGTGGGAACATACAGACAGTACTAAAAATTGCTCTTGTATAAACTTAGTTGACAGAATAACAGGTTTTGCATGCATTTTTCTGAAGGGTATGAAGTCTGAAACTCAATGTCTGTCATTATTTAGTGACTTCATTCCTAAATGATTTGTCAGAAAACCACAAATGTTATGAGGAACAAACCAAAAATAAGAAGCAAAAATCTATTCATTCTGCAAAAATCTGGACAGTTGAGTGGTATAGTTCAGCCGTGGCTGTCTGAGTTTGCCACCACCCCCCCTCACAAAATCATGGTCAAATGGGGCTTTCCCCTGCAGCTGTTCCAATGTCCCATTATTTGGCTTTTCACCCCATTTACCATAAACACTGTAATGTGCATACTGATTTACTTCTACGATGATTTGGATTTCATTTAAAAGTTTTATTTTACATTTTACAGCACAAACACTAATAGACATCTGCTAAACAAAGCAATGCAGTCTCACAATTAAAATAGACTTAGCATTAAAACTTCTCTGCCCTTGAAACTCACATTCATTGAAACCCATATTCAAAGAAAATGCATCTAGCCAGTGGCAGATAAAGATTAATTTTGGGCTGTTTTCAAATCATAAGCCCCTTGCACAGGAAACATACATGTGCTCTTTGATACACCTTTCTGTTATATTAAATTATATTCCTTGTACAATACAGTACAGTTTGTTATTGTTTTGAACATTTTTCCAGTAAACAATGAAACAAAATGCATGCACCAATAATGACAAAACTGCCCAATTCAGGACATTTCCATCATAAATGTCTACTCAGACTTCTACAGTCCACCAGTATCAGTAAATATGCACCATCTCTGCAGAAGTAAAGTCATCTAAATTCCACATTAAAGAGCTCTGTAACTAATGAAGAGGTTGCTGCTAGCACACAACTTTATATTTCATTGTTTCATCTACAAATGAAGTGCCTGTTGACCTTGAGGAATAAATTGCCTATGTTACATTAAAAAAAACAATAAGCTAGTAATATTGCATTAGGGAATGGATGGCAAACTGATAACAGGTTCATTGTTACTAGATATTTCTGCCAAAGAGGACATTCTCAGGACTGCAGCATCCACCCCCTTTAAAAGTACAACACAGTATAGTATCAGCAATGCAAGTAGAACCCACAGCCTTCTGCTCAAAAGCAAACATACTACCTGTTATGATATTAACAATGCAAGCAGACTCAGCATAAACAGCACTAAACTTCTCTTTAAGCTCTCAGCTCCTTGTAAAATCCACTTGACACTCAACTGTAACAACTTTGAAGCAAAAGAAATCTGGAAAAAGCCAAAATTTATTGGCGAGGGGACAAAAGCCCAAAAACTAGGGACACATTTTAAACAGTTTGGTATTGCTTGTATAATCTTGGAAAGTTGCTAGAATAAAATGCTATGTTACCACCATGCATTTCATTGCCAAGTCTTGAACCTGGACCCTGTGCACTACAGTCAGAGCAACATGCCACTATGCCACATCAGCTGTTTCTTGAAAGACAGATAGACTGAAACTTAAATGGCTATCATTTAGTGAATTCAGTTCTCACCATAGCTCTCAACTTCTTAGCACAAAAGACCTAGACAAAGACAATAATGGGGTAATACAACCCCCAAACATATTAAGTGAATTCAGTTCTCACCGTAGCTCTCAACCTGTTAGCACAAAAAACCTGGACAAAGCCAACAATGGGGGAATACAGCCCCAAAAATAGGCAGAAATTTCAAATATTGATCTTATAAACAAAAAATTGCTAGAATAAAAGATGTTGTGTTACCATGTACTTTCTGAAGAATATGAAGTCTGAAATTCAAATGCCTGTCATTATTTTCCAGAAAACCACAGATTGTACGAGGATCAGAACAGAACAGAAATATAAAGCAAAAATTTTGCAAGTGGTGGTGGGTATGGAATTTTAGCTCTTACTACCTACTCCCAAGGTACAGGGTTTGAGTCTAGCTACCAATATTTCTTGAGTTCTTCTAGTCACTGGGGGCATTTCACACACACACACACGCACACCCACACACACACTCACACACACAAACACACACACACACACACACACACACACACACACACACACACACACACACACACACACACACACACACACACACACACACACACACACACAGCCTGAGCTTGATTCCACTAATTCTTCACACTGCTTTGTTAATTCAAACATCCTACCTGAGCTTAATTCCCTTCCTGCAGCAGGACATTTCAAAAGCCCCACAAGACAGCAGCAAAGACCTTGTCCCCGTGAGAGCAGGCTCCAGCCTGCAGATGTTGCATTCCGATACCCTTCCAGTAAATACAGTTATAACTGCATAGACTTCTGGGATCTCTGTCCAGAGAATGGCTGTCTTCCTATCTGGACTGGTTCACTAGCAGTCCGGATTCCTGTGCGCATGCATCATGTTCCAGGAATACTGATCACGCATGTGCTGAAGTACGGGACTTGCATTTGTTTTTTTTTTTCTTTTTTTCCATTTCATTTTTTTTTTCTTTTAAGTTTGTTTTATTTTCTGGGGGTGGGGGGGGCTGCAGTCCTGCAGTCCAATAGCACGAGCCACCCCTGTCTAAAGTGCACACTATCTGCAAATCTTTATGCTTACTATCAAAAACTTAATTATCTTTATTGTAGTGCATTTCACATGGAGGGTGACAGTACATTTTTGTCTGTCTTCTGCAATGATATTTCATATTATTTCCTTAATAGCATATAATTTACTTAATTATGAAAATATGAATGTAAATATGAAAATGTGAACAGCAAATATTAACAGTGGTTAATATCTCCACTGCTATATATCCTAGATTAATAATGTGAGTACCGTTTTGTATTTTACACATCAGCCTTTCATATTCTTCTTGTTAATAATTAGTAAGTTACGTATGTAAGGAAATAGCCCCCAAAATATCATGATGCTATAAATCAAGATAGGTATTAATTGACAGTGTACAAAAGGCACAATAGGTCAAATGAGTTAAAGTATATACTTTTCCAATATATAGACAGGGATTTTCCAAGCTAAAGATGCTTTTTTTGGATTGAATGGAAGAATTACTTACATTTCATGTGAGAAAACTAACAAATGGGATAATACCTATTAGTGCCTGATATGTAATTTATAATTAATATTATTGAGGGAATGGTCAAATGCATTTAGTGGTGAGCTAATCTCTTCTTTATTACATTAAGTTTCACTCACTGCTAAAACAAGAAAAAAAAGAGTTTTATTTCCAACCAAAATGTGTGGCAGTAAAAATGTCAAGTTTGTAAAAAATAACTGCAAAAAATGCTGAAAAACGACCACAGGTAGCAAGACAAATCCAAGAAACAAAATATAATCCACAGAGACAAGTTTTAATTCATAAAACAAGTAGTGTAAGCGCTTTCATCTTGCTTCTATGAGCAAGACTTCATCAGACAAACAGAACTAATGCAAAATGCAGCTTAAGTGTCACATGCTGAACATCAATTAGCTTCTAAAAGCAAAAATTACAAATATTTAAAAACATTTCAGTATAAGTACAAATACTAAATGAATAAGCATGAATAAATAAGCAAGCATGAATAAAACTGACCAAGAATATACATGCACAATGACAATGGCCTGACTTTAAAAATATTATAAAAAACTTAATTTAAAAACTGTGCTAAATAATTACTTGATGTGCAAAATGAGCAATTCATTTAAAAGACCTACCCACTAATAAAATCATGCTTCCACTATTACCCAGCCTGTCAGTTAACTAATATAATACAAAAAATACAAAAAGTATAAAAAATACAAAAGTAATTCTACAAAGGTCCAGTGATATAAACAAACAACTAATGTACAGAAGAAATAATCAATTACCTCTGCAGACTCTTCAGTTTTAAAACACAAAACAAGGAACATAAATCATTTAGCCCTGGAGCATTGTAGGCATTCAGTTTTATTTTAAATGGATTGCTCATTTTGCTCATCAAGTAATTATTTAGCACCATTTTTAAATAATTTTCTTTATAATATTTCTAAAGTCAGGTCATCCTCAGCATGCATGTTCATTCTTGGTCAGTTTTATTCATGCTTGCTTATTTATTTATGTATATTCATTTAGTATTTGTACTTATATTGAAATGTTTTAAAATATTTGTAACTTTTGCTTTTAGAAGCTAATTGATGTTCAGTATGTGACACTTAAGCTGTATTTTGCATTAGCTCTGTTTGTTTGATGAAGTCTTGCTCATAGAAGCAAGACGAAAGCGCTTACACTACTTGTTTTTATGAATTAAATCTCATCTCTGTGGATTATATTTTGTTCCTTGGATTTGTTTTTCTACCTGTGGTCATTTTACAGCAAAAATGTCAAGTTACAGGAGATCTGCAATTATTGCAATTTGTAAATGGCTGACATATTGCAGAATACTTAATGCAATCAATGGTATCCGCAAAATAGAGCTCTCATTGAAAGATTTATTTTTAAACAATAACTATGGGAATGAAACTGCCACAGTAGATTAGCATACAAGGTAACTGAATTCAGCTACTTCCGTGAGTACAAAAAGAAATTAAAAAAATCCATATTCCCCCACTGCAGAGCAATAAAACATGCCATTCTCACCCACTACAGTTCACCATCCATCCAGTATCATGGCTGACATTCACAGTTAAAATAAGCATGTTCATTTCCTCAGTATGAACACCATTTGGGATTCAGGAGAGTAGAATGGTGCATGCTCCAGAAATATTAATAAAGAAAAAGATACAGATGATTAAGATCTCAGTGCTCTTTCTAAAATAATGAAGATGACAAACGTGGTGAGGATGATGATTACAATAATAAATCACCCAATATAAGTCCCTTTATCTTTCACAGTGATACTGGGGATCACCCACCTCTAAATTCGCACAGCAAAAATCTTAATGATTCCAACTGCATTTCTAAAAAAAAGGTACATAAATAAAAAATCTGAACGACATTCTGCAATTCCCTTAAGTATTAACTTATAGGAATTTGTATGAGAGTGTCCAGTTCATCTGTCTTTGTAGTATTCATCATGGTAACAAGTATATATGACTAACAAAAACATGTTTACATTGTCTAAAAAAACAAAACAGAAACAACAACAACAATAACAAAACCACTCATTTTGGAAACCATCTTGACATAGTTCAGACCTACCTCCCTGCTCCTTACCTTCTTGTGCTTCCTTTGACTTCCCTCATACTCATTTTGGAAGCCATCTTGATAGAGTTCTTCAGACTTACCACTATGCTCCTTACCTTCTTGTGCTCCCTTCAACTTCTCTCATTTAACAGTTTTCACTGCCTAATTACTGGAACTTACTGATGAAATTATAATTTTCATTTTGCAGTTTTGTAACCTTTTTTCTGCATCTGATTTAACTAAGGACTATAAGCCTATATGCTAAGCACATAAGTATCATTTTGCAAGTTGTCTCCCCTTAAACTACTCATAAAGCTTAAAGACATTTGACAAAATTGCATACTATTGACTGCACTGATAATGCTTGCACTGATTTTAGTATCAAATTAGTAATTTTTTTTTATTTCCACTCTAATTGTTTTGTACAGTAATTTCAATACTCAGTAGTAAGTCCACCTAAACATTATTGTAAAACCAAACTCCAAGCAATTATAGTTACCCCTGCCCCCAGAGTCATTCCTGTCAGTATCATGAACTAGCATTTCCCCACAACTTCTGTTGCCAGCCTGATTTGAGTAGGGTATCTTGAGACAGTGTAAGATGGTGTAAGAATTGTCTCATGCTACCTGATGATTGTCTATTACTCAAACACCATAACACAGTGTGTGAGAGAGATGTACATATATAATGTCCTTGGAGGCAAAAATATCACACACAGTAAACTCACCAAAATTGTCAGCAGTGTACCACATATCACACCCCTCTGAGGCCATCACAATACACATAATACATGATATAATGAGCTTCTAAATATTAATTTGCCTAAACCTCAAAGACCTACAAAACACAACCCAAGTACACAGCACACTCAGCATATTAAGCCTACTTCCTTTCATAGCATAGTAAGGCTATTGACCCAACAAATCATTTTGTTATAGGTGACTCCATTGTAAGACATATAGCTGTGCCTCTTACCAAGCTGAGCAAGGAAAGAGTGATGGTTAGTTGATTGTGAGGTGCCAGGATTTGTCACATAATGAATACACTGAAATACATGAGCAACAACTACTACTATGACTGTCATAGTTCAGCTAGTGGCAATGATCTGAGGTGTACCTCCCTGGACCATATGAAGAAAGATATGAAGGAGTTTTCAGACTATGTGTTCAAGACAGGTATGAGCCTAACATTGAGCAGCATTCTCCAAGGATGATGCTGCAATATAAGCAAAAAACAATTGACTTTAATAATCCGTTTAGTTTTTGGTGTCATTCAAAGGGTGTCCAATATTTATCCACCTGGGAGGCTATGATCGACAGACCATACTGCTTCATCAGAGATGGCCTGCATCTGTCTCCGTTAGGGTTTTCATTACTGGTAAAGACATTTTCCACCCCCGTACTGCCTTTTTAGGCAATGCCAGCTTCATAAGCCTAACAACATAACAAAACAAGCAAAGGAAAATATGAAGGTGCTACTGATCAATGCTGGGAACCTAAACAAGAAACTTTGCTCCTTACAAGCACTTGCCATCCTGGAGGACATTGGCTTCTGCGCAGTGACTGAGATATAGTTTAAAATAGTGGGGAACTCTCCATCATTTTAGATTAGCTATTTCACAGGATGGGAAGAAGGTGGAGGTGTCTCAATCTACATTCAGAAGAGACTGATATCAAGGCTGGTGAAGCAGCATAATGCACTAGAGCTTCTTCATGTCCAAATGACCTTCAAAAAATCCAGTACCATGTATTAGCTAGATATAGAACTCACAATGACAAAAGAAAGTCATAACACCTATGTAAAGGAACTAGAAGTTCTCAGTAATAAAGCCAAATACAATTTTCCTACATGATTTAAACTATCTGACTATAAACAGGGAAACCTACACTTCCACTAGTGTACAAGCACAGAGATTCCTAGACTTGGGTAATACAAATTCCTTAGAACAGTTACTCAGAGTACCCACTGGGGGGAGTAACATCTTGGTTGAGAATGGATGGATAGATGGGAGTATCTTGCACCTTCCCTTGTGTATCATTATCACTTGATAGGTGTGACCATAGCAAAGTCTCCTTTGAAATAGAAATGAAACCAGAGGTCCCTTACACCTGAGGCATTTAGAAATTTAGAAACAGTTGCATAGATTCAATTGTACCCCATAGTAACACGTGCAGGGCAAACCCAAGAAACAACCCTGGGTGCTGGAATCATAGAGCAAGGGGGGAGGGGAGTCCCCCCACTTTTGCAGATCATCCAGCCTCCCAAATGTTCCGAAGTAGTAGCTGACGTCATCATGCAGTGCATGTATTGTGAGCAGGAACAGAAACAGACAGTTTTATTTTGCTGGGAGGACTGAGGATGGCTGTTGTACCACAGATAAGATTTTCAGAGTGAGTATGCTGTTGTGTGTGTGTAAATGCCCCCAACAGGATACATCTGGTGGCTAGAGGTACTCAGGCTCAAACCCTGTACCTTGGGTACAGGTAAGAAAAGCCTAAAGTCCCTAGCCACCATCACTTGTGAACTTATACTTCACATTTTTGTTCTGTTCCTCTGGTTTTCAGGAGTGGTAAAGCAAAACTTTTTATTCTAGCAATTTTCTAAGGTTATAAAATGAGTATTTGAAATGTGTCCCTATTTTGGGGCTGTATTCTCCCATTATTGGCTTTGTTCTGTATTTTTGTGCTAAGAGGTTGAGAGCTATGCTGAGAAGTGAGAACTGAATTCACTAAATTATATGATAGCCATTTAAGTTTGTCTTCCTGGCTTTTAAGAAATTGCTAGTTTAGCTTAGTGGTATGTTGCTCTGATTGTAGTACACAGGGTTCTGGGTTCAAGACTTGGCAGTGAAATGCATGATTGTAACACATTTTATGCAAGCAACTTTCCAAAATTATACAAGCAATGTTTAAAATGTGTCCCTGTTTTTTTGGCCTTTTGCCCCCCCCCAATTGAAAATAAGTTCAAGAAGCTATGCAACATGCCTATGGCTTGCGCTACTGTTATTCTGTATTTATATAGTGTGTAGAAGTAGACTGTTATCATGGAAATGTTCTGAAAAGGGCAGTTTTGCCATTATTGGTGCATGCATTTTGCTTCATTGCCTACTGGAAAAATGTTCAAACAATAAATTTAAAATGCAGTTATGTGTGGAAGTAGACCTTTATGATGGAAATGTTCTGAATAGGGCAGTTTTGTCATTATTGGTTAATGCATTTTTGCTTCATTGCCTACTGGAAAAAGTTTAAACAATAAATTTAAAATGTGCTCTAACTTAAGTCTAACAAGTGTGCTGCATTATATAAGGAATATAATTTAATATAGTCAGGAAGGTGAATCAAGGTATGCATGGCTCTAAGAATGTGTTTGAAAACAGCCCAGAGGAAAGTGTGAAAGGCTCAAAATCATGGGCACATTTTAAGTTTTATTCTTGTTACCAAAGCAATGGATGAAGGTAAAACAGTTCACACCACATTACCTTGACCTGGCCAAACCTTTTGACACAATCCCCTACTCAGGTGTAGTACAAACGATGAATAATGTAAGAGCAAATGCTTACATCACCAGCTGCATTGCCAACTTGGCTCACAGGATGCAGGAGATCAAAACAGGGGAAGAGACCAGTCACCAATGGAGTCCCCCAAGGTTCAGTACTAAGGTTTTTTCTGTTTGGCATATACATCTCAAAAGTAAAAGGAAATACCAAAGAGCTTTGGCCAGCTAAGTCTGAGATGACTGTAAGCTAGGAGAAGTTAGTGAATCCCCAAATGACTTAACCATCATGCAGGAAGGTTTGTCCCAAATAATAACTGGTGTCAAAATCATGACAATGCCCTCTGAGAACTGATCCAGTTGTTTGGCATTTGGGAACTTGTGTGTACAATGACCTAACTTTTAACCAACATGTGCCCAGAGTCATAAGAAAGCCTTTCTGTATTGCACAGCTTATAAACAAATTGATTGTGACTAGATCTAGAGATGTTGTTGCCCCCCTTTACAAAGCTCTCATTATGTTAATCATTTTGTATAATGCCCACTTTGGCATGTATCTGTCCATCCCCATGCAACAATTGGAATACCTTCAGAGATACCTTACTAAAAGGATACAAGTCCTAAACAAAAGGTCTTGCATGGACCACCTCAAAGATTTATTATTATACTCAGTATCCTACAGAGTGCTTAGAGGTGTCATGTCTGGCATACAAAGCATCCTCTGACATAATACAGATGGACCTACACATCAGCAAGTCAAATGGCATCAGAAAAACTCAGTCCAGGTATCTAAACTAAATGTTGTGGAGAGAAGGATATATATCACAGAGGCTACCACTGTTCTGGAACAGACTATCCATAAAAATAAAGCCAAGCTCATCCATCCATATTCAAATGCAACTTGGATATAAGGATGGGTACATGCCACTAATGGGTAGAAGCAGTTCCTAAATGCTGCATCCCTTACAAGGCCCCCTCAAATTACCTATGGTATGATCACAGTTGTTCTCACTAGGGCTAATATACAATTATCAGCCATGGGGATAGCTAAGACCAATCAGAAAATGTTAATTCAAGAACCAAAAGGGAATTGGCTAAGCTTAATATGTCATACAAGTGAACCTATGTTGTGGTAGTAAATAGTTATAAAAAAAATACCCTTTTTAGTTTACTAAGTGCCCCTGTCACCCCCCCCCCCCCCTAGTCTTTAACAGCTTCCAGCGTCTATGTACATGCTGGAACCATAATATCAACAAGGTTTATAATAAAAGGAAAATAATTCTGACCAAAGGTAAGAAGAAGAATTCCCAGAATGTTACAACCCTTGTCACTGAAATAAACAAACAGATCTGGAGCTTAATAAAACCCACCAAAACCAAGTATGAGACAAAAATAGCTGCCCAAGCCAAGACAATTAAAAGTCATTTTTTTAGTTATGTTCATAATCTCAAAAGCACAACACAGCAATTCACTTAGCTGATTGTGAATGATGTCACCTACACTGAGGCTGAAGATATAATAAACCTACTGGCTGCTAAATTTAACTCTAACTTTACTCCTCTCTCTCTCTCTCTCCTCCATCTCTCCCTCAAGATCTATCTGAAACTGACTCACCTCCAGCTATAACACAAGAACAAATCCTAAAAGTGTTATCAAACACCATAAATACCACATTGATGGGTCCTGAAAATATCACTGGATGCATTTTAAATACCAGGAAGCATGATTTAGCCAAACCAGTAACAACATTGTTCAGTCGCAGCCTCCTTACAGGTTTTTTACCAAGCAATTGGAGAATAGCTACAGTCATCCCCCTGCATAAGGGAGGACCTTCCCCAGATCCAGGCAATTACAGGTGCATAAGTCTGACCAGCCTCATATGTAAAGCCATGGAAAGGCTTATGGAATGAATCAATCAGGACATAGGGAACCTCCAAACACTGGGCCCATCTCTGTTTGGATTCATCAAGGACAAGTCATGTTTATTCAGCCTGGTGGATTTTTTTGAAAAGGTCAAAAATGCAATAGAGGAAGTCAAAACAGTACAGTTTGCATACCTCGATCTGGCCAATGTTTTTGATACAATTCCCAACTCAGGTATAGTAGAAAAGCTAAATAAACTTGGAATTAACCCAAATGTCAACTACTGGATTGCCAACTGGCTCACAGATAGGATGCAGATAATCTAAATAGAGGAAGTTACTTCCACAAAGAAACCATTCACCAGTGGAGTTGCCCAGGGTTCTGTGTTAGGACCTCTCCTGTTTGTCATCTATTTTTCTGAATTAAAAGACAATACTATAGGGCTCTAACTGTCTACATTTGCAGATGACTGCAAGCTAGGAGCAGTCATTGAATCTCCAAATGACTTAGTCATCTTGTAGGATGGTTTGTCCCAAATAAATATCTGTTACCAAAATCATGGACTGAAACTAAATGCCAAAAATTGCATTACTGTATCCTTTGGGAAGCCATCTACTGCAGGGAACTACTACACTGACAACACACCACTGAGAGTTGACCCAGATGTACAGAATTTGGGAACTAATGTGGACAGTGACCTGACTTTTGACTAATGTGTCTGTTGTAAGAAAGCAGTTCTATATTGCATACCTTATGAACAAAGGGCTTGTGTCCAGATCTAGGGATGTCATTGTCTCCATTACTCAGTCCTCGTTACAGCATTCATTGAGTATAATGCCCCCTTTTGCATGTATCTTTCCAGACACATGCAACAATTGGAATGCCCACAGAGATACCTTACTAAAAGCATGCAAGGCCTAAACAACATGTCTGACATGGACCAACTCAAAGCCCTGTCACTATACTCGGTATCCTACAAACTGGTGACTTGTATCTGGCATACAAGGCATTCTTTGACCCATTACTGATGGATTTACTGCTTATCAGCAAGCCAAATGGCATCAAAAATACTGAGTCTAGGAATGTAAACCTCTTCTGCAACATCAACAGCATGGTTTGGAGGGACAGGTATAAAGAAGATACCACTGTTGTGGAACAAACTCCCCATACACATAAAGTAAAGTTCATTTCTGTTCATATTCAAGTGCACCTTAGATCTGTGAATGGGAAAAAAAAGAAAATTTACCCCAGGATTGTCCCTTATATTTCTAATATCCATTAGTAGCTCCTAAATGCTTTAAGAATGCATGGGTCCCCAAATTATTTGTGGTATGACCCAAGTTGTAGTGATTAGGGATAATATATAATTATCGACCACAGGAAATGCAAGTCTAATCTGTAACTGAATGGGATAACTTATTTCAAGCACAAAAAGAAAAAGTGGCTAGGCTTAAAAATGGCCCACAAGGGCAGCTAGTTTAGTGCTTACTTTTGAACCGCTAATAAGTTTTATATTATTTTCTATTAGATTTTGAACAAATGAGAATAATTTGAACATTTCTTTATCAAATAAATGGAATTTTTCTTTTGCTGCATTAAACTATACTACCTTTGTGAATTCTAGGGTTTAATGGCGTTTGTATCAAAGCATGGCACAAGAGGGATTTTTTGTCATATTTCACTAATAACTTTCAAGTGCATTACTGCTTGAGAGCTACATTTAAGTTGTTTGGCATGTTGCTCTCTTTATTAATGCAGACTAAGAAGTGCTGTGTTGAAATGAAAATGACACATATTTGGGAAATTAATTTATTTGAGGGTAACTATGGTTACTTTTTGTGTATGATTAAGACATATAAAGTAGGGGTCACAAAGTCAATGTTTTATTTGGAAGGAATGAGATATAGGCAGAACATTTTAGCATATAACTTATATGATCTTTCTTAGAGACAGATATGGGTATTAATGGATTATCATCTAATAATCACTGAACCACAGCAATTTAAGGAACTATGTTGGTTTAACTATTAGCAATGGCAAATGCAACAAAATGGATAGGAAATTGACATGGTTCATAGGTAAGTACTAGGCCAATTACCCTTGTGGACCATTTTAAGCCAATTTTTCTGAAAGGTGAGATTCAAATATTGCACTTGGTGCTTGTTAGGTAAACACCTTAACCATTATGCCAGTCCACAGCCCCATGATTATTGCATGACTACATTGGTGGAAGGAAAGGATGGGCAAAAGCTATTTTTTTTATATTATGGAACACAATAAAACTTTAAATGATACGCTAGATGAAAGCAAGAGACATATTTGCATTCATCTATGAAACACAGAACCATAAATTTCATGTGTGTGTGTGTGTGTGTGTGTGTGTGTGTGTGTGTGTGTGTGTGTGATATATATATTTATACAGGTCTCCTGTTTGTTGAAAACACAGTTTGTTGAGAAACAGAAGGTCAAAGGCACTACATCGGAAGTGCACTTTTGCAAAAGACAATATGCTGAAGCATGTTACAGTTGGGATAAGGAAATATATCCTTTTTCCCCACTGTAGTGCAATTTGGGAGTTAGTATATTTAAGTAGGGGGTGTGGGGGTGCAGCCCCCCCATATGAGGGGTGCAGGGGGGCTTTCCCTTCTGCAAAACAGTGTTTACAGTATGTATTTTTTTCTGATTCGATGAATTGGCTTTTGCGAAAGTGCACTTTCGATGTAGTGCACATTCGTGGAAGTAGGGTTTTACTTTTCTTTTTCGAGATTGTGAAATTTCGATAAAGAAAAGTAAACCCATATATATATATATATATATATATATATATATATATATAAATATATATGTTTGCGTGTGTGCACATGGTCTGTACCACATGCACACTTATATTTTCATACCCCTAGATATTGTTCATATAGATGGTGCCACATTGTGCCTCCCCCAGGAGAAATGATGGCCAGTATACCTGGATGACCAGCCTGCAGCTGACAACATCAGGCAATGACCTCAGACAAAACACCACTGTTAAGTATTATCTGTGTGATGAATGACTGTTGCTGACCTTGCATATGGCATGCCTTTTACTGCTTAGTGTTGTATGCTTAGTTGGCTATTCTGTCTACATCTACAGGCAGAGACAATGGGTGCCAAAGGGGACATAGCATATTTAAGGGCAAATTGATTGCAGGCACAAGACAGGTACCTCCTGAAGTGGTAGAGAGCTGAACTTTGCAGGTGCAGACTGTGGCAAGCAGCTATACAAACATATTCTGTATTTTCTATACTACAGAGTGTTGTAGTCCAAAGCAGTAACAGTATTCTGTTTGTGATTCATTTTACATAACAATCTGTAGGGCAGATAGCAACAAGCAGCCAAAGTGTACATACCCAAGGTGTGACACCATCTTCCCCACAGTTTGTGTATATCTGTGCTACATAATAATGGTGTATACTTTGGTTTTGTGTTCTGGGAAGTGTAACACATATGCAGTTAAAGCATACATATGAGAACAAGTGCAGAATGCAATTAACCTAATTAGGATCTACCTTCACTAACACCTTTATAACTACCTGTACTTGACTACCAGCAGCAGCAGCACATGTTCCTGACCCCGGTAATATCTTATTTGTACTAAATTTCACAATGACTATACAACTTACTCACAGAATCTGTGCTATGGAACTTTATTGCTGAAGTGCTCATTCCATCCAGAAGTGGAAACCTGGCTACAAATGTAGCTGTAGTTTACAAATATTAGTGCACACAGCACAGTGCCTATGCAGATTTACAAAGCAACATCCTGTGCAGTTACGTGCAAAGTTAGAAAGTTCAAATTTACCTCACAAAGAATAAATGTAGCTCCTGATGAACACATTTTCTGCACATGGGAGGGATGTTAGAGCTCTGTGAGAGTTATACAGTTATATAGGGTTTTGTGTCTGGAGGGCTAGTAGAAGTCTGGGCACTTCTTCTCCAAGCACGTGGCAGTAAGCAAGTGTGACTGACCTAGTAGTATATCAACACTTGTACTAGAGACATTTAACTTTGTCATGTAAGCATGGAGACTTCCTTGATAAGCCTATTTAAGTATTTTACATTTGGGTTGCCTTATTGTTCATATATGTTGGGGAACATCCCCCATGAGTCTCCAATCATCAATATGACATGGTATTAAATCACTGGGAGCTCAACCATGTGAAAAATGTTAAAGTAAGTATTTTTGCAGGGAGCATACACTCCCTGTAAGGTGTAGGGAAGAAAACCTATGCATCCTCTGAACTTATATGTTTGCACTAAGATTAGGAAAAGAGAAAAGACTATAGACATCAAAATCATTTCCGACATGCATTTAGAAACTCTGCTTGTAAGGGATTCCCTATGAAAAACTAAAACCAGGAAGAGAGACATCTTGAAGATAAACTCATTGATAAGAAACCTATCTTCCCAAATAAAATAGATCTGGGCATCTTTGGGAAACTACAAATAAAGTGCCTTTAATGAATGTCATTCATAATTCAGAGTAGATAATCAGGGAATCTTCTTGGAATAGACTTGCTAATTTGCTTGTTACTAAATCATTGTTAAAATACGGGCATAGCCCAGCAAGCACATTGTATGCTGTGATGACAAGAGGTACGGAAAGCACAGATAGCTGGAATTTTGTAAATATTTATATGTCATTTGTGAATATCAAACGGATTTATACAAGAGGTTGTATTACAAATGTATTGGAACTGTGGGTCATACAAGATGCTGGTGTTGCAAATGTATTAGAACTGTATGTGATGTGCATATCAAACTGATTTGTACAGACATTTGTGTTGAAAAGGTAGTGTAAAGTGCTTGTGTTTGAAATGTATTCACAGTGTGTTTAACTGGAGAGAACAGAAATGTACATGAACGAAACTGTTTAAATGCATATGTTTTAACACAGGAAAATGGAGGGTTAACCTCAGTCCAGCAAACTTTAGAAAAATATTTGAAATTAAATCACTTTATAGGCTAGGCCATAAAGATGCTATCTTGCAGGTTTCAAGGTAGCCAGAGACACAAAGTCTGTACTAGGAAGCTTTCTGTATTGTCTTTGGGGTGAACTATTTACCACTCTGGAAGCAAGGAGGAATGCAATTGTTTTAATACTTCCAGCACCTGCCAAAGATATGAGCAAATGCCCTTGTGTGTGTATTTTTACAAGTAGGTGCTAAGTCTTGCCAACTTCCAGCAATGGGGGTTTTGCCTGAGAACTAAAGTCAGATGACAGGAAGTGATGTCATCCTGCAAGCTATCCCAGCAGTAATAATGTAGATACTATTCTGAGAAGTCTCTTATTGAGACAGAGCATTCTGTCTTGGACCCATCAACACAACAAGAATCATTCACCACATCATCTGCCTTGCTTTATTAAGTAAGATATTAGGGAATAGTCATTTTGTTAGATTCAGTAAGGAATATAGTGAAGTTTAGTTTAGATATTGTTTTTCTTTATTTTCTGAGCCTGGCCTTCAATGTTGTTTTAAATATTTCCTGTGATTTTAAAGTCTGATGTCACTGTGAATATATAGGTTCATAGGTTGATACTAGGCTATTGGCCCTAGGGCCTGTACAAGTCTAGCCATAACGATTCCCTGGCTATTTCTTCCCACACTATTTACTTCTTGGACCCCTGTCTAGCAGGGCGACTGACGTGATCTTCAAGGTGAATTTGCTTTCCCCCATTCAATCATCAAGGTTCCTTTTGAAGGGGGCCAAAGAGGCAGTCTGCTTGACATGTATGGGCAGTCTATTCCAGAATCTAGGGAGTCTCTGGGTAAGGAACCTATCCCTCTAGCATGTTTTATTTATTGTGATGACAAGGTTTAGATCCCTGAAGCATATGGCTCTGAGGGATTGGGATTTCTTTAAGTGTAGCATGTCCAATAGCTCTGGGTTTGACATGGCTTTGTATGTTAAGCAGAGATTGCCTCTGAGTAGACGATATGCAACAGAGTATAGCTGGAGTTTTTTAAGGCTATCAGCATAGGGCATCTGCTTTAGGCCTGTGATTCTTTTAGTGAGGTATTTCTGCAGCCTTTCCAGTTGTTGCAGGTGTCTTGAGAGGTACATACCAAATGGGGCATTGTATTCTATAATTGGTCTAATGAGGGATGACTACAGTGGGACAATGACCTCCTTTTTTCTGGATGAAAAGCCCTTAGTGATGAGGTGTGCCGCATAGAAGGATTTCCTGACTGTTGTGGCGATGTGGTTATTGAAGGTGATACCACTGTCCACCTGTGTCCCTAAGTCTCTTGTCACACTTTCGGTGTTTAGTGTTCTGCCACCTATGTAGTAATTTCCGGGTACATGTTTTTTCCCAACAGGGATAATTATACATTTCTTGGCATTGAGCTTGAGCCCATGGCTCTGGCATCAAGCATCTGTTTCTGTAAGGCCCTTTTGTAGAGTATCCACATCATTTGGAGATTCAATAATGGCTCCCAGTTTGCAGTCATCTGTGAACTTTGTTAGCCAGAGTCCCTTATTATTGGCCTGTACTTCAGAGAAGTAGATGCCAAACATGAGTGGTCCCAGGACTGAACCCTGAGGTATTCCACTTGTCACTTGTCTGGAGCTGGATTTGGAGTCAGCTACTTTTACAGTGTGGCTTCTGTCAGTAAGCCAGTTGGCAACCCATTGAATGATGTAGGGCTTAATGCCCAACTTAGTAAGTTTATCTATGATTCCAGAGTAGGGGATGGTGTCAAAGGCCTTGGCGAGGTCCAGATAGGCTGTGTGGACAGCCTTATCCTCTCGTCCACGGCTCTGGAGACTGATTCGAAAAAGTCAATCAGGTTCAGGAGACAAAATCAGCCCTTCACAAGCCAAACTGGGTGGGGTCCAGTGTTTGAAGGTTGCCAATGTCTTTGTTTATAAGTTCCATGATAATACATTTCATAGCCTTGCAGATCAGGCTTGTCAAACTAATGGGGCGGTAGTTCCCTGGATCCAAGGTGGTAAACTTGGTATTTTCTTGTTCTTATTTTATTTATTATTAAATATATTTAAACCTTTCATGGTGGCTGATCCTTGTAGAAATATTTAGGTTTTGAGAGTATTTGCATATTTATTTGCTGACACTGTGTGTAGGCCACTCCTCATAGCCTTCCTCTTGGTCAAACTACCGTTTGTATTAATATTAATATTACACAGTAAAATTGGACAACCTCTGTTAAGGGCCTTTAAGTTACTGGCAAGTAACTACCTTATAGTCTGGAAAAAAGGGGGCATAGCTACTAAACCTGTGCCAGCCTTTCCCAGGTGTGTGTGTGTGTGTGTGTGTGTGTGTGTGTGTGTGTGTGTGTGTGTGTGTGTGTGTGTGTGTGTGTGTGTGTGTGTGTGTGTGTGTGTGTGCTAATCAAATCTCAAAGAGTGTGTGTGTCAGCTACTTGGGCAGGGACATGAAGCACTGTTTGGACAAAGAGATTATTGGAGGACTTAGCTTGGAACCCTGTCTTAGGACTCAGCTCTACAGTTGTGCCAGTGGGAATCTTATTGGAGGATCTGGAGAAAGATAAGAGGAACCAGCCCCGAACTGACTGGTCTCTGTGTGCTCATAAGGGAAAGTGTACTTGATGCAGAGAGCTGCATCTTGAAATACTGTATGTGTAGCTGATATCCTCCCAGTGAATTTCCTCCCACAGATGCCAGTGGGGAGTATTGAGGATCCTTGATTTGTGGCCCAGAGGTGGGATATCCACGTCATGTATTGGTTGGCAGTGGTCGGACATCACATACTCCATGATATATATGTTTCTTTTGTAAAATAGTTATTTTTTTGAAAGAGGATGTGCTGGAATTTAAATCAGAAAAAAAGACTTACATAAGTATTATTGTTTTTGGTTATCAAGTTAAATTACTTTTTTGTCAGCATGTTTAATTAAAAAAACAAATTGGATTGTACAGCTTGATGCCTAATTTGTTTTTTGGGCTGCAAGTTTATTATTTTTTTTTTTGTAGCATGTTTAATTAGTTATTTTTTCTTTCTTATGCCTACAATTTCAAGATTGTTTTTTCAGAGTTTACATAGTCTGAGGTAATGTGTAGGACTACACTCAGGAGAGTGGGGTGAGCTACATTTTGCAATGCTGTGTACTATTCCAAAATCCTAGCAATGTCCCTGCTGTTACTTTAAGTAAAAGGTCAGCTAAGAAGGAAGGCTCACACAAATGGTAAGGGTTCCAGTACGTTAGAAGTACATAATACTTGTAACATTTATACATTTAAGTCCACTCAGGAAAATGCATAGATCCATTTATCTTTTATTTTTTCTAAGATTCTCTTTTTCATTTTTTATGAAACAGTACTTACATAATGTAAACACTGATATCCTTTCCATACGAGGCTTGTCATCTATTAAAAAAAAAAAAAAAAAAACAAGAGTGTCAAAACAAATTTAATGAGTGCAGCTTTAGTGAAAAAAAAATCATTATTTGTGCTCATTTCCACCAAATCAGTCTTGGTCAAACCTATGTATACTAAACTCTACCACTGTGTATAATTAAAGGGAAGAAAAAGGGAAGAAAGAAAATAAAGAAGCATATAATAAGCTCAATAACCTTGCAACATTTGTGCTATACAAACTGAGGATTATTTTCCTTTTCATATGCTGTTTACTGATTCCTTTTTATAAGACAACCTACTGCTAGATTTTATATTCTAGAAAATGCCAGCTAATAAATTTAACATGCATCTCATCTAGTCTTTTCAGAATTGCCATTTCAGCTTCACTGTTTAGTTTGTGTTAGTACATTTTATCTCAGCGTCTCAATTTTGTACTTTATGTCCCAATTATATCTACACTACTTCAGCCATAAAAACTACAGGAACACAGACAGCTAATCAAAATTTAATGTGTGACCTTTTTAAATAATTCTATCAGCTTATCAGAAAATATACATTACTGAAAATAATGTTTTGTAAAAGATAAGAAAAGTCCTGGGAAAGATTGCAGTTTGGAAATTAGTTTAATTTGCACAGCAGAACACTGAATGCTGTAGCCACTGCAGATGTAGTAACAACGGTGACAGCAGAAGTCACTGCAGTTGTAGTAACAACAGTAATGGCAGAAATGACCACAGCTGTAGTAACAACAGTAACAGCAGAAGCCGATGCAGCTGTAGTAACAACAGTAACAGAGCCGTCTTTTTCCCATTTTTCTATATAGGGGCGGGGTGTCATATCACCTGTTGCCATCTATCTCTATTCAGTGCCACTCTCTTACCTACTTTGACACTCATCCCTGACTGTCACAGGTCTTCTCTCACAAAATCCATCCTCCTCTTTGCTGGTTGCATTCATTTTCTCTTGTCTTCTTCCTCTCTGTCCCAAATCTTCTTTAACAGTCTTCTCTTCTACACACATGCCCAAATAACGGTAATCTGTTCTCTTTGACCTTTTCTATAAAACCTTTCATTTAGCATTAAAATAGATGTTGTAACCTTAGTTTAATATCACTATTTTGCCTTTATTCTAACAAGAAATGTGTATTCAGATAGTTTTATGTCAGTCATAGTTATAGCCTTTAAGTTAGCCCACCCACACCATAAAAAATTCTGAATTAGATAAAGTTAAAAGGTTTAAAGTTAAAACTATTACTATGGACTGGTATGTGATAAATACTGGAGGGTTAGCAAATTATTCTTGCCCTGTATTGTTGCTGTTGAATTTACTGTCATTTTATCACTGATGATGCTTGCTGACAGTCAAGGTAGAGACAACAGCTTCCTCCATATGCTTTTACATTTGTACAGACATTTGACATTGAACTATTTTTCCTATAAAGACTAAAATCTGAAACAGTATGCTTCCATGTGATGTTCTTACACCAAATGGACACATTCTTCCTGATACAGATTTTCTAACAGTGTGCTTTCCATAGTCTTTCTTCCAGAAGTTGGAAATGACCAGTCTGTACCTTGAAGCCAGACGTTTCCCTTCATCACCTCTTTTTTCATTTATCACAGCACCTAAATCCATCCATCTGCCAAACATCTACTGTCTTATGAGATGACATGTACATGTACCCTCATAGCATTGTGACACTTATTAAACCCATGCTACAACAAGCTGTTATGACAATAAAATAAAGTATAAACACTCTTATTATAAACTGTATGTAACACTGTGTTATCAACATTTCTTTTTTCCTACCCCATGAAATACAAAGCACTGCGGATTTGTGCTTGATGTAAAGAAATTTGAATGTATTGTTTATATGCATGTTACACATGCTTTCTTACCTACAATGAAATAATGTTGTACATATGTTATACAATGTGTTCTGGCCCCCAAACATGTTTCAAGTAATAAATAGGTGCCATTGTTATAAGAAACATTTAAATGTTTACTTATACTGTTTTTGTCATGCTGTCCTGCAGTGCCCAGCTTCTAAAATGTTTGCCAGCAGAATTCTAAGAGGGAATCTCTGTGTAATAGACCTTTAACACACTCATGCTTTGCAGAAAGAGCTATGCAATCAATCATTTGATAATGGGAACCATGAACTGATGCTGCTGACCCTTTTTAGTCATGACTCAGTCAGTCAATAATTGCAAATGGAAAGGGTTTATGTGGAAAAGCTGTAGATTATATTGTTAGTCATTTAGAATTTCTTTTGTTTGGCAGTTTATGCAAGGACATCTGTATATATCTTGTAAACTAGTTTCCATATAGTGTCACAATATGTTAGAAATGTCCAGTCAACACTGACGACTCTTTTAAGCATATTTTTTGGCCCATGACACTCTAATTAGCCTTTGGTTATACCTCTAAACATTTATTAATTCTTTATGACCTAAAACGGATTGCATTAATCCAGAAACTATACTTTTTTGACTGTATGGGAAACAAATTAGACTGAGACAGAACAACAATTATGATCACATATCTAATCATTATCATTTTTAAAGTGACCTATGCATGGATTCCAGTGTTTTAATTACCATACTATATCATAAATTCTAATAATTTTCAAATTAAATATTAGTAAATTTATTAAATCTGAAACCATTAACTTTTAGTAAGTGAATGCACAGAATAATCGGAATATAGATTTCAGACCAAATATTCTATGGCCTGGAAACCTGAGATTCATAACTAAAGATGAAGTCCTGTACATGAAGCACTGTATGCTTTTCTTATCTGGTTTTGATTAATTTATTGTCTTAAACAACATTGCTGAATTTAAAAGGACGCCACTGCATATATATCTATCTATGGGTCCACTTTCATTGAATGAAAATACGTTACATCAAATGTGATTTAGCTGAGCTGATATCTCCGAATCTTCAATTAACCAAAGCCATGGACTGCTGAAATCCTTTCTCTGTGAAAGGAACCACTTGGTCTCCATGGTAAACTTTTCCCTCTTATCAGTGTAGTGCAATCTTGGAGTTGGTATAGTTTAGAAGGGGGGTGTGGGGGGCTTCCCCCCCACACCAGTGGGCTTAGTTTTCATCCATTTAGGTTTATTTCCATGGTGGCCAGGTGGTTTCTTTCACAGGGAAAGGATTTTAGCAGTCCATGGCTTTGGTTAATTGAAGATTCGGAGATATCAGCTCGGGTAAGTGACATTCGATGTAATGTACTTTCGTTCAATGAAAGTAGACCCAAATACATATACATATATATATATATAAACACATATATATTATATATATATATATATATATATATATAAACACATATATATATATATATATATATATATATATATATATATATATATGGGTCCTGGTCTTATAATCGAAAGTACATTTCATCAAAACATACATGATCAAACTCACTTTTGCAAAAGTGCATTTTATCAAAAATGCGCTTTCGCTGAAAGCTAAGCAAGCAGTTGTTTGCATGTAGATTTAGTTGTACATCAACATGTATTATTGATTGTACAACTAATAAAACTGTTGCTTAGATCGCTTGCCCCCCTGCATAAACATGAGTACTGTTTTATTTTTTTAGTTTTTTGGCATGTTATTTTATTTTTTTTTTTTCTGAAAGTGCATTTTGTATATAATGCACTTTCGCAAAAGAGAGTTTGATCTTGTACATTTCAATGAAATGTACTTTCGATGGATCAACATATATATATATATATATATATATATATATATATATATATATATATATATATACTGATACATATGTGTGTGTGTGTGAATATATATATATATATATATATATATATATATATATATATATATATATATATACTGATACATGTGTGTGTGAATATATATATATATATATATATATATATATATATATATATATATATATATATATATATATATATATATACACTGATACGTGTGTATGTGTGTGTGTGTGTGTGTGTGTGTGTGTGTGTGTGTGTGTGTGTGTGTGTGTGTGTGTGTGTGTGTGTGTGTGTGTGTGTGTGTGTGTGTGTGTGTGTGTGTGTGTGTGTGTGTGTGCGTGTATGTATGTGTTTACTGCTAATCATCGAACATGAAAGAGAACAAAAAAATTTGATCAAAAGACAAAAAATTTAAACAAAAAGGCCTCAAAAAAATCATTTTTTGCATGGGCAAGCCACCCCTGTACCCCACCCCCCAACACACAAATACATACTCATTCGTCTACTGTATGTATGAATTCTGAAGGAACACAATGATGAAGAAAGTCTAAAGTCTCCAACCTCACCGTAGTGCAATCTTGGACAACCAAATTCTAGCAATGTGCGATCAAGTGAATATCTGATTGTTAGTATTGCGCCTCAGTCCCTTTGATGAAATGAGCATTTGATCCAATGTAATGCACTCATGCACCAATATATATATATATATATATATATATATATATATATATATATATATATATATATACACATCTACTCCAGGTCCAGCACAAATACAACTTATAGTTCTTCCACACACGTAGAATAAATAATCCAACAATTTAAGCACTTAAAACTTCTTTTATTAGAAGTATTCAGCAGAAAGATGTAAAAGGAGGTTTCCCAGCAACATTTAAGGAAACAAATGATCCAAACGCATACCAGTTTCACTCTCTGGCATCATCAGTGTGATAATACAACAATTTCATCTACAACTTTATATGGCAATTCCCAAGGATAATAATAATAATAATGATGTGCACATACATATAAGCAGAAAAAAAATATATATATATATATATATATATATATATATATATATATATGCAACATTACACATATATAGCATATGATATGTATTAGTTAACCCGAAATAAACTTTTAGTGCCATTGCAATAACCACAAACACCTTATTAAATATACTCATTAAGACCTGGGTTATAGGTGGCCCCTAGGTTAACTATCCATAATTTTTGCCTACTAGAGGCAAATAGTTGTCACCCCAAGTATATGGTGAATAATATACGTAAGGCTAAATTTCAAAGATTAAGACGTATTTGTAGCAAAGATGACAGCTATTTGATTACGGCTGAGAAAATGGGGACAAGGTACATTAGAAAGGGTTATAATACATCTTATATAGCACGAGAGAAGAACGAGGCCCTTAATTTAAAGAGAGATCCTTTGTTACTAGACACCCAGGAAACAGAACTAGAACCTGTTAGGCCGGATCAGTCCAATGTCAGATTAGTTACCACATATGGTACTAACAGCTTTAAGATTAAACAGGTGATAGACAAACATTGGCATATGTTGAAATCAGATGTCTTTTTTGATCAGTGTTTGGGTGACCATTGTTCATATAGTTACAGACAGGGTCAGAACGTGGGGAATTTCCTTCCTGGTTTAACAAAGTGGACGTTAACAAAGATAAAAAGATGGGTAGTGGTTTGAAGACCTGTAATTGTCGTGGTAATTGTATTTATTGCAAGGTCAGTATTTAAATCTAGATCTTTTACTTCTATAAATACTTCAAGAGTTTATGAAGTTAGATCTTTTATTACTTGTCAGACCAAATGGGTAGTATACATGGTGGTCTGTCAGTGTGGAGCTTTTTATGTAGGTCAAACCTCTAGGGCCTTTAAGAGACATATAGCATTACATCTTAGTGATATAAACTGTAAGAGATCTAGGAGTGCATTGTATAAACATAAAATGGAACACGTCAGCTCATTTTGTTTTTATTGGTATTGATGCTGTATGGGCTAAAGATCTGTCTAAGGATGATAAACATAAAATATTGGCCAAAAAAAGAAAAATTATGGATAGTTAACCTAGGGGCTACCTATTAGCCAGGTCTTAATGAATATATTTAATAAGGTGTTTGTAGTTATTACAATGGCACTAAAGGTTTATTTCAGGTTAACTAACACATATCATATGCTGGATATGTGTAAAGCTGCATATGTGTGTGTATTTATATATATATATATATATATATATATATATATATATATTTCTTTTTTTTTTTTTACTTATTAATATGTGCACATCATTATTATTTTTAATGAGATAGCAGTTGGTTCCTTGGGAATTGATGAACAGGGATGTATGACTTTAAAATGCTATATAAAGTTGTAGTTGAAATTGTTGTATTATCAAACTGATGATGCCAGGGGGTGAAACTGGGGGGTCTATATCAGAACATCGAAGTTTTAAAACTTCGAAAGTTCTAATATCGACCAGTTTTGAGCAAGCGCTAAAAATAGTGAAGCTGTAGAACACCAGATTCTTTCCTAGTGAAATAATTCGGTTATCCGGGTCTATGGCTTTGCTAATTTCAGCGCTGTGGTGGAAATTCGGGTTCAGGTAAGTACACAAAGTGAAGAACACAAATGGCAGGGAAGAGAAGCAAAAAATGTCAGACTAACCAACCAAAGCTCCAACACATCATGGTGCTGTTTTTTTCTCTTTCTATGCATGCTGAAGCTATTTTTAAATTACCAGAACAGTTTTGTCTGACCATGATCTTAGATGGTTCTTGAAAGGGAGGTGTGTTTATAGCTTAATACCCCAAACTCCCTTCCATGTTTCCCCCACATCAAAACATTAACTTTTATATTTGCCTTGCAAAAGTAGAATAACATCAGGCAATGTCATTTAATCTCTCACTTGCAAATTTGGCACAAATCTAGAAGCAACTAGAGGTCAAAACAACTTAAATTAGAGTCAATTTAAATATTGTTACTAGTGACACATAAAAAAATTGAATAAGAGGACATGTATTTTCTGCAGTAACAATCAAAGTAATATTATTTGCAGAAGTCATTCACAAGCAATCTAACCAACAATGAATAATTCAAGTAGTTAAAACTCAAAGACTAAAAAAATAATAGCCCAGATAGTGAGTTAAAATTGTATAAAAGTCATCCAAACACCAGCACTTCCCAGTGATCAGCCTAGCTTTGACAGTATTCTGAAACAATCACTTTAGCTAGTCAAATGTCTGTTCTGCTCCTGTGGCTGGTAATTAACCAATGGAAAAGCATTGCAATGCACACCATTATGTGTTGGCTGTAATCCACCACAGATTTTTATAAAAGTCATGTATTTTAGGAAGGATGGAGCAAAATGATGGCTCAAAATCAGGGAAACTCCTAAGAATCAGGGTAGTTGAGAAGCACTGAAGGCAAAAAAAGCATATTTGAAGGTGAAGAAGGGATGTGTATTCCCATTTAGAATAACAAAATAATTGTTATGCATGTGTGTGTGTGTGTGTGTGTGTGTGTGTGTGTGTGTGTGTGTGTGTGTGTCTGTGTGTGTGTGCACGCGCGTGTGTGCGCATGTGTGTGTGCCTGTGAGTGTGTGTATGTGTGTGTGTGGTATAATATTACAAAGGATTTTGCAACCTACTTCCATTCCCTAACTTATTAAATGGTGGTGACCTCTTTGGGTATGTGGTAACTTACTAACTAGTAGTACACATAGCATCATAATACTGAATGCAGAATCCTGAAATGTCAAAACATTCAAACTTTACAAGAGCTCAAAGTGTTTACTAATAGTATACATGCACTGCATAGGAATACCGCATTAAGTTCACAAGCAGGTACAAACAATATCATTTCATTGTTAGTGACGCTTAGAAATGAGTGCTGAAATGGATCCTACAAACAGAACAAGTCCAACTCTCTTCACATGCAAGAGTTTAGGTATTTTGATTTCTACATTTTGACATTTCAGCGTTGTACAGTGAGAATTATGACCTTCAGCATATTGCTTTTAAGTTGACATGGACCAGCCTGTTCATGGAGTGGATGTAGGTGTTACATGTGACTCAACAGCATAGCATATTTATATGCAAGTCGAATCTAGGCAATAGAAAATATAACCAGCGGTATTTTTGCTCACTCTGAAGTATAATAAATAAAAAGTGAAAGTTAATCAAATATCTACTATGTTCATGTAGCTAGTAAATAACTAATATAAAGCAGCTATTTTTGTAAGTGAGGGATATTTATAAAAATGTATGTTTGGAGTTAAAATGAGATGAGGACTCATATCTCCTACTGTTTAATTACACTGGATTTAAATATCAGACATTGAAATTTACATTATGTTATTGCTGTTTTACCTACAAAGCTGTTTCATTTCCTAGTTGAGTTTGACATGCTGTAGCAACCAGGAGCTGTTTATTGCTAATTCATTCCATCATCACCAGTCATATTTTTTGCAACAGCTCACTGCTGCAATATTTGACTAAAAATGACAGAAGAAAATGTTTGATGGTTACAAATAAAAGCACTGTAAATTTTATTTTAATCCCCCCCCCCAGTTTCTGCTTGGTAATACTTGGACTGAATATTAAACAGTACTCAATTTAATCTTCGGTACTTACGTATTATCGCAACCAGATTTATAAAGTGCGATAATTTGTCTATTTTCGGCAGAAACATGTTGCCTGACCTAAAAACGGGTTTGTAAAGATGTCGCCAGCAGTTTGTCAAGAAAGAGCATGTATGTTCACCTATCAAGGGGTGTGTAAAATGTTTAAGTATTATAGTGCCAGAAAATTTTGCACACAGGAAGCGGAATAACAGCAGAATTCCTCTTGCCTGGTAATGTCCCCGGCCGACCTACACACCTGACTGCTGCTTGTCTGTCACCACATTTCCATCCACACAAGGAGTCAGGACCATGGCTCGTTAACATAAACTGACCCCCTTTTTTAGAAAGGTCCTTTTGCAAGTATCTGATTTGTTACATACCCCTGTTTACAGTTCAGACTCTCAGAAGGCACGTTAATGCAGTTGTGACTCGGAAGTACTGATTTAAAAGTGTGGTTCTGTTGGTGGAGTTTTACTGACAACAGTCCCTGCCTCTTTTCTCTGTAACTGTATATTTACTATCTGTGTATGACAAAGGACTTGAAAACAGCTGTTCCATCCTTAAAAAGCAACCAAACCCATTTATTTCAAAGTGTTAGTACACATACAATCCTGTTCATTGGAAATGGTCACGATCCATAAGTAAGAATGCAACCTTTTTAAAACAGTCTGCCACTGCAAAGAAAGCCATATCACTCCCCGAGCAAGCAATGAGCTGTTATTCACTGCTCCTTACAGGCACCTTCACTTTTGCTGACTACTGCCCCCGAAAACCTCAGTGTGCATTTCCTGAGTCAATTTCCTGTAGCTAACAGGGTAATGAAGAATGCAGGAATTGCACGGATGTGGACCACTACGGAGTTGCGGAAGAAATGAGCCGCATCAACCAGAAGTACAAACTTACAACATTTCTGCTCTGCCTGCCTCATTCCCACTGTGACAAACTGCTGGCGACATCTTTACAGACCCCTTTTTAGGTCAGGCAACGTGTTTCTGCCGAAAATAGATAAATTATTGCACTTTATAAATCTGGTTGCGATAATACGTAAGTACCTAATCTTCTTAGCTCAAGTGACCATAAAAATATTTTACTTTTAAGTTTTCAGATGAGAAACTGCCTTCAAGGTGTATTAAGCAATTGTATGTGAACATGTAAGATATGTATTATCATCTCACCTTATAATACATCCAAGCAAGTGAGGCTTCTACATCACTTTAACTCTCTTCTCTGAGGAATAAATCAACTCATGCATGACTGCAACAGTACTCAAAGAAAAAAATGTATTTAGTAAACAGACAGAATTGCAAATGCAACTATAGTTTGCAGGAAGTAAGAATTTCTGCACCTGTTGTGGGTGGCTACACCCTCCTCACACCGATTTATTTCTCTTATTCCATCATCACCTCAAATCAGAGAAAGGGGATTGATTTTGAAAATTAAAACATTTATTACTTATTCTTTCACTGGCAAGCTCTGAGCATTGACAAAGCATAACAGAGTTAAGGTGAGTTAAACACAGTAGTAAAGCATGTACTGAGTGACGATGGGGGAAAAGCATAGCTGGTCTGAGCAAATTACAAGCAAACAATAAGACATGAAGGGAAAAATAAAAGTAGGCATAGTTTGGTAATATAATGAATATGACATCATGTGGTATTTTCAAATTATTCTGAAAACTAAACCGAAAGCTAATGTGTAAAATCTGGGGTGGTAGTCTGACTTAGGGATAATAGCTAAATTAAGGGCTATGGAAGAAAGCTGAACTGAAGGCAAAGATGGTTGGCTAATAAAAAACTATGTAGCTTTACCTGGCAGTTGGAAAATCATGTGAATACTAATATACTGTTAAGATAATAGCACACTTGAGGAAGGGTAATACAACAACAGTAACAACAACAGCGGCAGCATGAGATGGCAACAGAAGGTGTGATAATACCTTTGAATTGGTGGGATTAATTACAAAGTACGCAAATTTCTTAGGATGATAAAAGTGATATAGCTTCTCTATGGAGATTATGCCTTAGACACTTGCATAAACGGGAGTTCTGGGCTTTAGGGCTATATGGATTAAATTAAAGCCATTTGACCATCTTTTTTTATTTAATTATTGTGGCTTGTGTAGGCTAGCATTACTGTCTAAAGCTAGTGCCAGTGCAGTATTGCTTTCTCTCTTAAAACATACATACTTCTATTATATTGTTTTTTCAAAAACAAAACTAAGATTAAAGTGACTCAATGTCTGTATGTCTATATATGTATATCTATTTATCTATCTATATATATATGTGTGTGTGTGTGTGTGTGTGTGTGTGTGTGTGTGTGTGTGTGTCTATATATATATATATATATATATATATATATATATATATATTTATATAGACAGACACACACACACACACACACACACACACACACACACACACACACACACACACACACACACACAGAGATAGAGAGAATGGGGCTTGGTAGGGTAGCTTAATTCCTCTTAGCTTACTGATTTCAGGGTAGATGTATGCAACTCCTCTGATGTTCTGTTAAATAAATATAAATGAAAATAAGACTATGAGCATACATGCCCAGGAGCTGAGCATCATGGGATTACCTAGTAAATAGAATTTGTATATATGTACCTTGTTTTTCAGTGAGTGCATGTTTCCTCCCACATCCCAAAGACATGCTATAGGTGGATTGGGTACTCTAAAATTGGCCCTAGGCGTGAGTGCGTGGTTGTGTGTGCCTTCCGTGGAAGGTTGGGTGCTTGGCTGGCAACTCGATACTGTAAAATTCCACTGCCAATCATGAGTGGACAGGTGATCCGCTGTGGCGACCCCTAACTGGGAAAAGCCAAAAGAAGAAGTTTTTCAGTGAGTGCATGTATTTTTGTTTTTTTATAGCCTCATATATTTACAGATAACAGTGCTTTTTGTATTGTTACACCATTTCTGATGCTGCTAAGCAGAAAAAAATTCTAATAATTGTTTTTAATTCAGTTGATCCTCTACTTACAATGATTTATTAAGGAATTGACTTATAGAAGAGAGATGGCTTGACACAGGACTCGTACCTCTCAACCGCTTAATGCAAAAGATCTGGACAAAGCTTGACAAAATGGGAGTGCAAATAGGGACATAGTTTAAATAATTGCTCTTATAAACTTATAAAGTTGCTAGTGTAGCAGGATTTGTTTTAATATACATTTTCTGAAGGACTTGATGTCTGAAACTCAAATGTATGCATTATTTCGTGACTTAAATCCTGACATCATCCCAGTGATTTGCCAGGGAAAAAGAGGAACAGGCCAAAAATATGAGCCAAAAATCTGGACATTCTGCAAAAATCTGTACAGTTAAGAGGTGTTGAGTCAATCCAATTGATTGGTTGTCACCAGGCATTGTATAATATGTAAAAATGTATCACAACATACTTACACACAACATTGTACGTGTTTGCGCTTGTTAAACCTCCGCACAGCAGTGCTGAGCTGAGATAAGCTATTACTGGTACCAGAAAGTCTGCTCTTCAGTTTTTCCCTTAGATCTTGCTAGTTCTTTTTCTTTTACACTTCAAATAGCCTAATCGCTTTGCACTTTAACAGGTTTTTGTAGCAATTATTGTAGCACACCTAAGTGCCATCAGCACTAGTCATTCTTCACAGAAATAGCTCCAGTACTTAGTAGTTATGACCACCCCTCCTGGCATGATTAAAGGGCAGTTCCCTGTGCTTTCTCCTATTAACCTGGTACACTTGGGCATTCTGAGGCAGTGTAGCAACTGCCTCATGTACACAGACAACCCTCTCCTCTTACCTCCCAACACTCAGACTTGTGAGAGAGGCACTTATATCACCAAATTGGAAGCTATGCAGTCTCCAGCCAAAACTGGACTAACTAGCTGGTCAAGAGGAAAACGTCAACACCTGCACCACACCACATGGAACACATAGCCCTCCAGAACACCCACTATTACAGCTCTCACATAAAAATACAAACCACACACCCACCTTTGTGGAGGCTCTCAATAGAAATTTACCCAAACAGCAGAGACCTCAAAGACAGAAACACACTCGACCACCACAGCACAGCACAAACCACAGGACACATAGCTCACCACCACAGTGTGTCCCTCAACCTGAGCCCCTAAGGCTAAACACCTTGCCCAATACACTAATCATAGGTGACTTAATAATGAGGCACAGAGCTGTCCCTCTCAGTAGGTTGAATAAGGAGAAAGTAACAGTCAGCTGTCTATCAGGTACCAGAATCCGACACATAACACATGCCCTCAGGTCACTCCACAACAAGTACAAATATGACTCTGTTATTGTCCATGTGGGTGTGAATGACCTGAGACCCACCTCCCTAGAAGACATGAAAAGAGACATGGTGGAGCTCTCGGATTATATAACCCAGGCAGGTATGACACTAGCCCTGAGCAGTATCCTACCGTCAACCAGAATGATACCGCAGTACAAAAAAAAATTATTGACTTCAACAATTGACTAAGTTTCTGGTGTCATTCTAAGGGGATCCAGTATCTGTCTGCTTGGGATGACATGATTGACAGACCTAGATGCTTTGCCAGAGATGACCTGCATTTGTCACCCCTGGGTTTCCAGGTACTGGCTAAGGCTCTTGCCGCCCCTAAAGTGGCTTTTTTTAGGTGGTGTTCCAAAGACCAAATTACCACATAACAGCTATAAATAAATGCAATCTGAGGGTCATGCTGCTCAATGCTAGAAGTGCAAATCTCAAGATGCACTTGTTTGACACACTCCTCAAAATGGAGAACATCGACATTTGTGCTGTAACGGAGACCTGATTTAAAGTGGTAGAAAGCACCCCTGTGCTACCAGGCTATAAATAACTCATTCCACACCTTTTGGCCCCGAAACATGGATCAAAGCTCCAAAGGCAATGGTGTCTCCATATTCATAAAGGATATGCACACCTCCAGACTAGCAGCCCTGCATAATGCATCTGAGATACTTCAGGTACAACTAACATTGGGTAAGACGGCAATCCAGGTCATAGCCTGCTATAGGTCCCCAGCCATGTCCCTATACTCTCACTCCATGTTCCTAAGCACCCTTGAATCTATCAAGGTCCAACCCAACTCTCTCTTACTAGGAGACTTCAACTACCTCTCCATCAACTGGGAAAACTACTCAAGCACCAATACACCGGCCCAATGCTTCCTGGAATTCATCAATTCCAAATCCCTGGACCAGCTCATTCTGACCCGCACTAGAGGTAGCAACATCCTTGACCTGGTTATTACTAACATGGGCAACTGTTGCTCTACACCAATAGTCAATCCCTCCCTGGTCAGATCCGACCATAAGCTAATCACCATGGAAATCCACATCTCACCCACACCCCCCACAAAGGTAACCACCATGAAAAACTTCTCCAAAGCTGACTTTGGACTCCTAAAAACAGAGGTGGCTAACTTCACGGCACCCATGCCAATGGAAAATAGATGCATGACTGCTGATTCATACACCAATGCACTGTAAGGACATGTACATAAATGCATAGAAATAGCCATACCCAACAGAACCAAGAAGCTCTCCTCCAAAAAAAGGAAGCCAATCTGATGGCCGCCTGCCTTTAATAAACTCTACAACAGAAGAAAGAAACTGTTGCAGAAAAAGGTGAAGTCCCAAGACTGGAAAAACTCCCTTATTAGCCTCAACAAAAAAGTTGAGATCCCTCATCAAATCCTCTAAAGTCAGCTATGAAGGCAGAATTGCAGCAGACACTAAAAACCGTCAGTAAGCCTTTCATAGCTATATCAAGAACCTCCATGGCAATACCCAGATTTGCTCTGAGTTACTGCACAATGGTACCTCCTATACTGAGCCAACAGATATTGTCAACATACTGGCCAACAGATTCAGTGCCAACTTTTTCCCTCTCTCCCCCCCTAAAGGACCAATCACAGAACTGGAAGAATGCCAGGCACCCAGCATTACTGTAGCACAGGTTAAAGCTGCATTGTCCAAGGCCAAGAATATAGCTTCCATGGGACCCGATAATATCCCTAGCTGTGTTCTACATGAACTACAAAGTGAACTGGCACCATATCTGTGTGCCCTGTTCAGTCACAGCCTCACCTCAGACTTTGCCCCTACTGAATGGCACACTGCTACAATCATCCCTCTTCATAAAGGGGGGGGGGGGGGCGACTACAGATCCTGGGAATTATCACCTCATTAGCCTGATGAGTCTGATATGTCAGGCTATGGAGTGCATCATCATGGACCTGGTTAACAAAGACATAGGAAATCTCCAAACTCTAGACCCCACGCAATTTGGCTTTGTGAAGGGTAGATCATGCCTGCTCACCCTGGTTGACTTTTTTGAGTCAGTCACCAGGGCTGTGGATGAAGGTAAGGCAGTGCATACAGCCTACCTGTATCTGGCCAAGGACTTTGATACCATTCCTCACTCGGGAATTATTGGTAAACTCACTAAACTAGGCAACAACCCCTATATCAGTAGGTGGGTTGCAAATTGGGTCACAGATAGAACACACAGTGTGAAAGTGGTGGACTCCAAGTCAGAATGCTGACCAGTTACAAGTGGAGTCCCACAGGGATTGGTCCTGGAGTCCTTTCCTGTTCAGCATCTAGTTCTCAGAAGTCCAGGCCAATAAAAGGGACACTGGCTGACCAAGTTTGCAGATGACTGCAAGCTGGGAGCTATTATTAACTCCCCAAGTGATGCAGACATCCTACAGAAAGGCCTTACTGAGACCAATGGCTGGTGTCAAAACCATGGCCTTAAGCTTAACACCAAAAAATGCGTCGTCATCCCCTTTGGTAATATCTCAGTTCCCACTAATTACCACATCGATGGGACTCTACTGAACACTGAAGACATTATAAGAGATCTGGGGATGCAGGTTGACAGCAACCTCTCCTCTGACCACTACGTTGCCACTGTGGTCAGAAAGTCCTTCTATGCGGCACATCTCATTACCAAGGGTTTTGCATCCAGAAAGAAAGAGGTCGTTATCTCTCTCTACTCTTCCCTCATTAGACCAAGCATTGAGTATAATGCCCCATTTGGCATGTACCTCACTAGACACCTGCAACAGTTGGAGTGGCCACAGAAGTACCTCACGAAGAGGATCCTAGGAATTAAACACATGTCCTACATGGACAGACTCAAAAGACTCCAGCTATTCTGTTTCATATCACCTAATTAGAGGTGATCTCTGCTTGACTTACAAAGCCATGTCTGACTCATCTCTGTTAGAATGTTACATCTAAAGAAATCCCAATCCCTCTGAACCACATGTTCCAGAGACCTGAACCTCATTACCACAATCAACAGAACATGCTGGAGGGACAGGTTCCTCACCCAGAGACTGACCACACTCTGAAATAGACTTCCCATACATGTCAAGTAGAGCACCTTGCTGTCCCTCTTCAAGAGAAATCATGATGAGTGGATGGGTAATAGAAAGTTCACCCCGACAATCACTCCAGTGGGTCTACTTGATAGAGGCACTGGGAACTACCGTCGGGCGGCATGATGCCAGGGCACTTCTATGGGCTAGGCTTGTAAAGGCTATAGGGCCATTAGCCTAGTACAAACCTATGAACCTACACACACACACACACACACACACACACACACACACACACACACACACACACACACACACACACACACACACACACTGAGCATGGTTGAAAAGGGTGAGAAACCCATCTCAGTTACCTGGTTAACAAATGTAAATAAAATAAAAATAAACTTGATTTTTCAGGGGGACAAAACGCATTCTATTATTTATGCATACTGCCTCTCAACATCAATATACATGTTGTGTCCTGTTCTCTGTGCTTGGATAGTGCATTGAATTTGACCAAATCAGTATATAAAAGAGTTATTTAGTAATCAGGATCTGTGAGCATTGAAAGGTATTCAGTTAGGGCGCTCAGTATGAAGGAATTGCTGATTTCTTCCACAGTAAAGGATACCATTCTCTTATGCATACCTCTGTATGTTACTGAATGGTAGAATAACTGTTTCATTAAATATTATAATTTTACATGCAGATGCTTTACTCTATAATATTGTATCATTTCCATTGGCTGTATTTTGTTTTACTATTTCATGTTTATTGTCTTAAAGGGGAGCTTAAAACTTTTTGCTAAGTGTTAAAAGTTTTTAGTAATGACTTTGTTTATGTTTGATTTCCTGTGATGTGCTACTGTATAATTGTGGAAATGTTCCCTCTGGGCCATTGCCTGAAAAGGGGGGACTGCACTGGCCCAATTGTCCTATCCTCATTAACAAAACAAATGAATAAATACATAAACGGATAAATAAAATAGTCAAATAATCAAATTATTAGATAAATAAATAAATTATATCTATATCTATCTCTTATGTGTAACTTTATAATTATAGCTTTTCTCTGTATACAAACACACATGCAGGCATATCTAGAAA
>NC_056744.1:1106296530-1106426530 GCF_019279795.1 Protopterus annectens | reverse complement strand
AAGTCATTGTTTAACAGTGTACTTTCTACTACAAGCTGTCCAGTTCCAAGCATTCAACAACTATTATCTTGAAGTCAGGGACCCAGACATCTTGTAGCTAATACAGGATGTTGTTCACACTAAAACATGAATATGAGTTTAGGCAAGCAGCTGCTGCTCCTTACCCGAACATATTATTCCAGTGAGAAAAGAATGACAGCTGTATGGTGGGAAGGAAGGAGGGGAGAGGGGTTTTTGGGTTATAGAGTGGGAGGAGGATTTTATGATTAGGGAAAAAGAAGAGAGTTCTTGGTTTAGGGTGCAGGAAGTTTTACGGTTAGGAAGTGGGAGAGTAGTTTTAGGGTTAGGGAGTCGGAAGGAAATGTTAGTTCAGGGAGGGGGATTTTTTTAGGGTTAGGGAATGATCAGGAATTTTAGGTTTAGGGAGGAGAGTTGGAGTTTAGTGTTAGAGATTGATTGTGGAGTTTAGGTTTAGGGTGGGGGGGTTGGAATATAGGCATGAGGAGGGAGCAGGGATTTTAGGTTTAGGGAGAGGGTTGGAATTTTAGGTTTAGGTAACTGGGTTTGGAAATGGATGTCAGTTTTAGGGTTAAAGTTAGGCTGTAGCAGGGCTATATACTGTATAGCTATGGCACTGCATGTTGAGGAGGCTAAACAGTTAAGTAAGATTGAGCTAGTGAGAGGTAGAGCACTTACCTTTTCGAGCAAAAGACAGCGAGCAAGTGTATTGTGAAGTAACAACATGCAAGCACTTGGCAGTAGACCCAGGTACCTTTACTGTCATCTTATGTTATGTTTTCCTGTATATTTCTTTGTCATTTGATTTGCTTATTCTATTGTATGCACCTGATAATGTTTACTTGTGCCAAACTTGTATAGATATCCATAAGAATCATACAAATAAATGAAATCATCAAATATAACATTTTATTTTATTTGTTATTTAGCAATAAGAACTCAGAGTGTTGGCCATGAGTTTAATACCTGGAAATCAGTTTAGACCATTAGCAGGGATTTGTCATATTACAGGAATAACTGAACATCTATAAAAATTATACATTATTGTGTTAATATATGAAATGTATCAAAAAGATATAATGTTTATAGAGCATGACCTAAGTTATACTAATATCCGTTGTTTTTTCTAAACCTCTGCCTTAGAGACTGATTACATTTTGAATGCAGTGGAGCTGACAGAGCATAGTCAGCTAACTTACCAACATGCAATGATCATGTATGCAGTATTTACACATAGTAAGATATATAAAATATACATTGAACCCCTGTATCATCTCTGCATAGCTGACTATATTTGCAATGCAACAAAAGGATATACAAACAGGACAAAATAATGATATTCAATTGACTCTGTAAGCCAAACCATAACCTTATTAAATCTGAATGTATTACTTAAGGTTAGACCAGCAATATTTCATAGGGGCTCTGACTTACTGCTAAGACATTCTGTGGTCTAAGTTTCAGAACTTTAGTGAAGATAAGAGGTACTGCCAGCCATGCCAGTAGAAGTAGGGAAACAAATGTGTAACATATGCCAGCACAGCTAGCTAGAATATAGTAAAGAATTGTATATTATGTGTATATCAAACTGATTTGTACAGATCCTTCTGTTGAAAATGTATCTGTGATGTTTGCTTGTGTTAAAAATGTATCAACAGTGTGCCCTGCTGGAAAGAAAAGAAATGTACATGTAACTGAATTAAATGTATATATTGTAATGGAGGATACTGGAAGAGAAGAGGTTAATCCCAAACTTCAAAACTAGTAAGAAAATTAAACTACTGGGCCAAGGCCATAAGGATGCTATCTCACAGTTTGGAATGAACTCAGAGATACAATGTCTGTAAGAAATATGGTTTATTAGCTCCTGTAGGAAGAAGAGAAGTGTTTTTATGATTTTATGACATCCAACAGCTGCATCAAAATCTGAGCAAAGCTGTGTCTATGTGTATGGTAGCACATAGGTGCTAAAATCCTGGCAGCTTCAAGTGATAGGGGATAGTACAGGAAACAGAGTCAGATGACCAGAAGTGAGTGATGTCATTTTGTAAGCCAAAAATAATATTTAGATATTTGTAGGAGATTGCTCTCAGTATTTTGTATTCTGTCTTGGTCTGACAACAAGGACCACTTACCTACCTTATTTTGCCTTGCTCTATTCAGTAAGTAGGAGCAGTAATTCTTTAGATTAGTCAGGAAAATATGGTGAGAATAGTGAAGCATTTTTTTTCTGTAACTGTGTGACTCTTTCCAGCTGTGTTATTTTCAATATTTTCTGTATCTGAAACTCTGTTGTTTAATGTAAATAGATATTTAGTATGCTCATGTTCTTTTATTATTTGTTATTAAATATATTTAAACTTTTTATTGTGGCTGGTCCTTTTTTTTAGAAAGTATTTGAGTTTTGAGAGTATTTGCACATATTTATTTGGTGATAACTCTGGCCACTCCTGAATGTCTGGCTGTTTGGTCAACATTACCATTTGTATTAATATGAATTTCACTCAGAATAATTGGATACCCTTTTAAGAGCCTTATAGTAACTGGCTGGTGGCCGTGAATCTACCTTATAGTCTGGGCAAAGTTGGCAGACCAGTGTTTGTGTTTGTGTGTGTGTGTGTGTGTGTGTGTGTGTGTGTGTGTGTGTGTGTGTTCAAAAATTAAATCTTAGTGTGTTTGTGTTAGCTACTTGGGGCAGGGACATGAAGCACTGGTTTCACAATGCCAGTGGGGAACTTTATTGGGGATCTGGGGGGATGACATATAGAGACACCCAAACCCGGGCTGAGTGTGTGCCCTGTGTGCTCTTAAGGGATATTGTGCTTGATGCAGAGAGGTCTTCATCTGAAAATACGGAGTGTATCCATTTGTATTCCAAGTGAATGTCCCTCTCCAGTGTCAGTGGTGAGAATTGAGGCTCCTTGATTACTGCCCCTGAGTTGGGATATCTCAATCTGATAAATACATCTTTAATCTGGTAGTACAGGAATACTTTCATTTATTTGACAAATATAACTGTTGGAGCAGAAAATATTGCAGAAAGAAATGCACAGAAATAGTAGGCATCATTGGAAGATTTAGAAATGTATTTTCCATGTCAGAATCAAAACAGGTTAGTGCAGCATTAAGAGCTTTTAATAAAGTTATTAAATATCATATCTGTCTATCCATCTGCATCCCCTTTTTCACAGTTTTGCATATAGAGTTGGGGTATCACTTCAACAGTGACAATCATCTAGAGCCAATGTGCCAGAAACACAACCAAATTAATGTTTTTGTTAACTTTTCTATTTATTTTTTGTTGCCAGTGCTGGCTCCTGGTTCTGGTGGTTCAGGAAGTGGAAAGGTTACACTGCCAGGTGGCTAGCCATCATTGTTTGTCTTTTTGGCTTTTCCCAGTTAGGGGTCACTACAACGGAACTCCGGTTCGCTAATGATTGGCAGTAGATTTTTTTACGGTGCCGAGTTGCCAGCCCAACGCCCAACCTTCAGTGAAGGCACGCCCATTCACGCATGTCTTTCGGAGGCCACTTGACCACAGGGAGGACATGCAGACTCCACACAGAAGGCACTCCAGCTGAGAATTGAACAGGAGAACCTCTTGCTGTGAAGCAACAACGCTACCGCTGTACCACCGCAGCTTAGGTGTCTAGCCATCATTACTAATATATAAGATAGTATTACGTATAGGGTCTTAATCTATTTAAAAATTAAGTTAAGATTGTAGAATAATTGCTGTTCATATTATTGGCCAGTAAAGGTGACTAGCCATCATTACTGGCCAATAATATGAACAGCAATTATTCTACAATCTTAACTTAATTTATAAATAGATTAAGACTCTATATGTAATAATATCTTATATATTAGTAAATTAACAAATAGCTTGCGAACACATTCATTGAAAATTTCTGCAAAATGAGACCTTGGTAACTTGTGGAATCTACAAGTATTCTGTATAGTCCCAGATCAAGGTATAGTTCCTGAGTTTATAACTAAAATTAAAGTTAGCTGTATTTAAGGTCTAAATGAAATTCTAGTAATATTTATAAACATATAGCTAAACAGCAAAAATGTATCCTGTATTATTTATTTCAGGAATCCCTTAGGGTTATGTTTTGATAATGTTGACATAGGCTATAGCAATGACTATACACAAGGAGAAGAGAAATGTTAGGATACTAACTATAGGCCAATACATATTACTTACATAACTAGGAAGTGCTTTGAGTGTGTCTTTCTTAAAATAATTGAAACAACCAATTCCAGACAATTAAAGGTAGTTATACAAACAAAATAGACAATAAATAAAGTAAAACCGAAGCTAATTCAGCATGGCAGAGTATCTTTATTAAAACAAATGAAAGGTTAAAAAGCCCAAATGGCAGCAATATGAAAATATTCTCCAAAGTAAATGAGATAAGCATTTTCTGTTAAAAACCTTAATCAGATATTAAATATGTATTATACAAAAACGTCAAAGCTCCATCAATCAAAATCTCCTTCTCAGTTGACACCCTCATAATACCGGTCTTAAAGGAAACACTTCATTAAGTCCAGGTGTCTTGTCTGCTTGCAGATTTGTGATCCATCTTATTTCAGCTATTTCTGTTAAATTACACAATTGCCATTTTAAAATGAGAATTTTGAAACATCTAAGTGATATAAGGTGGAAAAATAAGTCAAATGCTTTATCGCAACATATATTAAATTGTCCTGTCGCAGTTTTCATTTTATGGCACTGGAAATTCTAAATGAGAATTTAAGACTAGGGGATCTGTGTAATTTAACAGCAATAGCTGAAACAAGATGGATCACAGATCTGCAAGCAGGCGAGACACCTGGGCTTAATGGAGTGTTTCCTTTAAGACCGGTGTTAACAAGGGCAGTAACTGAGAAGGAGATTTTGATTGGTGGAGATTTATTTAAATTAGTCTTTGTATAATACGTATTCAAGATCTGATGAAGGCTTTTAGCCAAAAGTGCTTATCTCATTTACTTTGGAGAATATTTTCATATTGCTGCCATTTGGGCTTTTTAATCTTTCATTTGTGTTATTAAAGATACTCTGCTGTGGTGGATCAGCTTTGGTTTTACTTTATTTATCTTCTTAAAATTATGTTATTAAGTATCTATCTGTGACCCTTAGCAGATTGAATTTACTCAGAACAGTCATTTTGTATCTATCCATATTCTTTTACAACTATTGCCTTGAAATCAAGTCAGTGTAACTTATTTAAATGTCTTCAAACTTTTTGACAACATTTTTCCACAATAATAAAGAGGTTATAGCAACTACAAACTAACTCTTATGTTGTATCCTGGTTATCTAATTGTCTAAGAGACAGAACCATAACTCTTAAGATTAAGAATTCCTTTGGGATAGAGATGGTTCATCAAGTTCCACTCAATTAAAGAACAGTTTCACCAATTTTACGGATTTTCCTGAAGTTATGAAACCTTAGAAAATGTCATATTAAGTAAAGTGGCAAGCCATCTGCATGGGGAGTGTTATTAGGTTGCCACCCCATATCACCTAAGGCACAGAAAAAAAAAAATATATATATATATATATATATATATATATATATATATATATATATATATATATATATATTTATATGAATCACTGTCATTTTGCCGAAAATTTCTGACATAGGGTCCAAATCGTCAAAAATCCATTTTGCCGAAAATAGTACTGACAGTGTATATGCCCTTTTCCCCAACTGTGAAGTGATCTTGGAGTGAGAATATTAAAGTGGGGGGTGTGTGGGGGGCACAGCCCCGCACAACGGGGGGTGTGAGGGGGTGAAGCCCCCCATCCAGTAAAGTTTAATATTGTCAAGTATTGCTTCATGTATTGTCCAGTCTCTATGAAAAGGGTAAGTAAGTAGTTTATAACCTGAGTAGGTGGGGGGCTATGCCCCCCCACACCCACTCTACATTAATATTCTCACTCTGAGATTGCACTACAGTGGGGGAAAAGGGCATATACACTGTCAGTACTGTTTTCAATTAAATGGATTTTTGGCGATTTGGACCCTATGACAGAAATTTTTGGCGAAAAGGATTTTCGACAAAATGTCATAGACCCCATATATATATATATATATATATATATATATATATATATATATATATATATATATATATGTATATAGATAGACAGATATGGTTCCCTTCACAATCTTGAATTACTGAATGCTTGAAATTCAGTAACTCAAGACTGTAAAGTCGAAACAACAAAAATCCCGAAACCCACAAGCACGAAAACAAAAAAACCCAAACATACAGAACACATACACCACACAACACGCACACCATACAACCCACATCACATAAACTACAAGCTCTACACTACATGCACGCAGGAGGGCAAGCCCCCCTGCACCCCCACCCCCCTACTTATATATTCTAACTCAGAGATCGCACTAATACACAAAATGAAAAACACCATGCAGACATTTTACACTGCCTCGCACACACACACACACACACACACACACACACACACACACACACACACACACACACTGAAATACACACACACCCAGCACTCACAATCATACTCCCACCTCCCTACCCTAACCCACACACACAACTTACAAAACACACACATACACTCACTTACCTTCACTTCTGTAAAACATCCCAACTCACACACTTCCCATCCCGTAGCTAACATGCATAAATGCGAATTCGAGATATTTGAATTTGCGCTTATGCAGATTTGCACTTATGGGTTTTCAATATTAGTCTAGAGTTACTGAATTTTGAACATTCAGTAATTCGAGATTGTGAAGGGGAATCATATATATATATATATATATATATATATATATATATATATATTTTTTTTTTTTTAAGGTAATTTTGCCCCCATGTGTGCTGATCATCTATCCATCCAGAGTCAGACTCACCAATTTTTTCTTCCACAGAGGGACTGTATCTCAGTATTATATGGAGTGAGAGCTGTCCAGAGCAGCCATCATAACAGCAGGCTTAATGGTGTCTTCTGCTCTGCAGTCATCCAGAAACCGAGGGCATTTTTTATATAATACTAACCATAATATCAGTGCAGGGTATGATCTACATGCATCACCATGGGGATTCACTATGAATTCCCTCTTCTGACTGTCTGCTCCCTTACATTTACTGTAGAAGAATATTGCCAAGGGATGGTTTGTTGAGCCAAAAACCAGAAGCCCTTTCCCAAGGACTCTCACTGAAATGCCATTCTTCCTTTGAGGAATTATACAATTTGCCTTCTAAATCCACCCCCCCAGAATGGGCACAATCATCTTCCTTTGCTGGTGCTGTTGCTTCATTGATTACAGGTCACTTTAGCCATGGTCAGTGTATTTATACATCTGTGCCACTTATCTTGTCTGAGAAGTCCTTTTTATTTAAATGATTGTGATCACTGTTTACAAAGAGGGATAAAACCTTGACTATGACACAAGTGAGTGAAGTTCCATTAGCAGCTCACATGCTTGCAGAAACTGTTAAGAGAGAGAAGAACAGAGTTATATTGCTTTGTCTGTTTGCATCTCTGCAGGGGGCAGAGTTGGGGATGAAATGCCTGGAGGAAGGCATGCCATGTTTAAAGTCCTGGTGAAGACGGGGGCTATAAGTGGAGGCTGGGTTAAGACATGTGGGCTGGATTAAATGCAGCAGCATCCTAAGGCCCAGACAGTGATGTCCTAATGGCTTTGCCTCACGGTGCGATTAACCTTACAATGCAATGTTAGCATGTTATGTTGTAGGGTAACTATATCAAATGACAGTACCCCAACTCCTTGTGGCTGTGGTGGCTCTCAGTCCTTCTTCCATTCCATTCCCTTTAGGCAGGCTGGCAACAATACCCAACAAGGATACAACTTGACAGCAGATTACTTCAAAGGAGAAGATTTATCAGGAATATTGTGCTATCAATGAGGTAAGATGAACCTAATTAGCAATGTACTGACTTTAATAAAATAAAAATAATGAAATGACTTTCACTGAAAAGGACCATTAGCTGATCAGGATTTGAGTGGCCATACCATAACCCTTTGTTTTTGACTACATAGTAAAAGCACGTACACAGAGTACTGCAAGGATCAGTACTTGGACGCAGTTTATTTAACTGCTTTATGACCACAATAGCAAGTATCAATGTCATATGATGCTCAGTGTCTGTACACGAGGATAATCCATTTTCCCGCTTGCCTGGTAAACTCCATGAAAGACAGTGGCTGTTCACAGGGTCATTGTAAGAGTCTGTTGTGACTTGCAAGCATGGATGGAGAAATTAACTAGTATGGCTAGTCTCATCTACTGGAGACTTCATTCGGCTGCAAAACTTTTTAGATGAGCACTGGGTTTTTCCCACTGTTAATGGCTTGCAGTTTAATACCTCAACATGCTATGTAGTAAATACTATCTTTATGCAATAAGCGTTGCTGTTTTTGAAAATGCACTAACTTAAAAAGATATGGATTTATGCTATGATTAAGAAATTGAACTTTATCAGTAAAGCCAGCCATATAAAAAGGAGGACTGCAATTCATAGATAAATTTTGAAATGTGCAAAGGCTTTTTGCATGATCACTGAACTGGCAACTCATAAACTTTAGACACATAGTTGTATACAACTTACCCAGTGTATTATGCAGCATACGTGAGTCATCATCATCATCATCATCCCTCTTTTTCCCATTTACATGGGGTCGGGGTATCGTATTAACTGTCGCCAACTCTCTCGATTCAGTGCCACTCTCCTGCCTTCCTCAACACTCATGCCTGACTGTCGCAGATCTTCTTTCACACAATCCATCCACCTCTTTGCTGGTAGTCCTTGCTTCCTCTTACCTTCTTCCTGTCTGTCCCAAATCTCCCTCACCAGAATGTCTTCTGCTTTTCTACACATGTGCCCATACCATCGTAATCTGTTTTCTTTGATCTTTTCTGCAATTGGAGGTACTTTGGCTTCTGCACTTATGTCCTCATTTCTTCGCCTGTCCCGCAGTGTGCATCCTACCACCTTTCTCAGGCACTTAATTTCCATCACCTCTAGCTTCTTCAACTGTTCTGCTTTTACTGCCCAGGTTTCTATACCATACAGTAGTACTGGTTGCACCACTGTCTTGTACACCTTACTTTTCAGCTTCTTTGGCATTCTTCTGTCATATACTACACCTGATACTCTATGCCAGTTGGCTGCAGCCCCTCTGATTCTAGCTTTAACCTCTTCATTCAGACTACCCTTCTCCTCAACCACCCCTCCCAGATACTTGAAGCTGTTTACCTGTTCCACTATCTTCCCCTCTATCTCTATTCTCAGCTTCTTCTGATTTCCCCAATCTGCTGCCATTACCACTGTCTTATCTGTGCTTAGTTTCATCCCATGTGCCTTCAGATTTGCATTCCATTCTCCCATCCTTTGCTGAAGTTCTAGATCAGAGTCTGCCTGTACTGCCACATTGTCTGCATACAGCAGCTTTGTTGCTCTGACCCCTCCAACCTGTTTGCTGATGTAGTCCATTACCAGTATGAACAGCAGTGGGCTCAGAGCTGAACCCTGGTGTACACCCACTCCCACTGGGAACCCCTTGGTGAGGCCAAACACTGTTCGTACTTGAGTCACTGGGTCCTTGTACATAGCCTGTACTAATTCTACCAATGTTTCTGGGACTTCAAACCACCGCAGTACTGCCCAGATCAGCTTTCTTGAGACCTTGTCATATGCTTTCTCCAAGTCTAGGAAAGCCCAGTTTGACTCTCTCCTCTTCTCTAGTTTCTTCTCAAGTATCTGTCTCAATGCAAACACTGGGTCAATTGTGCTGCATCCTGATCTGAATCCGAACTCTTCATCTCCCATCTTACATTCTACTATTCTGCGTATCCGTTTATCAATCACCCTCTCCAGAACTTTCATGCAATGTGGTAGGAGTTTGATGCCTCTGTACTGTCCACAGTTGTGGATGTCCCCTTTGTTCTTGTACACTGGCACGAGTATGCTTATTCTCCAGTCATCTGGAATATGCCTTTCTCTCCACACTGCAATTAGTACCCTCAGGAGCCATTTCTCCCCTAGCTCACCCAGCATCTTTATCATATCTGCTGTGACCTCATCTGAGCCTGCTGCTTTCCCTGACTTCATTTTCCTTAGTGCTGCTCTTACTTCTTCTAAGCTGGGCTCCTCTTCTACTCTCATTGTAGGCTGTTTCTGGGGCAGTACCACTTCTGTGGGGTTCTCTTCATTCAGAAGCTGCTGGAAATACTCCTTCCATCTGCCTTTGATGTCCTGTGGACTGGTGAGCAGGTTGTTGCTGGCATCCCTTATGAAGGGTGTCTGACTATCTTCTTTATCTTTCTGTCTTTGCCTTGCAACCTGGTATAGTTTCTTTGTGCCCCTTACTGAGTCACTTTCCAGAAGCTGATAGAGTGCCTCTGATGCCCTATTCTTTGCTATTGCAACTTCTTTCTTAGTTTCTTTGTTAGCCAACCAGTAGTCCTTCCTAGCTTGGTCAGTCTTTTCAATCTCCCACTTCTTCCTGCACTCCTTCTTTCTTTTGATTACTTCCTGCACTTCTGCATTCCACCACCAGCTTTCCTTATGTACCTTATTTCCATACCTGGCTCGGCCACATATCTTTTCTGTAGTCCTAACACATGCTGTTTTTAGGTGCTGCCACTCTTCTTCAACTCCACCTATTTCCTCCTCTTCTTGGGGTGCTAGAGCCCTGAGTAATTCCTTGAACTGCTGAACTTTCTCTCCAGTTAACTTCCAGGTCTTCAGCCTTGTCTCTGTTGACCTTAGAGCCTTCTCTGACCACTGTTTGCAGCTGATTGTGGCAACTACTGGTTTATGCTGTGAACTGACTGTTTCACTGGGGATGACTTTGCAATCATGGATTCTACCCCAGTGCCTTTTCCTTACTAGGAGGAAGTCTACCTGAGTTGCATGTTGGCTACTCTTGTATGTGATCTTATGACTGTCTCTCTTTCTGAACCATGTGTTGGCTACTATCAAGCCATTTGCCAGACAGAAGTCTAGAATGGCTTCTACTTCTTTATTCCTATTGCTCCACCCATGTGGACCCAGGTAGTCCTCATATCCTATTCTGTCTGTCCCGATATGTGCATTTAAGTCACCCATTATCAACACCAATTCATGTTGTCCTGCTTTATCTAGAAGGTCCTGCAACTGCTGTCTGAATGCACTCTTTTCCTCACTATCACAACCCTGCTGTGGGGCATAGGCTGAGATTATGAATACTGTCCTATCATTACACTGGAGTCTGATTACCATGAGTCTGTCATTAATTCTGATGATATCCCTCACTGACTTCTGAAGCCTCTGTCTCACCACAATTCCATTTCTAGCCTGTCCACCACCTGAGTAGTAGAGTCTGGATCCCAAGCCAAGTGGCTTTGTTGCACTGCCCTTCCATCTTGTCTTTTGGATACATAGGATGTCCAGCCTTCTCCGTATCATCATGTCATTCACTTCTAAGCTGCGTCCTGTCAGTGAACCTACATTAAGCGTAGCAATTCTCAGTTCATGTTTTGCAGGTTGGTTGGTTTTATGTCCAGCTTTCACTCAACAGAGCTATCCCAGGTAACCCAGGCTGGGCAACTAGACACCGGCCAGCCAGTAGCCTATTGACCCAGGGCTGCTGGGCTTTTATGGCGGGCACCATTAGCATGGGTCCCTGGCATGGGTCAGAGAGTAGGCCAGGTCCTTAACCCACTTATCACCGGTAACTACCCATGCCCATTTTTTGGCGACAGTCAACATGACCGAATGACCTAGAGCCATATTTTACACTGAGTGGCTAGCCGTGCCACGGCACACCGTTTGTGATCTGTGTTCTCCTATCTTGAGGATACTGCGCACCACAATAGATGCCCAAAGCGGTTGGTCTTTTTACAACTCTTCCCCCCACTGGGCACCATGAAGAGTCTGTGCTGCTGCCCACAGCTCCATTCATTAGTGAGTTTGATATGGAAACACTTAGCATGTTTTTTGAACATGGGAGAAACCCCACGGGGACACAGAGAGAACATGCAAACTCCAACCAGGCATTAGTCGGAGGTCAGGCTCGAACCTTGTACCTTGTGCATTGGAAGCGAAGACCTTAACCACTAAGCCATCTGGTCTCTGCATACGTGAGTGACTACATAAAAAGATGCAAATGATAATGTACTGTGTAAAGTTCCCGTCTACCTTACTAATGCATGCTAACCCAAAATCTGACCCTGTCCCTGCCCCTAACCTTAACCTTACACATTAATTTATGGAAATCTCTTTCCCCTGACAGTGTCATTAGACAAATTTGTTTTGAAGGTACTGCTAGGGTCTGGATTAAAAGACTATTTGTTGTACTTATTTTGTCTTCTGGGTTTCAGTAAGTTCATAAGTTCTTAGGTTAATGCCAGGCAATTGACCTGCTGGACCATTTGTAGCCCAGCCACATTATCCCAAATTGTAGGAACTCATTGACACGACTAATTTATGTTTAAATTTAACCCCCTTTCTGTTAGAGATTGAGGGGACAAACCTGGGGTGTATTCATTATTGCACATTCATTTGTCCAGGGTTCACTTAAAATTGATCAGGGAGATACTTTCCTTTATATCCAAAGGAAGTCTATTCCACAAAAGAGGGATTCACTGGGATATGTATCTATCCACCAGCAGGTCATATTTATGTTTAATGGAAGTTAACATTTATTTAGTGAGTGTTTAGGGTGTTATTAGTTTTGCAGATGTGCAGGAGGTCATGTGGTGCTGGTTCCTTTGGGACTCTGCAGGCAAGGCAGAGGTCACACCTCAAGAGTCTGTATGAAACAGAAAAGAAACACAGCACTTTAGGGTGGTTGGGGTTGCTTATGGAGGAAATGTCTTTGATTATCTTAGTGAGGAAATAGTGTGGTTTCTCCAGCCGGGTCACATGTTTACACAAGTTCATACAATGGTGCCATTATTTTCTGTTATGAGCCTAATGAGATATGAGAAGAGAGTGACGATAACTTCCTTAAATCTGGAATAAATACCACCAGCGACTAGTTTGGATAGATCAAATTATTTCCTAACAATTATATGTACATGGTGATGAAAGGAAACTTTATTGTCAATGAAACTGCCAGCTCCTGATGACTTAATAAATGTTCAAGGGGGTGACACCTATTTGGTAGGTACATGGGTACCCAGTTTTGCCAAATGATTTGGCATTTAGTTTTAGGCTGTGGTCTAGGCAACACTTATTGCTGCATGTTAGTTCCTCTTGAAGAATCTAGAAGTTCGATGGGGAGTCAATGACAGCTCTGGGTTTGCAGTCATTTGTAAACTTGGTCAGTCACAGACCCTTGATGTCAGCCTTGACATCAGAGAAGTTTTATACCACAGGGGAGTGGTACTAAGATCAATCCCTGTGGGACATCGTTGATAGCTAGTCTTTTCAAAGACAGCATGCCACCTACACTAATAAACTGGTTTTACCAGTTAATAACTTTGCCATCCATGGGTAACATAAGAGTTTGCATTTCTCTGGATTAGCTTATTGATAATGCCAGAATATGAGATTGCATTAAAGACCTTGGCCATTACCAAGTAGGCAGTGTGAACCAACATGCCTGTGTCTAATGTAGAAGGGACTTGTTCAAAAAAGTCCACCATGTTCAAGAGGCTGGATTTTCCTTTAACAGAGATGACTGGCTTGAGTCCAGGGTGTGTAGACTACCTACATCCTTAATAAAGATAAGGCAGCTAAGGCTTATAGGTCTACAGTTTCCAAGTTCATTAGTGAGTCACCCCTTGTGGTGCAGAGCAACTACTACAGTTCGACATTCCACTGGCATGAATCCAATAAAGAGGGTGAGACTGAAAAGGATTAGTAGCAAGTCTACCAGAAAGTGTCTTGTGCTGATAACAAGGCGGACTAGTATATTATCAGGACCTATAGAGTTTGTGATCTTGGTGTTGAAGAGATCACTCAGATAGCATTCAGGATTAGCATTCAGAATAATCTCCCTCCCATCTTTCATAACCACTCTGAAAGACTTCCTAGCTAAAATCTGTCTCTATTCTTGCTCAAAACTAGGACAAACTATATCCCTAAATGTGAACAAGCACCTTTGTTTCCTTATACCTCCTTACTCTCCCTTCTTCACTTCCTTCCTTACTTCTGTCAAATTCTTTTCCCTGACTTTCTGCTAAATATACCATAAGCCTATTTTTTCCTCACTTCATATTACAGTTCCTGTTTATATTAGACTAACTTGCCTTTAATTTCTCTATAAACTGTCAAGATTTCTCTAAATATTACGATTGTCATATAACTAGTATAGATTCTTAACCAATGCTTTTTATTATGTGCAATTTGTTATAATTATTTAAACTGCAGATGTTTTTGTTTTATTTTTGAAGATTGTAAAATTATTGTTCTTAAAATGTTTTGTAATAATTTGGAGCTTTTCTTCCCAGGAATCAGCTGAAAATTGGCTTCTACCCAGTCAGGCTTTCCTGGTAATGAAATGTCAATAAATAAACAAACTGGGAATTGATCAGAGGGGTGGTGTGGGAGGCACTGACAGTTTTACTGTCTCAGTCTTGTGGCCTTAAGTTCTTTGGGCTTTATGCTTGTGTATGTTGCTTGCCTGTTAGTGTGACTCTGAGTGTCCTGTATACCAAATCTTCATCTAGAAGCCATGTGTGGGTTAGGCAGGGTTTTTAAGTAACTCAGTGTAAGAAGGCTTATGTGTTTGTCTAGGACATAATAGGCATGTCTGTGGAGGTGGGTGTCATAACTTGCAACATACTGGATACAGTATAGAGTTTTGAAGGGAGATTCACCTCCAAGATTATATCTCGTACTGACATCAATATAGAATCATTTATAGGAAGAACAAGTGTCAGTGAGCACGAGACAGTTTTTGCATTGCTTCAATGCTCCTTTTACTTTCAGGCTGGCAACAAACAGTGAGGTAAAGTGTGACTTCATGATACTTAGTGCCTTGGGGAATAGGAAGTAATACTGAATGCTAATGAATTACGTTTGTTGGATGACAATAACAGTAGGATGAACAATAAGTCAAAGCACCAGACTTACAATTATGTACATCAATAAATGAAGGTATTTTTTGGTACAGGATGTGGTACAGCGATGGCAACCTGCACCAGTGCTGGCCAATGTTTCCTCCACTGGGTCAGCATTGATCTCTAGGCCTGCCTCTCCACAAAGGAATAAAGGTCTCTCTGTGGAAGGTGACCTGGAGGGCTTACTGGAGTTATGGCTCAAGAGGGGAGACATGTCCTCTTCCAAGAATAATATGGAGAAGCCACCATATGACAGAGGCAGTGGCTAGTGGTGACCAAGGTGGGTCAGCAGCTGGACACCCGCACTGGTACCCTGAAGCATATGATTATGTGACTGATATAGCTGCATGGGCAGTCAATCTCATTCATCAATTTACTAGTGGTAGGGCCTGCCCTTGATATCAGCCATAATGGTGATTGACATTTGACTGGGCCTCTTCTGGACCATTAAGGCAGGACCTCTTTACCCTACCCCATCATGGTGTTTTCCTTCCTTGTCTGTCCACCCCAGTACCCTGTAGTTAGCTGTAGTCCAAATCGCCCACAAACCAGTTGCTATTACTCTGCATTTGTCTGTGTTCACTGTTGCCCCTTCCATGTTCATACCACCCCAACTGTCTCTGACTGCATTTTATGTTTGTTTGTTTTCCCCTGTTACCTTCTTTATGCCCTTCTTCTTCCATACAGATTCTCATTTCAACCATTTCCATCTATCCTTCTACCTCAAAAATGGAAAACTGGTACCTGTCCATCTTCCCCCAAACCATCTTTCTTTCTTTCTTGTTTTCTTTCTTTCTTTCTTTCTTTCTTTCTTTCTTTCTTTCTTTCTTTCTTTCTTTCTTTCTTTCTACCCCTGTATGCAAATATATTCTCTTTTTGCTTTTGCCCCATTTTTGGCTGGCCTATCACTCCCTCCCTCCCTCCATCCTTTCCTCCCCATTTCTGGAACAAGCTGATTTGGCAGTTTGCTTTTGGTAATCTTTGGCTTCCACATGGTGCCATAGATTCAGCTATGAGGTGCCTCACTGCATTTGTGAATGTACATAGCATTGGTCTCACCAGATTATTGCGCTTCTCACATTGGCCATGTGCCCAAACACCTTGAACAGCCACTGCTTCAGCACAGTGGCTATCAGTAATTTGGCCACAATCATTTAGTATGCAGTTCTTTCTTTAGCATGTCAGTATTATTTATTTTTACTTTTATTTTGACATTTGTTAACTTGGTATGTCTGACTGAGCCTGAGCCCATTTTCAGCGGAGGGCAGGGGAGAAACACTCCAGTACAGCTGATAATAATAATAAGCATAAAAAGCTTTAAATAGATGGCAAACTCAAATACAGAGGTAAACAGTGTAAGCCAATATAATCAGAAATATAGTACAAAATTAAATAAGTGGGGTATGTGACAGTAGAAATCAATGGTGCTTACTATATTAGCATGTGGAACTCAGGATATAGAGTAGAATCAGGTCAGCAGGATCTGGAGTTAGTAAGTAAGAGAATAAGAGAAGAAAAGAAATTCAATGAAAAAGAATAGATGAGTGTAGTTTATAAACAAAGTAGAATGGACATGGGAAGGTGGAGTGAAGATAAGATTATGTGATTATGCTAATCCATCTGTGTTATTTAGCTCAGGGCCACACTTTCTAAATATCTCACAATATGTGATGGTGCACATAAAAATACCAGAAATGTGGGCATTAATGACTTAAGATGTACTTCCTTGGACTATATGAAGAGGGACGTGATAGAGCATTCTACTTTCTCCAAGGATGATGCCATAATATGAGCAAAAAATAATTGACTTAAATAATTGGCTTAGTTTTTGATGTCATTTGAAGGGGGTACAATATTTGTCATCCTGGGAGGATATGCTTGACAGATCATGCTGCTTCACCAGAGATGGCCCTCATCTGTCCCCTCTAGGGTTCTGATAATTGTCAAAGATGTTGTCCACTCCCATGGTGCCTTTTTTTAGGCAATGTCAATTTGATAAAACTGCCAACATAACTAAACAAGCCAAAGAAACTATGAAGGTAGGAGTCTAAATAAGAAACTCCACTCCTATAAGCCCTCCTTATCCTGTAGAATGTAGATGCCTGTGTAGTGACTAAACATGATTTAAAATGGTGGAGAACACTCCAGTTGTGCAGGGCTATAATGCCTTCCACATGTTTAGACCAGCTGTTGCATATGAGGAGAAAACAGGTTGATGAATCTCAATCTTCATCCAGAAGAGACTCACATTAAGGCTGGTACAGCACCATGATTCACTCATGCTTCTTCATGTCCAAATAACCATCAGAACGATACAACACCAATATTGGCTAGCTTGCTATTGAATGCCATCAATGACCCAAGAAAGGCACAACACCTATCTAAAGAACTGGAATTACTCTTTATTAAAGCCAGTACAATTTTCCTAGGTGATCTAAACTATCTAGCAATAGAATGAGAAAATTACACCACCACAAGCACAGAGGTTCTTGGACACAGTCAATAAAAACACCATGGAACAATTAAGCAAAGTACTAACTAGGGGAATAACATAATGGATCTTGCCCATAAAGCCTTCTTCTTCAAAATAAAATTGAAACCAATGACCCCCTTCCAGTTGTGGAAATTTCTCTAAGACAAGCTACCTATTCTGAAGTGATGCATTGGTAAGCTTCTAATCCCCACCAAACCCAGTTAAGTCCAATGAATATGTGGAAATATATACCAATACACTACACCAACAAGTACACAGCTGCACAGGAGCAGCTGTTCCTTGTAGGAACAAAAGCAGGGCAAACCCCAGATACAATCCTGCATGGTGGAACCATAATATAAACACAAATTACCATAAAAGAAAAATAATTTTGACCTAAAGTAAGAGGAGTAATTCTCAGAATGATAGAGCCCTCATAATTGAAATAAACAACTCAGGAGCTGAATAAATCCCCCAAAGCCAATTTTCAGGCTAAAATAACCACTCAAGCCAAAGACAATTACAAGGTCTTTTTATATTATGTTTGTAATCTCAGAAGCACAATGCAGCAATGTACTGAGCTGATTATGAGTGATGTTACCTACACCGAAGCTGCAGATATAGTGAACCTACTGACAGATGAATTCAGCTCAAATCTTACCCAGCTCTTCTCTCCATCTACCCCACAAGATATACCTAAAACCGACTCGCATCCAGCTATTGACAAGACTAAGTCCTAAAAGCAGTATTAAAAGTTAAAAATTTTGCATCAGTGGGTCTTGACAATATCCCTGGATGCATCTTAAATAGCAGGAAGCATGATTTAACCACCGCCTTAACAACACTGTTCAACATCAGCCTACGCGCATCTTTTGTATCAAGTGATGGGGAACAGCTACAGTCATTCCTGTTAATAAGAGATGACCTTCCTCAGACTCAGGTAATCAATTACAGACTCATAAGTCTGACCTGCCTCATATGCAAAGATATGGAAAGACTTGTACTGGAACTAATCAATAAGGATGTAAGGAATTCCCAGACACTTGTCCTGTCTCAGTTTACATTCGTTGAGGGTAGTTCATGCTAACTCAGCATGGCTGAAAAGGTCACAAAAGCAATAGATGAAGGTAAAGTGGTATATACGACATACTTTGACTTGATCAAAGTTTTTGACACAATTCCCCATCCTGCATAGTAGAAAAGCTAAATAAACTGGAAACAACCCCCTATATCACACACTGGATTGCCAACTGGCTCACAAATAGGATGCAGGAGATCAAAATAGTCCCCAGTGTTTGGTGATGGGACCTCTGCTATTTGTCATCATCTTCTCTGAAATAAAAGTTAATACCAAAGGGCTCTGACTAATTAAGTTTACATATGACTGCAAACTAAGAGCAGACATTGAATCCCCAAATGACTTAGCCACCCTACAGGAAGGTTTGTCCCAAACAAATAACTGATGCCAGAATCATTGAACTCAAACAAAATGCCAAAAAATGCATTATCATAGCCTTTGGGAAGTCATCTATTCAGAAGAATGACCACATTGGCAATACACTCCTAAGAATTGACACAGATGTTTAGGATTTGGAAACGTATGTGGACAGTGATCTAACTTTTGACCAACATGTGTCCACTGTCATAAGAACGTCCTTCTTTATTGCATGTCTTATAAATAAAGGACTGCCTCCTGATCTAGAGACACCATTGTCTCCCATTACTCAGCCCTAATTAAGCCATCTGCTCAGACACAAGCAACAACTGGAACATCCACAGAGATATTTCACTAAAAGGTACAAGGACTCTAGTTCTGAGGAATGTTATATTTTTGTTTGTGCTTTAAATTAATTTTCTTTAGCTCCATACTCCTCTGCCACTAACATACATCCATTCCCCTATAAATTATATATATATATTCATTCTCCTCTTACACTAGTTATTACTGCTATTATCACAGAGAAGTCTTGCCTGCTGTAACCCTACACATGAGTCTTCCTTCTCCAGGGAGAGAGCAACATTATGATGTGTTGCTTCTAAGACTGCCTTCCACCACCTTATTTATTCAGGCAGGAGTCTAGTCAAATCCTGCTGTAACCCTGCAGTTAAGCCTTCCCTTATCAAGAAAAGAGTGACCCTTTGTGCATTTTCTCCTTTGTTAATACCAGTCCTATTTACCACAGGTGAGAACCATGGGGTAGGCATCATATATTTTTGGCTGTGGGTGGAGATGGTTGGGAAATCTTAGGGAAGGGAAGCCGAAGTGGCTAGAGCAAGAACATCTCAGACATGACTGCCCGTTATGTTGGCCTGATTGTGCTCAAACTCTTACCATGCAGTAATGTATTTTTCTCCAGAGATTCATTCTCTTGCCTTCAGTGGGATGTGCTCCAACTTTAGGCAGAACCTCAGGCCCTACCCCAAAGATGGGAAATCTCATATAAGCCATTAAGAGACACTCCCCACCCAGCTCCTCCAGTGTCCTAGCCACTAATCCAACTTAGGTCATCACGATCACAGTTTTGGCTCCATGCCTCTATGTTACTCAGACAAAGAGTTCATTTTTGATGCATTTTAGTAGTGCAGTGAGGGTTATGCTAGGATGTATAAGCTTTATATGGTAGTAACAGTCTAGTTATTTTAATCCAAGTTATTTTTGATGAAAATGTTTCAGTTTTGCAGGTAGAGATGTTTTCTTATTGCCTGTTTGTGGTTTGTGTTCCTTTTTTGTACTTTTAAGCCCTTTCAACTTTCATTTAACCATTAATGAAGACTCTTGCAGAGGATTAACATAAGGGGGCAGTGTTGTTGTTCCTTGTGATGTTTATGTGCAGTTTGTGTATCTAAGATTTATTTTTTATTTCTTTTTGCATCAAAGTAAATGGACTCTGCAGTCTACTTTTTATTCTTTTGAGTTTTAGTTGTTTTTCTTTTCTTTAAATCTATGCATAAATTTGGATTTTGGGAAGTTGTTTTATGTGGTCTAGGGTTCTTAAGTATGATGGGTTTAGTGGGTTTTCATTAGGACTAATGATGCATGACAGATGTAGATAAACTTTTAATGAGGCACAAAAAATATATATTAAAACTCCATACTGTGCACCGTATATATGTGGGAAACATGGGGGTCTGGTGTGTGATGCATGAAACATCCTCCTGTGGCTTCATCGTTCATCAGTAAAATCATTCTCTAAATCTACAGTACAAGCACACATATGCATATACATGCGTAAATATATATATATATATATATATATATATATATATATAAAATAAAATTCTATTTTATTTATAGACATAATTAAATACACTAAAATGAATGAATGAATGGTTTATCATTTATGGCTTTTTATGATTCATAGCATGATTTGCCTTCAGAGTTAATTTTTTATTGACCTGATAAACACTTGTCTACAGTGACTAATATGAGTGAATAATGCATTGTTTTTCTCTTCCCACCACTTGCAATAACATATTAATTGGTTACTTCCTGGCCTTCTCCAAAAAGAGAATTTTTTCCAAAATGTTAAGGGCTTGTATCCTATGCATTGGAATACAAGGCTAAAATGCAATATACTTTAAACAATTTTAGAATTTTTAAATATATACTACCAGTAATAAACTAGTTGTATGCATCCATGCCGTTTTGTGGACTACAATGCATGTGGCACTGGTATTTGTCTTGCCACGAGTGGCTACTGCCCAAGTTTTCTATGACTTATTTCCTTCTGTGCATTGTATGAATTGTGGCTGCACACCACACAGCATGCTTTTTTGTGTTACCTCTGTCCAATTAACATAGGCATGTGTGACATTTGCCAAAGGAGCGAATGTGTGGTCTTCCTTTCTAACCACCAGAAGTGGTACTAAACTGCCTCATCAGGTAGTGGGACTGCATTGTGGACTAAGTATATGGTCTACATATTTGCCAATGTTATCAATGCCATGTGCCTGTTCTATCAACTTTGAACACTAAATGGATTCCCTGTTGTTCATCAGCATATGACATATAAACTGAACTGTGCCTATCTTGAATTGATTACAGGTTCCCCATGTAAAATGTAGATTAGACAGTAAGAGGCATTCTGTATTCCAGCAATAGGGCAGGCAAGAAGATTTTACAGACAATAGAATGTTCAGTTTGGAAGCAAATGTTGCAAGTCTGTGTTCTTTAAATTTCCCTATGTGGGTGTTTACTTGCTACACTACTAGAACTATACTACAAAGTGAATAGTTTTAATATTTGTATGTGTGAGCATTTTCCTCACCTTCATATTCAGCTTTGCATTAATGCTGTGACACATTTTCTAAGCTGATATTTACCAAGTGTTGCACTGTATGCCAATTACTGTGTTTCTGAACTGACTGTTCCATTATGTATTTTGTAAACAAACACTTCACACATTAACCTCTATTAAACTGCTCATGTTTTTATTTATTTATTTATTTTTTTATCCTACTCGTATTTCTAATGTATTCACAAGACAGAAAAAAACAGGAAAGAACAAAAAGTACTCACAGGCTATGTTCTCAATAACCTTAACCTAAAATACAAAAAAAAAATCCCAGCAGGTGCCGGTATTATATATAAGCCATCATAGTAACTGCTACATTTATATTGAAGAAATATGCATTTTGAAATAATTATTGGTTTTAAAAGAAGCCCTGTTATGTCTAGAACGACTTCCATGACACAAAAACTTTTCTAGAAAAGGCAGGTCCAGTATAAAAGCAGATTGTGAGAAGACAGATTCAGAGATTTCTGTTTTTTTCTTATGTTTGAAATCCGTTTTTGTAAGTATTTGTTCACATTCTTATATATATGATCATGTTATCTGCTTTATAGCTGCCTTGTCTTGAGAATCCATAATTTAACTGCAAACAATGTGTTCATGTTTAAAATGTTATGACTGCTTCTGTGACCTTACAAAATAGCTGGCACAGAGGTTAAGGCTGTCAGGTGCAGTTCTTATAGTACAGGGTTTGATTCCCTCAGTCCTGATTTGCCTTCCCTGTGATTATGACCAAGTTGCTTAACCAGACATTGTTACTGTGTTGCCCCTGAAAAGGGAATGTGAGCCTGCCTTGTTAACAAAAGGGTATTATGAGTGATCTTCCCTTTCTGAATGTTGTATCACTCACGTCATCTAAGCATGCTTTGTCTACCTCCTGGCCTTGGACATGGATATAAAAAGGGGCCTTGAGTCAGTCCACCTATCCAGTTAACAGACTAACAGATAAAAATGAATCTTGCATACATTGGGAGTACAGAGAAAAGAAAGCAAGCAAGCTCCTGAACTGGAAGAACTGCACCCAAGAATGCTGAAAGAAATGAAAGAGGAGTCAACTGTTGAACTAACGTTGTTGTCCAGCAAACACCTAGACAAAATATAAATACTGAGTGCAAGAAGCATGACTAGTTTTACTTGTTTTAACGATGTGATCCAAAGAGGAATAATTTGGATTATTAATCGTCTGCACTGACATTTATTTATTCAAATTGAACATTTCCTTTCATATGTCAATGACAGGCAGGCTGAAAACTTAGACGAGAATCATCATGGAAATGCCAGTATGGTAACTGACTGTATTTCAAAACAGCACCTTCCATCCCACCATTTGCTAGTGGACATTTCAATAGGTAAGACAGAATAAGGAAGGTGGCATGAAGGGTTAGGTGATAAATTGATAGGTAGTAACTGCAGTCCTGGGGATACCTTTCTGTGGTTATTGTGCTGCAAATGTTCTCATATTTAGACCTAATAAAGGGGGTACATTATTAAACAATTGAGCTAAGTCCAAACAAAGATTACTCATCATTTATTATATGGGGTGTAGTATGTGATGCCCCCCCTTTCAGAAAAAAATAAGAATAATATTCTTTCTGACTCACAGCTATCATTTATAAAGGTCACTGTTTTGATTTTTAAAGACTCAGAGGCTGAAAGATATGTTTACAGGCGGAGATTATATGTGGCATTCTTGTACTGGGAATTAAAATATTATGTCTTTATAAGCAGAATGGCACATCCCCGTGTGTAGTGCATCTCCCTCTCACACACACACACACACACACACACACATACTGCACATACGCTACACAGATGAATCCTTTACATTCCAAACAAGAGCTAATATTTTCCTTTTACTTCTATGAAATTTGTTGTTCCAGCATCAGCAGCAGAAAACCAGACAAAGCCATAAATAAAAGTTGGACAAAGGCCCAAAAATAGGGACATTTTTAAATACTGATCTTACAAACTTAGAAAGTTACCCGCGGTGGTGGTGCTGCGGTAGCTTTGTCACCACACAGCAAGATGTTGTCCCATTCCATTCTCAGCTAGAGTGTCTTCTGTGTGGAGACATGCACGAATGGGCGTACCTTCATTGAAGGTTGTGCGTCAGGGCCAGCAACTCGGCATGTAACAAATCAACTGCCAATCATTAGCGGACCGGAGTTCCGCTGTGGCGACCCCTGACCGAGAAAAGCCGAAAGACACACACACACACACACACACACACACACACACACACACACACACACACACACACACACACACACAAACTTAGAAAGTTGATAGAATTACAGGGGTTTTGCATTAGCATGAATTTTCTGAATGGTATGGAGTCAGAAACTCAGATCTCTGTCATTATTTTCCAACTTCAGTCTTCAATGATTTGCCACTAATTTGCCAGTAAACCACAATTTTATGAAAAACAGACCAAAAATAAGGCAAAAATTTGGACATTCTGAGAAAATCTGTACAGTTGAGAGGTATAGTAATACTAACATCGTATACTGGAGGTTTTGGGTTTGAATCCCAAATAAGAGCTAATATTTGCCTTTCACTTATTCTTCACAATTATTTATTTTTTTTGTGATACAATAGGTTCATAGGTAGGTATTAGGCTATCTGCCCAAAGGCATTTATAAGCCTAGCCAGAATGTGTTGGCTTTCGCTGCCCCCTTAGATTAGTTCCCTGTGCCTTTGTCCAGCAGAGCCACTGAAGTGATCCTCGGGGTAAACTTTCTGTTTCCCTTCTGTGATGACCATGTCCTGGCCCAGCAATCAAGGAGCCTCAATCCTCACCACTAACACCAGGGAGGTTGTCTCCTAGAAGAGGAAAGGATAACTAATACACACAGTAAAGTACAATTTTCCTTAAGTGCACACAGAGATCACAGTCAGTCTGGGGCTGGTTGCTCCTTTGCTCACCAGGTCCCCAGTAAGACTCCCCACTGGCACAGCTATAGAGTCCAGGTCTCAGCTTAACTGGGCAAGCTAGGACCTCCAGTACCCTCTCTGTCCAGTGCTTCATGTCCCTGCCCAAGTAGCTTACACAGCACACACACACTTTGAGATAAGTATTTATACAAATTCACAGACACTCCTGGGAAAGGCTGACACAGATTCTCCAGCTGTGCCCCTTTACCCAGATTATACGGTACTAATCCCTGCCACCACCCAGCTAATAATATCAGCTACTAAAAGGCCATTAAAAGGGTGTCCAATTATTATTGTGCAATATTAATATCCAATGGTAATGTGACTATACAGTCTAAAGCTTATTGGAAGGGCTTAGACAGTAAACTCTATAAATATATAATGCACTCTAAAGCATACTTCGTCTCTACACAAAGCAGCCACAGGTAGAAGGTTTTAAAAATATTTAATAATAAATAATTAAAACACAAGACAAATCTACTACACCACATAGATATCTAAGTGTTCATAGATCACACAGAAACTTAAAATAATACAGTAGGACAGGTCTGGTTTCAAAGAAAAATACCTAATTAATCTTTACTAGCTTTAACTATTCCTATAAGATATCACAGTGCTACAAACTTACATGTGAGCATAAGCAGAGTGCTGATAAGTTAGATGTCCAGATCAAAATGCCTCAGGTCTCTTGTGAGAAATAGTATTTAAACATTACTAACAAACATGTCTCTAAGGCCCTCCTAAAATTACATCATTTTTGACACAGGTTTTCCCAGTATTCATATTGCATCATCTTAACACCTGGTTTGAGTTATCAGGCCAGAAACTGCATTATTTAGCAATCTAACACCTGCCCAGAAACTTACAACAATACAAGACATTTCACATGTATATGCTAACAGAAACTAAAGCAATAAAGCACCTTCCACATCTAAATTCTAGTCATAAACTTTAGCTTTAAAACAATGGGCATGAAATCTTCATCCAGCCGCCCTCGGGCCGAATTCTAACATGAAAGGATACAACATGCTTCCCTGGGCCAGTAGAGTGCAATGTTGTCACATATTTTGCAGTTTCACATTTCACAGTGTTTTCCTACATTTAAAAACACAAGCCTGCATTTTACATTTATTTATACAGTTGATAGAATTATATATCAAATTCTATTTGACTAGGCTGGCAGCCTTCGCCCATCTCTCCCCAGTCGTCACACCATCCACTCGTCAAGGTTTCTCATGAAGAGTGTTAGCAAGGAGTTCTGCCTAATATAAATTGGGATCTTGTTCCAAAGCATGGGAAGTCTCTGGGACAGGAATCTATACCTCCAGCACATCCTATTTATTGTTGTGGTGAGGTTTAGATCCCTAGAGCGTGTGGCTTGAGGGGATAAGGTTTTCTTTAGGTGGAGCATGTCCATCAATTCTGGGTTGGCCATGGTCTTGTAAGTCAGGCAGAGATCACCTCTGAGTAGTACAGATAGAGTTTCTTCAGTCAAGCTGCACAGGGCATCTGTCTGAGGCCAGTGATCCTCTTGGTGAGGTACTTCTGTGGTCTTTCCAGCTGCTGCAGGTGTCTTGTAAGGTGCATCCCAAATGGGGCGTTGTACTCTATGATGGGTCTGATAAGTGATGAGTAGAGGGGCACACTGACCTCTTTTGATCTGGATGTGAACCCTTTTGTGATTAGGTGGGCCACATAGAAGGATTTTCTAACCACTTTGGCAATGTGATTATCAAAGGAGAGATTACTATATACTTGGGTGCCCAAATCCCTTATTATGTTTTCCATATTTAGGGGACTAACACCTATGTGGTAGTTTGTGGGTATTTTGATTTTTCCAAATGGGATGACTATGCACTTTTTGGCATTTAGCTTGAGGCCATGATTTTGACACCAGGTATCCATCTCAGTGAGACCCTTTTGGAGGATGTCTGTGTCAGCTGGAGAGTCAATTATAGCTCCTAGTTTGCAGTCATCTGCAAACTTGGTCAGCCATAGTCCTCCTGCGCTTGCCTGTACCTCTGAGAAGTATATGCCAAACAGGAGGGGTCCTAGGACTGAGCCCTGGGGAATGCCACCTGTAACCAGTTTAGAATCGGACCTAGCTCCCGCAACTCTCACCGTGTGGGTTCTGTCCATGAGCCAGTTGGCAACCCATCTTGTGATGTAGGGGTTTATGTTCAGGCTGGTGAGCTTGTCTATAATAACGGAATGGGGAATGGTGTTGAAGGCCTTTGCAAGGTCTAGGTAGGCTATATGTACCACCTTTCCCTCATCTATAGCCTTGGTAACTGTCTCAAAGAAGTCCACCAGGTTTAGGAGGCATGATCTGCCCTTAACAAAGCCGAGCTGGGTAGGGTCCAGTGTTTGGAGGTTCCCAATATCTGTGCTAATGAGTTCCATGATGATGCGCTCCATAGCCTTGCAGACAAACTAGTCAGGCTTATAGGGCAAAAGTTCCCGAGGTCTGTTGTGGCTCCACCTTTTGGAGCAGAATAACCGTTGTTGTGTGCCACTCTATGAGTATGTAGCCTGTGGAGATGCTGAGTCTGAACAGTGTGTTTAGGTGAGGAGTTAGTTCATCTTTGAGCTCATGTAGGATGCAGCCTAGGACACCATCCAGTCCCATTGATGCTGTGTTTTTGGCTTTGGAGAGGGCTGTTTTAACTTGAGTGTCTGTGATTTCAGGGGCTCTACATTCTTCTGGTATGGTTATGGGCCTTTTTGGGGGTGAGAGGGGGGTGAAGTTTGCACTGAACCTGTCTGTAAGGATGTTAGCGATATCGGTCGGTTCAGTGTATTTTGTGCCATTCTGCACTAATTCTGAGCAGATCTGAGCATTGCCACTTAGATTCTTGACATATCTAAAGAATTCCTTGTGGTTATCTTTGGAGTCCTTGGCAATTTTTCCTTTGAAGGCTTGGATGAGTTTATGAGGGATCGTAGTTTCTTGCTGATACTGATGAGGGATGTTTTCCCTTCTTGGATTTTACTCTTTTCTGTACTAGTTTTCTCCTTCTATTGTATAGCTTGTTTATGGCAGGGGTCCACCTGACTGGTTTCCTTTTCTTGGAGGATTGAGTCTTGGTTTTGCTTGGGATAGCACGAGCCATGCATTCTTGTAGGCGCTCATAGAATGCATTAGTAAAGGATTTTGCAGCTTGGACAGCGTTATCCTTTAGCATGGGAGCTTTGAAACTTTTTACCTCGGTCTTAAGTAAAGTGAAGTTTTTTTTTTTAAAAGTTTTTCACAGTGGTTTCCTTGTCCAAAGTTGGGGGTGGAATGTGGATATCCAAAGTGATTTGTTTATGGTCAAATCTAACCAGCAAGGTGTTGACCTCTGGTGTGGAACACTGGTCGCCCGTGTTGGTGATGACCTGGTCCAATATGTTGTCACCTCTGGTGGGAGATTTGACCAGTTGATCCAGGCTGTTTGAGTTTATAAATTCTAGGAAATGTTGGGCAAGAGAGTTAGTACTTCAGTAGTTCACCCAGTTAATGTTTGGGTAATTGAAATCACCCAATATTAGGGTGTTTGTTAGGACCTTTATGTTTCCCAGTGCTTCCAGAAAAGCAGAATGGGGGTACTGGGACATGGTGGGTGATCTGTAGCAAGCTACAATTTGAATTGCAGTTTTTGCTATTGTTAGTTGCACGTGGATGATCTCTGAAGCATTGCGCTGTGCCACTAACCTGGAGGTGTGGGTATCCTTGATGAATATGGATACGCCCCTGCCTTTTGTATTTCGGTCCAGGTTCTGTGGCCGAAATGTATGGTATGAGTTGTAGCCTGGTAGTGCTGGGGTGCTCTCTGGAGCCTTAAACCAGGTTTTTGCCTAAAACAGGCACTATGGGGGAGGCAAGAGCCTTGCCCAGTATTCGTAAGCCTAAGGGTGACAGGTGCAAGCCATCTCTAGCGAAGCAGCTTGGCTTGTTGAGCATGTCATAACAGGTGGACAGACACTGGATCCCCTTTGAATGACACCAGAAACTTAGCCAATTGTTGAAATTGATAATGTTTTCTTTATACTGTGGTATCATTCATGGTGAGGGCAGGATGCTACTCAGGGTCAGGGTCATACTGGCCTGGGCTACATGATCAGAGAGCTCTTCAATGTCTCTTTTCATGTAGTCCAGGAAGGTACGGCTCAGGTGATTCACACCAACATGGACAATGACAGAGTCATATTTGTACTTTTTCTCGAGTGACCTGAGTGCTTGTGTTATGTGGCGGATCCTGGCACCCGACAGGCAGCTAACAGTAACCTTCTCCTTATTCAGCCTAGAGAGTGTGACATCAGTGTGTCTGACTATAGAGTCACCTATTACTAGTATGTTGGGTATGTTATTTTGCCTTAAGGGCTGTGATTGCATGGCACACTGGTTTTGTGAAGTATGTGTTATATGGTTTGTGTTGGTGGTGGGGGTTGGAGGTTGCTTGGATGTTTGCTTTAGAGGTCTCTGTTGCTTTTGCAGATTTTTATTTAGAGCCCCTGAGTATGTTTTCATGTATTTATGTGTTTTTTGCCGGTGCTGGTTTAATTGGTCTACGTGAAACTGGTGGTGTGATGCAAGTATTTCCCTTCTCCTCTTGACTGTCTGATCCAGTCTTGGGTTGAGAGAGCTTAGCCTCTAGTTTGGCTGTATAACTGCATCTCTCGCATGTATTAATGTTTGGTGGTAGGAGGAGAGGGTTGCCTGTGTACATGAGGCAGTTGTAACATTGCCTCAAAATGCCCAGGTTCACCAGTTGGACTGGAGAGTACACCTGAAACTACCCTCTGGTCATGTCTGGATAGGTACAGTGAACTGATTTACTGAATGGCTGGTAAGGTCGAATAGAAAGCCTTGTCCTTTTGTACAGTACAGGGGGGTCTAGTAGATCAGACACCATGGAGTTTATGGTTAGTATTACTATTACTATTTTTTTTCTGTTTCCTCCTCCTGGTAGCAGAGAATACCATTACATCACAAGTCTTTAAAAAAACAACTTAGTTACATACACTCTTCTCATAACTGAGTAGTTCATATTTTGTATTCTATCACATATTTCTTAATTTAAAGCACTAAATGAACAGGAATAAAATATTTCTTAATTTAAAGCACTAAATGAACAGGAATTAAATACATAGAAGAAAGAAATGAAGTATGTGTTTCTGCATCCAGTAAATGAAATGGTTTCTGTGTTTGCTTTACTAAATCTTTGTATAAGTGAAGCATTGCAAGAACCTCACAAGTGATGCTGAACAGCAAAAAAGACAAAAATGCTGTAAGGAAAGAATAGCAAGGCAATATTTTGTGACTTTTGTGAGGGAGAAGTATAATATAAAAGGCACCAAACTTCCTAGGAACCTAGTAATTTCTTTTCTTCTGCAGAGCTATCTGTTCATGTTACATTTAGATGAATGACCCACTTGTCTAAAATACAGGAAGCCAGTATAAGAAAAAATATATTCCATCTTCAATATTTGAAATTGCATCAATGTTTCATACTTTGTTTTGTATGCCGGAAGGAGAAGCTCTTGCTATAAAATTGTGTTATGAGTGACCTGGAGGAAGGCCAGTAGGTAACTTTTATTGTTCACATATTTTCTTCTGAATGTTGTACCAGGTCTAAACCACTAAAATCAAGGCAAATTCAATCATGTTGTTTGCAGTTCTCACTGAGGTGTAATACAAGTGTAGATACAGTATTAAGTGTTTACTATTATTTTAGTCATCGATCAACAACATATTAGTTGTCGGTAAAGCAAGTGCTGGTGCAGGTGACTGCCAAAGGCAATGTTGAAGGACGAAAGAACAAATATTAAGAAGGTGGTGACTGGTGGATAGGAAAACTATAAAACAGCAAGAAGACACATTTTTTGAATGGCTATACAGTTGTCAGTATGTTAAATATCCAGCTATGATAATTTATGTCGTGAATTTCAACAGTGTGTGATGTATACACACAGATCTGATACTACTTACAGTCATGGCAAAGGGAACTAGTACTGATGTACAAAAACATGGCATCCCTTCAGCATGTCTGGAGAGTATATGGTTACATATTTTTCAAAGCATGTTGTGCATCTTTTAAAAGTAATCAGGTTTCTCTTTTCTCATTTATTGTCTCCCTACATGTTTGCTGCCTTATTGTCAGCATAATCTTATAGTAGTAACTAAGAATGGGGGCATGTATTTAAGGGCAAGATGATTAGCAAATGGCTGGACCTCGATGAGGTTAGGACAAAATAAAATCCAATGAATCCACAGAAGAAAGAAACATTTTGCCACCAGGAAAAATACATAAATAAACAAATAAATAAATGAGTGCTACAGAGCACATTAACATGTCAAAAAAGTAACCCTTGTTTAACTTAACTTAGTTATGTATTCATTCATTCATTCATTCATTCATTCATTCATTCATTCACTTGGTTATTTTGTAAGTGGGCTATCTAAGTAGATGTTTTTCAGCCATGACTTGGACGTTTCAAGCAGTGACATAGTATCAAAGAAAAAGTTCATAACGAAGCAATCAGATCCTTGTTTTGTAGTGAATAAGATACATGTGACGTGTGATAGATACATTTATTACACAACACATCACTCAATGTGATATAGCAAATGAAATGACTTATCAATGACTGCCAATTCCTTAAATTTATTTGCTGTGAGGTAGGAGGAAATTTATCTAGTGTGACCCCCGATTATTTTGAATGTTCTACAACCCATCATCTCTACCTGCTTCTTACTCCTTCTCCAGCACAGTTTCTTGCCAAATCTCTCTATGGATTTCCTGTCCACTCCCATTTCAGTAATCCATTCCATGAAGCCACAACACTCACTCACTCGCTCTGTGAAGAACTTTTGCATATCCAGGGAGTAATTTGTCCTTTGAGTCGGTTGCTTGTGCGTCCTGCCCAACCCATCATTCTTGGTTTAGCTGACCTGTTCATTTCATCCTAACACATTCATCTTCAATTATGTTACGCTCTTTTGTCTCTGAAAGTCTTCAGTAGGAAGATGCCCATCTCCTCTGGTCACTGGTCATACCATTTCTGGTCAACCCCACACTCCATTCTCGTGGCTTTCCACAGGATATCTAATATAAATTGGATATCCTCTTCCAAAGTGGGCCTCCAGAACTGTAGGCAATACTCAGGATAAAGCTTGATGAGGGAATTACAGAGCTGTAATATGACTTATTTGCATCTAGACTCCATCCTTTGAACTCTGCCAGGTGGATCATTTTAGGTATGATCAATACCTGTGAATGCTTTTTTGCTCTGTCATTAGTTTTACACCTCCTGGTAACTCCCTTATTCATAAGAACAGCACTATCACCATGACCTCAGGTGCCCTACATTTCAATCATGCCACAGTCTCTTTCCCTAGTTTCAGTCTTACCACAGTTGCTGCAGCTTCACTACAGCCACCTAGACCTAGAAAAAGGTCTTGTGGATATCCAGGCTGACCATAGCTGCTGGTGATCTTCTGTCTATTTCTCCTATAACCAGTACTAACATTGAATCAGCTTCAGCTGCCAGCTTTTGCTGGCTATGTCACTTGCGTTTTACTGTCCAATATTTTTTTTCTATTAAGAAAACATCTAACCTCTCAATCAGGACTCACTTCCTGATTTCTAATGCCTCCACTGTTAGGACAACATCTTTTAGGTCACAGTCTCCTGCACAAGTGCATTGTTGTTGCCATCTTCCAGTCCTTAGGCCTTCTGCATCAACCAATGGGCTGTTAAAATCTGTCAGATCATCTGACAGTATATTGGCCACATTTCCAAGAAACCTAAATCCTGCCTATTTGGGCCTTTGGCCTCAAACTGTCTCAAGGGGGAATTAGTCCCCCCACTTCAACAACTTTGACTCTGTCTTACTATCTACTCTTTATTCTCCCTGATCTGTCTTAGCTACCTCCCAGGATGAAACTCTTCATGAAAAGTGAGGGTGAAACATTCAATCATCCTAAATTAAAACATAAAATAGCATGGCAGAGTGTATTACACTTATCCATTAATCCATAATTATGAAGGAAAGACTGATATAGTATTTTTGTCATGTTAAAATGAAATATTTACTTTAATTATTTCTCTGTCTCATTGGTAAGCACACCAAAAGTAAAACCAAGATACAGTACAGCGCAAAAAAAAGAGTTAGCAACCATAAAAATAGAGGAACCGCACTTAACCGAGGGCTTTTATGGTGTATATTCTGATAAAGTCTAAAATGTTAATGGAAGGTATGAAAAAAAAACTAAATGGTGTAAAGCTGGAGGACCACTGCATCACAGGATGTGATTTAAATTTCAGAGTATCTAGCAAAGCAACAGTGTAGGTTAATTAGCCATTAAAAGACAAATTCGTTATCCTCATTCCAGCTTAGAGAGATTAAGAATGACATGGTTAACCAATACTTAAATGCATAAGTTGCCACGTACAATTATATTTAAAATACAGAGGTGTACTTAGGATAGAGTGAAGAGGGCACCTCTCCTCTCCTGAGTACAAGGTGTCAGTGGGCATAATCAGCAGATGCCATTTGGGTGGAAGGACAGCATTGTTGTTCAGAAATGAATGCAGATCCTAAGTTTGCTGTCAGAGGTGAAGTACTTCAGTGCTGTGAGTATGTGTGGTAACTAGAGTGTAGAAAGCTGCTTGCTCGGATAGAGGTAAAAGGAACATATTTTATATTGTGGATTATACTTCCTAAAATGTTGTGTTATGAAAGTTTGTTCTCAATGAATGTTTTAAAATTGATTTATTATGGAAGTTAAGTTGGTATTCATTAAATAACAGTTAATTGTGTAAACAATGGCAAATAGCTGTCCAGGTACACAGTATTTCCAGTATTGGAGATCACTAGACCTGAAGATTAGACATGACACTTCTAGCTCAAGTAACTTCTCCTCTGAGATGGAAAAATCAGCATCTAAGTGTCATTTTTACAGTGATCCTCACCCTGAGAGTGCAAAGACCTTTGTAAAGTCTAAAACCGTGATTAAAGAAAAGTGGTTGCTATAATGGGCATTATACACTACTCAGTCCAGTGATTCATGATAAGAAGTACTATGTCTATTCAACTACACAGTGAAACTCAGTAAGCACAGATATTGCATCAGAAGCCAACACAAAATCACTGATACAAACAACCAAAAACCCACCTAAAAACAACAGAAATTGTACCTGTCAGTGCTGATAACTTTTCTGAAACACAACAGAAATGTATATAGTTTACAAACTAAATGTCTCTTTCCCCCTCTATCACAATTGTATACCTGCCTCTGCAATGTATTATTATATCTAGCTAGCTCACTATATCACCTGACTTCCTTTACCAACATTTTTCAAGATTCTCAAGCTCTCTCTCTACTCTTCTCCTGCTGAAATTTTTCTCAGATTAGTTTCTAGGTGTATATTAGGGTAATGACCACAAGGGCCATTATAAGCCTAGCCATGCAACCCATCCCAATACAAATGTGCTCCCATGTGCCCTGGGTTTCTATTAGGAGGGGAATGTTAGTTTGAATGTGGCTAAGGGCTTTGTGTGTGTGTTTGTGTGTGGGGTATGTTAGTTATGTAATATTTTACTGTCTGCCTCTGTCCACTAGAGGCAGAATGGCCAGACCAGGTGTCAATTTATGATTTTCTATCCAATGGTGAAGTGTACTTTTGAATAGACTCAGGGATGAACTCTTCTTCACATAGATGGGGAGCCTATACCATAATGTGGTGATCCTTTTGAGATACATATTGGTCTCACCAGCATGTTCTATTTATGTTGTATGCAAAGTTTAAATCCTTGGATCTAGTGGTTCTAGTGTTATTCATTTTGTGGGTGTACAAAAGATCCATCAGGGCTGGATGTCATGGAAACCTTATATGCCAGGCATAGATTGCCTCTCAGTAACCTGTAGGAGACTGAGTATAGAGATAGGGCCTTAATGCGATCTGTGTAGGACAATGTGTGAATGCCCGGGATTCTCCTGGTGAGCATCTCCTGTTGGCATTCCAAATGTTGCAAGTGCCTGATCAGGTACATGCAGAAGGGGGCACTGTACTCAATAATGGCTCTGATAAGGGCTAAGTAAAGTGGTACTATAACTTCCTTGGACCTGGATGCCATATCCTTACTTATAAGTTGGGCAACATAGAATGATTTTCTTACTGTATTGCCTACATGTTGGTTGAAGGCCAGATTACTGTCTATATATGTTCCCAGATCCCAAACTGCCAGGTTAGCTCTTACTGGTATTTTATCATTAGTGTAAATGGCTTGTGTGGATATTTTCACAAAGGGTGCTATAATGTATTTCTTGGCATTGAGTTTTAAACCATGGCTTTGGCACCAGTCATTTATCTGCCTTAGGCCATCTTGCAGGATTTTAGTGTCATGGGCAGTAGCATAGCTAGGGTGGGGCAAGAGGGGCAACTACCCTAGGCACAAAGTGTTGGGGTTGTGGTTAGCCAATCCTGATCTTTCTTTAATGCAATACTAGCTTTTAAACATCGGTATTGCATTTGTGGTCAAACCTGAGTGATGTAGCCCTCTGTGTGTAGTCTAAACGGTAGCAGCTGCTTGCTACACTGTTGCAAGCAGTTTGATACAGTTTAAAAGTAAAAAAAAGCCTTTTTTAACTAAAACCTGAGTGCTGTAGTCCTGCATGCAGGCAGGGTGAAAACTGTAGGAAATGTTTGCTACATTTATAGCAAGCAGTTTGCTACAGTTTAAAAAGAAGAATTTTTTTTAAACTAAAACACGAGCACCATAGAGGTCAGTGCTGGCAGGGTATAAACTGTAGCAACTCTTTGCTACAGATTAAAAGAATAATTTTTTTAAATAAAATATGTTGAAGGAGGGTTTGGGAGAGGGCACAGAAATGGGACCTGAATGACTGGGGCAGGAGAGAAGGGGGGTTGTGTTATGCATCTGTCCACCTGGTTGGTGTGTCAGTAGAAGTAACAACTGTTTTTTTTTTTTTTGGCTCTTCAATGGATGAGCTGGGTGGGGGGCATAGATCTAACTGTAATAAGCCAATCACTTCCAGTAGCGATTTGCTTACTGCAGTGAAGTACATTTTTTTTTTTTGAGGCAGTGGGGTACTGGCTCATAGTACCAGCCTCCGTCTGGTCATGGGGGGTGGGGGGAGAGAATATATGATAGCTCCCAGTTTGCTTTCATCTATTAACTTGGTGAGCCAGAGAACCCTGACATTAGCTTTGACTTCTGAGAAGTAGATGCCAAACAGGAGTGAGCCTAGCATTGATCCCCAAAGTACTCCGTTGCTGACTGGTCTCTCAGTGGAGGTGGTCTTACAAGTCCTGAATTCTGTGAGCCAGCTAACAATTCAGTGAGTTATGTAGAGATTTATGGCTAGTTTGGTGAGTTTGTTAATGATATCTGAGTGAGGGATCATACTGAATGCCATACCCAGTTCAAAGTAGGTGGTATGCACTGCCTTTCCATCCTAAATTGCTTTGGTGACCCTCGCAAAAAAGTCTACAGGGATAAGTAGGCAATACCCTCCATTCAGAAAGGCAGACTGAGACTGGTCCAGTGTCTGTAGCTTGCCAATATCCTTGATGATCATTTCTATGGTAACTCATTCCAATGCTTTGCGTATTAGACTTGTCAGACTGATGCAGTTTCTGAGGTCGGTCGTTGGACAATCCTTGTGAAGAGCAATGGCCATTGCAGTCCTCCATTCACTTGGTACATAACCTGTTTTGAAGCTGCACCAGAAAAGTGCATCAAGTTGTTCTGGAGATCATGATTAATCCGTGGCTCACACCTCAGTATAGGGCGATGGTATATGTGGCTTAGGTAAACTTAATGTAGAGCCATGGTCAAAGGCCTATTGTAGTCCCCAACCAAAGCATCCAGAGACCCAGCACTTCCTCCTGGAAGGAACAGAAGGGAATACTAATGTTCTCTGTCCATCAAGTTCCTATCTCTTCTTTCCTAGCTCATGAGCATGGCAGTCTAACAGCTAACTTATGATTATGATTTCCTGGTTGAAAGAAGTCTTCTTTTCAGGATCAGTATAGCTTTTTTTTTAAAGGCCCCTTTTCAGTGGTAGTCCAGGGAGAAAAGCTCCAGTTATGACAACAATTAGAATAGGATAATGCAAATTGAATAGTATGTATAGTCATATTCTTGGTAAATGCATTTACATCGAAATACATATATTTAACAAAAAAGCAAAGTTTTACAATTCAAAATACACTTTCACTATAGAGACTCAAGATGTTTCAACAACAGTACAAGTGTGAGAAATATAACATGTGTTAAATGCAATTACAGGTAGGAATGAACACTACTACTAATCATGAGAGAAATGCATCCCAAATGAAGAAAAGGGTCCAGGATGGAGTACTGTTGGAATCCAGCAGGACTGTAGAGTGACAAGTTTGATTTGGTGGAGCATGATGCTACCTACCATGTTGTGATCTCTCATAGAAAGCTGGCAATTTTATCTAAGGATGTTCTGGCATCTAACCGACCAACTGCATTCTTCTGTGTGGCAGAAGAGTTGTGATACCCATCGTGTCATACCAGCTAAAAGATCCACTATAGAATGCAAATATATTGTTCAGTTCTTCTCTGACATGATTATTCCCATTAGATCTTCTCTTCTGCTACTGTACCTGCCTGTTTAATCTTAACTTCTTGGGTGACATTTGTTATTCCAAACTCCGGTTGGCTCACAACTATGGACGTAAATATATGATCGACAACTGTGGACTGTATCCAAGTCCAAAAAGGCAAGCCTTGTTAGTCTTGATGTGTTTGAGCCAATGATTTATCAGACATAAGTTATGCCCCTGATATCTGGTATTTTGTCTACTGGCCTGGAAAGAATCCCATGCTATATCTCTAGTCTCTAGAAACCTACTTTAGATTCTAACATCCTTGACAATTGTCACCAAGAAAACATTGTCTTTAAACAGCTTCAGACGTATTTAATAGTTAATGGGCTCATGACCCCTTTGTAATATGAGGTTTATACTTATCGCAACACAAAGACAGCATTTGTTAGAATAGTTAACAATCCTCTAATGGCTAGAGATCAAAGGTATTATTTTGTTCTGTTCTTCCTGGGTGTCTCCGCATCATACTGTTGATTGTAGCCTGTTGACTTGAACAGTAATGATCTTACTATGGTCTCATCCCTACAGTCCTAGATATGCAACTTCAGCCCTTGCTTGAAATTCACCCTTTTTTGTGTTCTCTCTGTTCATCCTATGGAACCCTAACTTACTGCTCTACATCCATCAAAGAGGTCTATCAGTCATCTCCATTCCCCATGTTGGGGATGGGGCAGATCTTAAGGGCATCATGTAGGGTCTAGCCCTTTCCCTGTCTGCTGAAATCTTTTTTATGCCCTACTCCATTTCTCACCTTCTCCATGGTCTCTCACTTGTGTCTTGAGGGTGGATGAGCAATGGGGAAATGCTGAGGTATTGCCCTGCCTCCACAGCAACTCAGTCATATCCTCAACTAATCCATTTTAGGACTCTACTCCCTTCTTCACATGCCCCCAGCTTCCACCAGGTAGGCATTATTGTGGGGAATGCCTTCAAGAACACCTTCCCCGGGTGGAACTCCCATCCCTCCACTGTTGCTGCTGTATCAGTTGCCTGGACCATTAATCAAATTTGGGTGAGCTAGGCTACAGTCAGGGCTTTATCCCTCTATGCCACAGGTGTGACTGAAATTCACCCATGGGAGTAAAAATATAAAGCCTTTTGCTATCTGCTACTATTTTTTGTGTTTAGTGTTAAATGATACTCATTCCAAGTGACTATATTTTAAAGTAATTTAAGAGTTTGTGAAGAAGTTCCATACAGCCAGAGTATTACAGATTAAGGATCAGTTAGTACTCTCCTCACTCTGGTACTTTCCAGACTCAAAAGAAAACAAATAGGTGAAACCTGCAGAGGCATTACTAAATTATACGAAATTATCCCTGTTGTAAGTAGAGTAGAAAACGTATTACTTCTACTGACTTAACATTTCCATGGATGTCTAAAGCATTAGCTGTCTTAGCAGAATTTCAGCTTCTATGTATGGTAGAACCTTCTCATTTCCAAAATGACTGCTATTGTAAAAAATAAATTAAACCACTTTGTTCTATACTACAAGGCTGTGCAATTGGATAATTCAACCATTATTATCATTAATCCTTTTTTTTCCATTTTTCTACATGGGAACAGGGTGTTACATCAACTGCTGACATATCTCTTGATTCAATGCTACTCTTCTGCCTTCTTTGTCAGTCATGCCTTGCAAATATGGAAGAGTTCACAGTACACCAAGAACCACCAAAGAGCAGAGTATAGCATCCACTCAAGACAGGAGCAGTTATAGTTCAGCATACAGCCACAAATTGGAACCCCCACACACACACACACACACTAACCAAAGTGTACTTTTATTGCTGTACAACTAAATTAAATAAAATAAAAAGTTTATTCACAGCAGTCCTTAAAAGGACAGCTGCAGAAGAATTTGCACTACACCAAGCACTACATAAAAGCAAAGTATAACATCCGCACAAGAGACGGACAGTTATAATTCAGTACAACGCCCCAAATAGTTAGACCCCCTCCCCATTAAACAGCAAGAACTTTCACTGCTGTACAGCTCAATAAATTAACAAAATCAAAGTTTATTCACCTGTGTCTTTAAAAGGACAACCAGCAAGTGTTCACAACACACCAAGCACCAGCAAACAACAGAATATATCATCTGCTCAAAAGTGGAACAGTTATGGTCCAGCATACAGCTCCAGATACAAAGACATCCTGTCTATTAAACAGGACATATTTTCACTGCTGTACAACTAAATAAAATAAAATCAAAGTTGCTTCACTTGTGCCCTTAAAAGTACAGCCAGAGAAATGTTCATAGCACAGCAAGCACCACCAAAGATCAGCTTGCTGATGAAGATAGAAGCAGTAAGAAGTCTTGATCTTACTGAATAGTCTTTTAAAATATTTATACATATATATATATATATATATATATATATATATATATATATATATATATATATATATATATATATATATATTTCATATTTTTTTATATTTTATTAAAAATATGGTTGAATACTAACTTCTTTTTTCATGACTCAGACTGGTGAAAACAATGGGAGTCAAGGTTGCAGTTTGTACTACATGTGCAGTTTCACAAAATGACCCCCCCCCCAAAAAAAAAAAAATTGCTCTGCGGTTTTCTAAAAGTGCCTGGTCTAAATGTTTCATCTCCCAATGAGTAAGTGAATTGCACCTTACTCACAACAGTTCTTTCTATTCCTGTCTCAGACTATAGAAGTTGCAGTGCTACGGGGCCTGTTGGTTTGGTAGTTAAAGCAACCATTTGAAGAATGATTGTGTGAAGATTTGGTTTTCTCAGGGGACATGCTGTTGCCTGAAGTAGTTGTGAAGAGAGATAGAGGAGTCAGTGTGCTTATGTACAAAATGTTTGTTTTGTTAGCAGTTGACTTTGCAAAGCCTAAAGTGCATGAAAGAAGATAATTTAATATTATATTTACTTATTTACATTATTATTATTTTTATTGTTATTCAGTGTAAGCCCTATCTGAGGCAGGAAGGATTTCTTCTTACCTCATTTAGTTTTTTTTTTTCCTTTGCTTTACATAGTGCACAAATTTGTAAGGTGTAGTGTTTGTCATTTAACCGAAGAAGTGCACAAATATATTGGAAGCACCAGAAAGGAAATTATTTCTTGTACTGTCTGCCCACAAGCAATACTGTTGTTTTGTTTAATGCTTATTCTCTGTATTTTCTAACATAACCCAATAAACAGCTTCTAATGAGTTATCTCCTTCTAGTAAAATTGAGTTCTGGATATGCTTGATAAGTGGAAAGGAATTATGGGAGACATCTTCCCAAAACAGAGTTAGTGGTCGTTCATTTCAAATGAATTACTCTGATTTCTTTTTACTGTCTGCTTGTTAAAGCCCATTTACATTTTATTTAATATAAAGAGGCAACCATCAGGGTTTTATTAAGTGTTCAAAATTAGAACCCTAAAACTCCAGACACTCCCTCACTTGCAGTCTTGCTGGGTTTAAAAGTTTATTCCCTGCTCATTAAAGGCAGTGCAGGGTTTATCCACTTTCTTTAGTTTTCACATATTTCACACTACAGAAAACTCATTTACTTGAGAGTGCATACTAACATTGCATGTGCACTCAGTAAATGATTTCGTGCAAGCAGTCTAATGAGTTTTTTGTTTGTTCTGTGATATCACTGTGGAACAAATTCAGCAACCTCATGTATCTAAAATTAACTCCGTTTCTCAAACTACGTCTGACATATATGTACAGTCAAGCATGACCACTTACTTAAAATTGTATTCATAATCAAAGCTGAACCTGTCCTAACATAGTCACATTCCTTTCCCGCTAGACCCACTGATTTATGTGTTCACTATAGCCCCCACCCTCCTTGCACCCACCCGCCTTGCACTTAAGTTCCTAGCTGCTGTTGATAGATTCCTCTCTTGGGAGGAAATGTATTGTGTACCTGGTGAGAGAAGCACTTTCATAAATTTTGAGGAAACCCTTCATGAAGTATGAGATTGTTGTTTGTTAATGAATATGCCTTTTGTTTACTGTTTAATTTAGGTTTTACATAAATCGATTACTCTCCTATGCTGTTTATGGAAGTTAACATAACTGTCCAATTTGCATTTTGTCCGTAATTTGTCCCTTGCTGCATATATATGCTTTACCTTTCAAATCCCAAAAGACCAAAATCCCAAATGTTATTTTCATGAGATGAAACCCGGAGTAAACCTATGATCTCCCATCCACTCATCAAGATTCCTTTTGAAAAAAGTCAATGAGGGACTCTGCCTAACCTGGACTGGGATTTTATTCCAGAGTGAAGGGAGCCTCTGGGTTATGAATCTGTCCCCCCAGCATGTCCTATTTATTTCAGTGCTGAGGTTCAAGTCTCTTGAGCGCGTAGCTCGATGGGATTTGGATTTTCTGAGGTGCAGCATGTCCATTAATTCTGGGTTGGACATGGCTCTATAGGTCAGGCACAGATCACCTCTGAGCAGGTGGTATGCCACTGAGTAGAGCTGGAGTTTCTTTAACCAGGCAGCATATGGCATCTGTTTGAGCCCTTTGATCCTCTTGGTGAGGTACTTTTGGGGTCTTTCCAGTTGCTGCAGGTGTCTGGTAAGGTACATCCCAAAAGGGGCATTGTACTCAATTATGGGCCTGATGAGGAATGAGTAAAGAGGCACGATGACCTCCCCTGATCTAGATGTGAATCCCTTCATAATTAGGTGGGCTATATAAAATGTTTTTCTAACCACTTTGGCCACGTGGTTGTCAAATGAGAGATTGCTATCAACTTGGGTCCCCAGGTTCCTAATTACTTCTTCTGTACTTAATGGATTACCACCTATGTGGTAATTTGTGGGCACTTTGTTTTTGCCAAAGGGGATGACTATACACTTTTTGGCGTTTAGCTTGAGGCCATTTCTCTGGCACCAGTTGTCTGTTTCTATGAGGCCCTTTTGGAGGATGCTTGTGTCAGCTGGAGAGTTGATTATGATGCCCAGTTTGCAGTCATCTGCGAACTTAGTCAACCACAGTCCTTCCGTGTTGGCCTGTACCTCCGAGAAATATATACTGAACAAGAGAGGTCCCAGGACTGAGCCTTGTGGGGTGCCACTTGTAACTGGTTTGGAGTCTGACATGGCTCCAGCAATTCTAACCATGTGGGTTCTGTCCTTGAGCCAGTTTGCAACCCATCTAGTGACAGAGGGGTTTATATTTAAGCTGGTGAGCTTATCTATAATGCCCAAGTGGGTATTGTATCGAAGGCTTTTGCGAGGTCCAGGTAGGCTGTGTGGACCACCTTCCCCTCGTCAATGGCCTTGGTGACTGTTTCAAAGAAATTGACTAGGTTTAAGAGGCAGGATCTGCCCTTAACAAAGCCGAACTGGGTAGGATCCAGTGTCTGTAGGTCCCCAATATCTTTATTTATGTGGTCCATGATGATCCTTTCCATAGCTTTGCAGACCAAGCTAGTTAGGCTTATGAGGCGATAGTTTCTAGGATCTGTTGAGGCACCACCTTTGTGGAGAGGGACCACTGTTGCTGTACGCCACTCTTTGGGTACATATCCTGTAGTAAGGCTGAGATTAAACAGTAGTTTTATGTTTGGGTTTAGCTCTTCTTGGAGTTCATGTAGGAAGCAGCCCGGGACACCGTCTGGTCTCATTGATGCTGTTTTTTGCTTTGGAGAGGGCGGCTCTTACCTGAGCATCTGAGATGTCAGGGGGACAGCTCTCTGCTGGGATAGATATTTGCCCTTATGGTGGGGAGGGGGGGAGGAGTTTGCGCTGAACCAGTCAGCTAGGATGTTGGCAATGTCTGTGGGTTCGGTGTATTTGTTTGTCATTTTGGACTAATTCTGAGCATATCTGGGAATTCCCACCCAGGTTCCTAACATAACTAAAGAAAGCCTTGTGATTATCCTTAGTGTCCTGTGCAATTTTTCTCTCGAAGCTGGCCTTAGACGATTTTATGAGTGCCCGTAGTTTTTTGCTAATACTGCTCAGAGATGCCTTCCCTTTTTGGGATTTTGCTCTATCATGTAGTAGCTTCCTCCTTCTATTGTATAGATTGTTTATGGCTGGGGCCACCAGACAAGACGTCTGCCTTTGGAGGATTGGGTCTTGGTTTTATTTGGGATTGCATGATCCATGCATTCCTGAAGGTGTTCATAGAATGTATTTATAAAGGATTCTGCGGTCTGGGCCGTATTTTCCACAGGCCCGTAGGCTTTGAAGGATTCCACCTCAGTTTTGAGGAGTGTGAAATTTGCTTTAGAGAAGTTTTTCACTGTGGTTTCCTAGGCAGGCGGGGGGGGTCGGGATGTGAATATCCAGTGAGATTAGTTTATGGTCTGATCTTACCAGTGAGGGATACACTTCTGGTCTGGAGCATAGAGTCCCCATATTGGTGATGATCAGGTCCAGTATGTTTTCCCCTCTTGTGGGAGTGGTAACAAGTTGTTCCATAGCATTTCAGTTTATAAATTCTAGGAACCTTTGGGCTAGGGTGTTGGAGCTAGAGTAATGCTCCCAGTCTATATTTGGGTAGTTGAAGTCACCCAATATAATGGTGTTTGGAGAGACCTTCATATTTTCCAGTGTTCTCAGGAAGGCCGAGTGGGGTTCCTGGGTTTGGGAGTGTGGTCTGTAGCAGGCTATAAACTGGAAGGCAGTTTTACCCACTGTTAGTTGCACATGGATAGTCTCTGATGCTTCGTGCTGTGCCACCAACCTGGAGGTGTGGGTATCTTTGATGAATATTGATACTCCCCATCTTTTTGTGGTTTGGTCCAAGTTTTGGGGCCGAAAAGCATGGTATGAGGTCTAACCTGGTAGTGCTGGGGTGCTCTCTGGAGCCTTGAACCAAGTTTCTGTTACTGCACAGATATCGATGTTCTCCATGCTAAGGAGATTTTCGAGTGCGTGCATCTTGAGGTTTAGACTTTTGGTGTTGAGTAGCATTACTCTTAGTTTCTTATCCCTTGTGATACCTATGGAGGTGGGTTTGTCTTTTGAGCCTTGCCTAAAAAGGCACTATGGGGGTAGCAAGAGCCTTTGCCAATATCCGAAAGCCCAGGGGTGACAGGTGCAAGCCATACCTAGCGAAGCATCGTGGCTTGTCGAGCATGTCATCCCAGGCTGACAGGCATTGGATCCCCTTTGAATGACACCAATACTTAAGCCAATTGTTGAAATTGATCATCTTGTCTTCATATTGTGGCATCATTCTTGGTGAGGGTAAGATGCTACTCAAGGTCAGGGTCATACTGGCCTGGGCTAAATGCTCAGAGAGCTCCTCTATGTCTCTTTTAATGTAGTCCAGGGAGGTATGTCTCAGGTCATTCACACCAGCATGGACAATGTCTGAGTCATATTTGTACTTGCCTTGGAGTGACCTGAGTGCTTGTGTTATGTGGCGGATCCTAGCGCCCGACAGGCAGCTCACCGTGACCTTCTCCTTGTTCAGTCTGGTGAGCGGGACGTCAGTGCGCCTGACGATAGAGTCACCTACTACAAGTATATCAGGTGTGTTGTTTAGCCTTAAGGGCTGTGACTGTTCGGCACACTGGCTTTGTCAGCTATGTGTTGCACGTGTTTTGTTTTGGGGTAGCGGTTGCTTGGGTGTCTGCTTTGGAGGTCTCTGCTGCTTAGGCAGATTTTTATTTAGAGCCTCAGAGTATGTTTTTGTGTGTTTATGTGTTTGGTTTGCTGTCGTGGTAGGTCTATGTGAGACTGGAATTGTAGTGAGTGTGGTTTCCTTCTCCTCCTGACTTGGGATTTGAAAGGTAATCCCTATACATATATATATATATATATATATATATATGTATATATACACATATAGCAGACACATGTATAAGGAAATTGGTGACTTGCCAACTTGCCACTGAATTACATATGTCACTGGGATGTGGGTGGAAACTACTGCACCCTGTGAAAACACATATGGAAGAAGGAGAGTGTACACAGTCAGCACTGAAGGCACAGTGGTCAAATAAAATTTATACAATTTGGCTGATATATACATTTTGTTAAATTATATGATATTTTTACATTGCATGTTGAAGGCTGATATAATAACAATGTCTGTGTATAGTTATGTATAATAGTTATACTTTTGACCATTTCTTTTTATATACAAGTCAAATTTGTGAAGACGTTGCCATTAACAAAGGTGATAGAACCGAGAAAAGGACATAGGAGTAGTGTGTAAATGAGCAGTAATCCATGGGGTAAGTAACAAGGGTAATTACAGTAGGGTAACTTATTATCTTTATTACACAGGCATCGCTGGAAGAGTAAGGATGGGCTTTAACTGCTGGGCTTAACCACTGAGCTCTCAATCCCAGCTAAGTTAGCTAGATGTCATGCACTTCCAAGTAGAGTTTTGCTTGGCTGCAGATAGCTTTAAAGAGCATGGCTTTAGGAGATATGATTTCAACTAGATTGGTAAGTGGGTTTTAGAAATCAATGTTGTTTGAGGATGCTGAGACATTGTGGGATTTATGTTGAAATGCTATACAGGAATTTTATTAATGAATGCTTTAATCATTAAAAGTTTTATAGGTGAGAGGAGCATGCATTTTGTACATAATTTCTTATTAGTTTTGCATAAAATAACAGATAAACAGTTATCAGCAAAGGAGAAAAAACTAAATGCATGTGCATTGCATTAATGGTACTTGCATTTAGATGTATGCACTCTCTCTCTTTCCATTGTCTTATCACATATGCATTGAAAACACAGGGCAACAACATATTTACAGGAAGAAAATACAAGAGATTAAGCAATTCTGGATCTATGTCACTTAACTGAGTTTTCAGAAACTCAAAATTCATATCGGCAAAATGATATGATCAAACTTCCGGAAACTCGAACATTAAAAAAAACAAAAAAACAAAAATCTTTTTTATGTTTTTGCTGGGGTGCAAGCCCCCTGCGCCCCCACAACCCCTGCAAATTATATATACCAACTCTGAGATAGCACTACATTGAGGAAAACTGTACATTTCCTGATTCTCACTGTACCGTGATCTCTAATGAAAAGCTTTGCGTTTTTCAAAATTTGATCATATCGTCTTACTGATATCCATTTTTTGAGTTTCTGAAAACTCGATCAGCTGATAGGGATCCACATTGCTTGTAGCACAGACATGTGTTCTGACTAAACACTAAGCTATTTGTCAGCAATCAGTAAACAAAACATATTATTTGCCTTGCCTTTACTTTGTTAATGGCCCATAAGTCCATATTTGGCTTTAGCTGAGTTCACTAAGTACAGTCCTCCTACTGTATTGCTATTTTGTAATATGTAAGTGCATAATTCAGTCTTGTTTATGTCATGTAACTTGATTTCAGTCATAAAATCTTTAAGGATTATACATAGTCATATCATAAGGACTCGGCATTTTAGTATCATCTTTACTTCCTCTGTAGATATTTTATCATTCTGGACATCCTGTCCATTTCCCAGTATATTGTGCTTAATCATGGAAGTATCACCATACCTCTTCTTTTGGTAACTGTGCATCCTAGGAGTTTCCACCTATATATCATACATCAATGCTCCAGTACTTTGGACAGTTAAACCAAATACTTTATGTTATTTGTCATGCACTACCATCCAAACACTTTGCACTCACTTGCATTCTCAAAACATATGAAGTATGCCAGCATCTGTCTAAGCACATCTCCACCAACTATTACTCCCTTTTTGGCTGTTTCAGTGCCCTCATCCATCACCAGGTGTAGTAGCTCCTCCTTCTACCTTTACACGTTCTTCTTTCTTTGACTTGGGGCTGGGGGCAACATGGATTTTGAGGGTATCAGGGTGGGGGTGGGTTGTCATCTTGGCAACCTCTTCTGCCAGGGAGACTTTCTCTCATGCTCCCCCTCTACATTACTCTAGTCTGCCCAAAGGCTACTCCCCAGTACTGACCATGCTTCAGATGTAGTTGCTATTAGAACATGGGTCACCTAGGCCACTTTTAGTGCCTTATCCTTCTATGTAACAGCACTGACTGGCATTATTGTTTCTTTTATTTTCATTCCGCAGTTTGTATGGCATTTCAAAGTACCTGTGTAAAATCCCAAGTTGTTGATTCGACCTATTCTGTGACCTGTCTTCAAGTTGTTGAGTCACGTAACACATATCTTTTATGGATGAGATGCTCTTAATTGGGTCATTTCCTTTGTAATTCTAGCCTTGTTTCCTCCTCCCTTTTTCAACGTATATTAAACCTCGCTCTCCTTTTTTACAGCTCCCCTTTTTACTGAAGGCTCCAGACATTTCCACTTACCTCTCATTTGTCCTTCTGAGCAGACCTCTTTTGCAAAGTCAAATCTCTAATCAAACCTGGAAACAATAAAGTATTTCTACAGGAAGTGTAGATGAAATAAGAAATATCTTGCTTTCTCAAAGTCAGTAAGTACAGACTTGGATAATATACCTTTCTAGATAATCTGCCTGTGTCATCTGCAGCTGGAGAATGTACTTTTTTTGAGGTATCAAGTTAGGCTGCAGTATTCTGAAGAAAGCATTAGAAATAAAACTGGTCTTATGCAGTTAGTTATTCTGTTGCCAACTATCTGCATATAATATCTTCTATTATTTTAGCCCTCTGTAATCAATTACTTGCTTTATATTCAATTTTCTACTGTTATGTTCAATTTTCTATTTTAATTTATTCCATATATAAGTGTGGATATCTATTAATTTATTCATTTATAATGATAAGCTGACAGCATAAATGTAACTGTTGATATCCAGCCTTTCAAAGACAGACTGCTTCTAAGCTAGCATAATTTAATACATAGGTTAGGTTCTTGAAAAGCTGTGCAGTAACTGAGACCTTTGGGCCAGACTGGTATGGCTGATAGCAGTATTTACTATAAAAAGGAGAAAAGAGGTCCTGGAAATGAACAGAGAGCCTGTCATGGGAAATGGCGTGTCTGTATGTTTGTGTGTGTGTGTGTGTGTGTGTGTGTGTGTGTGTGAGAGCGTGTTCGCGTGTGTGCGTGTGTGCGTGAGTGCGTGAGTGCGTGTGTGTGTGTGTGTGTGTGTGTGTGTGTGTGTGTGTGTGTGTGTGTGTGTGTGTGTGTGTGTGTGTGTGTCTATGTCTATTTATGTATGTGTTTGAGAGAGAGAGAGAGACAATGTATGTAATGCTTAAGACTCAGCTACTTTTCATAAGATTGCACTGGAATATCCTGGGCTCACACTGATGAAAATAAAATCCTGGTGAACTAGTGATTATAATTCTGTTCTGTAGCTGCACAGTGTAAGAGTATTTTTGTGTGGCAAATATTCATAATAGCCCAAGTCAGCAATGTACATTTGGAATTCACTCTTAAGGTTAATCTTTCCTTGTATATTATTTGGTGGTCAATAGTGAAGATTGTAAGAATGTACTATGTGACAATCACATCAACTGGTGACAGTGGTGAATGACTTAAGATACATAACCCTGTAAATGACATATTAGTGACAGCAGTGTATAATCAAACACTGTATCAGTGCTTCTCATGTACTAGTTTGCAGAAGTGCGAATGCATTGTAAATTTGAATCATGTAGCCTGTAAAACAGTTTAGTCACCAAAATGAATAAGCACTGTTCTAAACACAAGGCAACAAATATAGCAGTATCCATTTTACAACAGTTATTTTATTTTTTAGTCAAAGTAGTTAGGAAACAGGCAAGACAAGCTCTGTAGGATAGTATAAATATTGGTGATACCCACTCTGGTGGCTTAGAGGGTTAAAGCCTTAACTATGGACCAGCTGACCTGGTTTCAATTAACAGCCCAGGTGACTGATGAAGTGAAATCGAGGGATGTGTGTTACCATCTCTGGTGGAAGGGCAGTTCTGTGGGTGTTCCTTATAATTATCCCTGTTGGAGGCTTGGTCTGTCACTACTGGGAAGCATTGTACAAAGAGGATAGGGTAGAGACATATATGAGTTACTAAGGTGGCAGGGCAAAATGCTGCAAGTCTCCACTGTATGCTAGCCCCATGGGCACAACCACAAGAGCCAAGTAGGAAGGGGGAATAATGGAGTAGGTCATAAAACTTGGTGGGTTTTGGCTGCCAGAACCCAGGATGCCTTAAGGATCAGTGACAGTCCCAGCTCTAACAGATCCTGTCTGGGGGGGGGGGTTAGGAGGTTGCTCATAGACCCAGCAATGGATGTGGGGCCTGGCTAAGGAGCCATATGAAGGTGCAGAGTGGAGAAAGAAAACTCCTAAAAAAAAATGTCTTTGAAACAGCTGGTGCAAATCAAAATGACTTTCACATACTTTTTTGAACAAGGGTAACTTAACTCATTACATGCGAGTGACGACTCCAGGTGCATTTGCAGTTAACACCTAATGACGCCTCTAGGTGTCAAATATTGCTTGTTCATATTTGCATCAATAATTTCAAAACCATGCTATGTGCAAGATTTTTAAAGATTTTCTCTTAAAGCTTAGACAGTAGCAAATTCAACTGCATTAATATTTGAACTCTGTCTAGTGCAGGTAAATATATATTAACTGTTGTTTTTATGATATTAATTTATATAGTTATAATATTCACATTTTTCTAAATATCTCAAAAAAACAAGTAATAAAGAAAGAACTCTTTAGCCTCATATGAAAGCTCTCAGCTAGATGAATAAAATGCTGCTGAAAGTATGTGCACAGCTTAAGTGGTTGATGATATATTGTAAGTTGTTTACAAAATAATACAAATGTAATAGTTTCTGTATTTACTGTGACTTATAAAACTTGGTTTAAGACCCAGAACCCAAAGAATACTACCACTGTAAAAAGAGTCTATGCTGAAGAGTTTGACACTTGCACTTCTTTAGTAACCCTATAATCCCAGAGATATGAACATTTGTTTAAAATGTGAGGTCATAATTTGATTCTGTCAAAAGGCTTAGGCTCCACCCATTGAAAGTTACAGTGCAAACTTCCTGAGCTCCCTTGGAATGAATGAGTTAAAAAAAACACCTTTGTGCAGTCAATATTCTGCTCACTTGATATGGAGACAGTCAGATATAGGTTGTAGGTATTGAGAGTACAGCTAAAATACCATATCCCTGATATGTCACTGCAAGGTCTCAAAATGCAACTTAAATTAAAAAGACTAGAGCTGGAATTGGAGGTAAAAGGTGACAGTGTAGCTGGGATAGTGAAACAGCTTAAAGACAGAGAGAAAGAAAAGAAATTATAGGATGAAGTCACAGAGGAGAAAAGGAAACAAGAAGAAGCTGCTTAAATGGAGAGGGGGCAGTCAACATCATGAAACAGAACTCAGGAATATTTGCCAAATTCATGTGACTAACAGGAATGAAAGCTTAGCCCCAGAGGGCAAGACTGGTACTAAACTGCTTTCTCAGTATAAAGAAATTGCAATCAGCACGAAATGGACCAAAAGCAATGGGAATATTTTTAACCCTTCTGTGCATAGCTAAAGCCATGCATGCATCCAATAATATGTCTGTCCCTGAGTGTGGTGACTTTCATAAAGTATTCGGTATTCTTTTTGAATGTTTTACTCTCACACCTGAAACTTACAGAAAAAAAATTGTTTACAGAACATATAAAAATATATATATATATATATATATATATATATATATATATATATATATATATATATATATATGTAGTATCAGTCATTTCATTGAGGAAATAGGCACTTTAATAGGTGAGTGAGTGGATATGAAATTACCTTTTTGAAATGTTGGGATCCCTTATGATGTGGAGATACCTTATGATAAGGAAGCAAGCACTCAGTACTTTTCTTGAGGATATGATGATCTAGTTTACAGACTGTGATTGTGCCTCAGATAAACAAGTGCTCTGGAGTGTTTCTCCACGGGCCTCCACTGCAAATTGGCTTTGTTCTAAGTCGGACTTTCCTGGAAATAAATGTTAAATAAAAATAAATAAAATATTTGGAGCGTGCCACAAATGCACAGGAGGGTTTTACCTTATACTACACTTGAATCAAAAAACAATTGACCAGTCCACAGCAAAACTGAAGATGAAAATTGCTTTAGTAAAAATACGACATACACAATCATTTGGTTAAGCAGTGGTTTATATATTGTTGTGACCCAAGTGAAATTTGGCACTCACACATCTGGTTTATATAGCACTAAACCTGGATATAATGGAATCCTTGGGGCATTCAAGACAATATCCACATGGCAATGGGATGCTAATGATTGCATTACCCACAAAGGTCTTGAGATTTGATGTTTCCTATGCAACCAAAAAGGGCATGTGTAAACCAGTTGCTCACAGTGATAGTATCTGGCAAAAAGCCACATGTGATAGCTAACAGTGGCAGCACCACAGTACTGGTGGGTTGACACAAAACAGCAATTGCTCTAGATTATCAGAAGAGCCTGTACCCTATCCTGCTAGACATTAAACAAACTATGGCTAAGAGGGACACTAACTCCAACATAATCATTTTAAGAATGCAGGTGTTAGAAGCATTGATTGGTCAGTTAGTCCACTTCATTTAGAACCATGGCAGGAGCATGATATCAAATGACTTTTGTGATGCATTTACTTATGTACCTGCAGTTACACACACCCAGACATGGACACAAGCCCATGGGGAAGGAAGGAAGGCAGCAGGAAGAGATGCAGCTAGTGCTCAACACCCTCAACAGAGGCTGCTGATGTGGTTGTATCAGCAGAAGGGCTAGGAAATAGCAGTAAGCTTCAATTTGATTTACAAATTTCGGAAGGACCTCTTCTGGGAAAACATACCTGGTTGCAGTAAACTTAAATGCAATCCACAGGTGTTAATTGATACTAGACCTTCTATTGAAGAGGACTGGAAAGGAGCATAAAGAGAATGTTGCAACAGGCACAGCTCTCAGATCCTACCTCAGCAAACGTGAGATAGGTAGCCAAGGAGGTTTCTGAATTTCTAGGGCAGCAGACAGAGTCTGTATACTTAGATAAGGGGTTATTGTACACAGAATTGTCCCCCAAAGTGGAAGTAGAACGAGATGATGGAGCAATTGGTAGTCCCAAGGTCCATCACTGGATATTATCATCAACAGTCCAAAAAGGGACCATGCAAAATATTTGTCATTACTGCAAATTATCTGAGAGGGCACAGTAACCTGTGATCAGTACCAAATGCTTGACAGCTCAGCTTTGTCTGTTATTAGAGAATCATTTCCTATTATAGCTGTGGATATTGTGGGGCCTCTTACTAGCCTATGCACCATAATTGTGAGATATATCTTGGTGGTGATAGAGTATGCTGCTAGGTATCCTATGGCAGAAATCTTGTTTTCCACTGTGGCAGAAAAGATACAGAAGGTCCAGGTAGAAGTTTATAGTAGGGAAGGTTTTCCCTGGGACATACTGATAGACAAAGGACATAATTTTCATCAGACCTGCTTTCCTATTTGTGTCTGCCTTTGGAGTAAATTTCCCTCTACCATCCCAAACAAATAACTTGTTGGAGGAGTTTAACTCTCTTGTTATGAACATGTGGAGAGCCTTTAGATAGTGGTTTAAGGGGAAGAAGAAAAATATTTACATATTCTTTGCATGTGTGGAGGGTGTCCCAAGCATCAGTAGATTTTTCACTTTATGGTCACAGGATGAGGGGAGGGAATAAACTGGAGGGTTAATGTGATTCTTACTAATGGAATATGCACTGTACATTTATGGCTAACCTTAGGGAGCTCCTGGAGTTCATGTGGAACACTTAACATAAGCAAATCAACCAAACCACAAAATCACAAGGGTATACTATACTGTAGGACAAAAAGTAATGGTGCTGGCTTCTGTTTTGCAAAATAATCTTCAAGAAGCATCTGATGGACTTTCACTGTTGCTAGGAAGGCAAGTGGTCTTAAAAATTTTGCTGAGTTCCAGGCAGGAAGCAGAAGCAGAAACTTTACCATATTAATGCAATGAAGACTTAACATGATGAAGCGTTATTGCTTTCTTAGTGAAGCTTGGCCTGACATCTCATTGGAGGAAGAAGTACTGCCACAGCATCTATTTCCTTCCAAGGTTCAGTAAATCTGTGCAGAGCTACAAGAGTTTGGTGACGCTCTCTGCTAAGCCAGAGTGCACCGTACTTTTCTCTTTCTCTTTCCCTATCAGAGTAATCAACACCTCTAGCCCTTCCTGAGTACCACTATGCTTTCCATGTTTTGGTGTATATATTTTTTTGTTTCTTTCCAAGTACCTATTTGTCCAATAATTTGTCATAGTTTACTTGTATTTGGAAACAGATAACATGTTTTATACTCCTTTTATACTGTTTGTTACATATCTGACTATTTATTGTAACTGAACATCTTACTGCAAATTAAGTTTTAACACATGTTGTGTCAATTGATTGCATATGTCTAAACTACATGACTGTGTTGTATTTAAATAATATTGCATAAAATGTAACTGATGCTTCTGGCCCAGATCGTGAATAAAATAGGATGTTCTTCGTGTTTCACTGTTGCAGTCATTACATTTGGGTAATCCTGCTGGCAGGTTGCCCTCAGCCGGCCTGAATTCCAAAGTCTTGGGTCCTGTGTTGGCTGCTGTCACCCCTTCCCTTACGTCAGGTTGTCAGGGGTATAAAAGAAGCAGCTGATGCCATTTACTTTAGTCTTTCTTGCCGCACGGTGCCCGAAGCAGAAGCAGTTTGCAAGTGCCGGTCGGCCGACTCCTGAGATTTTCATATTAGAGTTTCAGATCCGAAGTCTTCAATAAAGCTAAGTACCCCGTTGGGGAAACATTTTTCTTGCTCCAGACTGATGTCAGAAAAAGTTAATAATTGTATTTCTTTTGGGAAGCAAATACCTCATAAGGATTATCATTCTTACTGTATTCCTTGCCTAGGCCCTGATCACAATGTTTCTGGTTGTTGGTTTTGTGCTAGATTTAACCAATGCACTATTAAGCGTTGGTATGATTTTGCTTTAAACTATTTTGGACGCCGGTTTAATTATCCAGAAATGTTGTCGGCTAGCCATCCAACTACCAGAGTTCACAAAAAATGCAAAGAAAAGGAAAGGGATAGAAAACCGAGGCTCCAAACCAACAACAAAGCTTCTCCTAAGCCAGTCGCTGGTTCACCGGTCCTCAGTGAGATGCTTTCGGAGCCCCTGTTGCCCGCTACTTTAGAGTCGGAGGCCGCTACCGACTCCCACGTGGAGTCAGTCATGCCACTGGAGACTCAAGGTATTGGAGCCTTGGATATTATCCATTCAGATGGGTCCAGAGCCGCTGAGCAGGCACCGGTTTCTGAGGGTGTATTCAGACCTAAACATCTTTACATCAAACCAACTTCAGCTTCAAAGGTAAAGACTAAAGCACCTTCCAAAGCAAAGAAACAAACTCAAGAGCCATGTGGTCAGGCCTCTATGACCAAAAAACAGATGCTCAAAATGGCCGAAGACTTGATTACCTTGATCAGGGGTTCCCATCTCCCTCCTGATAAGAGACCTAGGCAAGAGACTGACTATGAATCTTCAGATCAGGTTTCCATTTCTTCTGATCAGGAATATCCTTTTCCCCCCTATGAGGATTCTGATGCTGAAGAATCTTTACATTCAGCTTCTCCTCCAGAGGACTATTCTTTTGGGGAAACCTTACATACCATGAGGGAGCAATTCCAATGGGAGAGCCAAGATTTTTCAGAATCTAAAAAGAGGCTCAGGGATTTCCTTTTACTACCTCAACACAAGCCACTAGCCATTCCACCTGTGTTAAACATTGTAGATGATGTGTTTTTAGAGTCTAGTCTCACCCCTGACTCCTTACCTCCAGCTCCTGTTAAGCCTGACAGATATTACAGGGTTCCTGACTCTCATAAATTCCTTTTTAAAAACCCTGCTGCAGACCCAGAAACTATATTTCAGGGTCCCAAAGGAGTTAAGGCTTCCGCTGCAAAAAAACCCCTACCCCCTCTGACAGAGATTCCAGGGCACTGGATAGATGGGGAAAAAAGGTTTACACATCTGCTACCTTGGCTATAAGGGCCTTAAACTGTCAGTTTCATATGCTCAAATATCAGCAACATGTCATGGCATTGCTTAAACAAAAAATGTTGTTAAACTCTGAATGTGCAAAAAACAAGGAAATGCAGGATTTATTGCATGCAGCTGAACAAGTTGGAAAGCATACTTTGCAATGTGGATTTGATTCTTTAGAGGCCTCCTGCAGGGTCGCAGTCACAGGTTCTATAATTAGGAGGCATGCTTGGTTAAAGGAACAAAATCTGCCTGATCATGTTAAAGTTAAATTATTAGATGCACCTTTACAACATGATACTTTCTTTGGTGTTAAGGCAGAAGAAGTGTTAAAGAAAATGGAGGACAAAGCTAAATCTATGCAAACGGTCAAAGATTTTTTACAAGTACAGCCACCTAGGTTTAGTAAACACTGGCCAACAAAGAATTGGTCCTTTCCTGTGTCAGACAGACCTCAAAGGGGCATATCCAGATGCCCTAGAGGCATATCCCAGGTGCAAGGTTCATACCGCCCAAAGCAATGGGGGGCTTCTACCTCCAAAGTTGGAGTAGACAAATCACAACCATACAGGAAACAGCCCCAATGACTTCCCCCTGCCTGCACCAAGCACTTATCTCCTGGCAGCACCCTTAGGGGGAAAATTAGCACTTTTTTCTCAAAATTGGCACATTGTAACCCAGGACAAGTGGGTCCTAAATATTGTGTCACAAGTCTACAAGTTCCTTTTCCATACCCTGCCAAAGGCAAACGGCTGGCCAGATCTGCCAAAAAATCAATGGGTAGAGGCCCTAAAACAAGTCTCATCCCTCATGGACATGGGGGCCATTCAACAAGTACCAGAGCAAGAGCAGGGACAAGGATTTTACTCAAGACTGTTCTTGGTACCCAGAAAGGACAAGGCCTGGAGGCCAATACTGGACCTATCTATTTTGAACATATTCCTGGATATACCATAATTCAAGATGTTGACTTTGCAGCAGCTTCTGCCCATGCTGGGCAAGAATGTTTGGCTTGTGACTTTAGACCTAAAAGAGGCATACCTGCATGTCCCAATCAGACAAATATGTAGAAGATACCTCAGATTCAAGGCAGGCTCAATGCATTAACAATTCTATGCACTGCCCTTTGGCTTATCTACTGTGCCCAGGGTCTTTACAAAGTGCCTGGCACCAGTAATTGCATTCTGCAGACAAAGAGGAATACAAATATATCCTTACTTGGATGACTGTCTAATTCAAGCAGAGAACAAAGACACTCTTCTAAAGCATCTGGCATTTGTGAAAAGACTTCTGACATGCCTAGGGTACACAGTCAACAAAAAGAAATCAAAACTAGTACCCTCTCAAGAGATAATATTCCTGGGTGCAAGCTTAAATACAACTGCCCAGATGGCTTATCTCACGCCAGACAAACAAAGGCAACTGACTACCTATTTCAAAATGTTGGCAACAAAGACCCAGTTATCTGCAAGAAAAATTCTGCAGGCTTTGGGCTTCATGGCATCCTGCATCCTACTAATTCCATATGCAAGACTGCATATGAAGAAACTTCAATGGTACCTAAAAAGTGTTTGGACTCAGCATTGCCACAGCCTGGAAACTATGATTACTCTCATTCCCTGCCTGAAACAGGAGTTTTGATGGTGGGCAAAGGCTTGTCACCAAAACAAGGGACAGCCATTCACATTACCCCCAGCCAGGCAGACACTAACAATGGATGCATCAGATTATGCCTGGGGGGCCCACATGGCAGGACAATGCATTCAGGGCACATGGACCTCAAACCAAATGCATCTACATTTCAATCAGAAAGAGATGCTAGCAGTTCAAAATGCCCTGACAGCCTTCAAGGACCTACTTCATTCAGGACAACTACTGATAAAGACAGATAACACCATGGTCATATGGTATATAAACAAGCAGGGGGGAACACATTCTTACCCCCTTTGCAGACTAGCCATGACTTTGTGGGACACAGCATTGACTTACCAAGTACATCTGCAGGCACAATTCCTGCCAGGAAGGAAAAATACTCTGGCAGACGAACTAAGCAGAAACCTCATGGATCCCCACAAGTGGCACCTGGATCCACAAGTCTTCAGCATGATAACAAAGAAATGGGGATGCCCGGACATAGATCTATTTGCATCCCCTCACAACTACCAACTAAAAAGATTCTGCACAAGGATTAATCACAGATAAGCATGGAAAGTGGACGCCCTATCTTTCAGCTGGAAAAACCTATCAGTATATGCATTTCCCCCTCTGCCTCTCCTCCCCAAGGTACTCCTAAAGGCCAGACAGGAGAAGCCAAAGATGATACTGATTGCCCCAGACTGGCCCCACCAGTACTGGTATCCAATACTACGGAGCTTGTCTCAATGCCCAGCTTGGACCTTACCTCAAATACCTCATCTACTGTCCCAACAAAACAGTCAGATCCTGCACAGCCAACTCAGAACTTTAAACCCTGACAGCATGGTGAATAATGTAGTCATAAAAAATACACATCTCAGTAAAGCTGTGATGGATGTCATTTTGGAAGCCAGAAGGCCTAGTACTAGAAAATCTTATGCTGGAAAATGGAAGAGATTATGTGCTTGGAACCAGGCACAAGGAACTGATACAGCTGTGCCAAATATTCCTCAGATTTTGCAATACTTAACTGAGATGCTGGACAAAAGCTTATCTTTTTCATCTATCAAAATTCATGCTCTGCCATTTCGGCTCATTACAATACAGAGCCACCAATCTTTTCTCATCCCTTATTAAAGCAGTACCTCAGAGGAGCCAAAAATTTAAGACCTCCAAGAGATCACCACTGCCTGCATAGGACCTCAACTATGTCTTCAAAAAACTCACCCTGCCTCCTTCTGAGCCAGCTGCGACTGCTGATATAAAGTTTTTATCTTGGAAAACAGCTCTGCTCCTAGCAATAACTTCTGCAAGATGAGTTTCAGAGCTAAAGACACTCATGGCTGTGGAACCTTTTATCATTTTTTTATCCAGACAGGGTCTCTCTGAGGACAAGCCCAACATTTATGCCTAAGGTGATGTCCAGTGTGGCTCTCAACCAAACTATTCACCTGCCAACCTTTTATCCAAATCCACAGAACAAGGAGGAGAGAATTCTGCATTCTTTGGACATACGCAGACAGCTTAGATTCTACTTGGACAGAACCAAAGTTTTCAGAAAGACAGAGTAATTACTAGTGACATATGCTGCAGGATCACAAGGAAAGGCTATCTCAAAGCAGACTATTTCAAAGTGGATAGGCCACTGCATTCGTTTCTGCTATGTACACCATGGCAAGCCAGTACCTAAGGGCATTAGGCCACACTCAACCAGAGCTGAAGCCACTTCAGCAGCCTTTCTCAGGGGAGAACCTACCTAGGATATTTTAGAGGCTGCTACTTGGAGTTCAGTGCAACACCTTTACAAAGCACTATCATTTGCCATTCTACTCTAAATCCAGGGCAGGCTTTGCCACTGCAGTTCTGCAGGGCCTCATAGCCACTCCTAATGCTGTTTAGCTCCAGCCTCCCAAACTTAGCTTTGGAACTCTACCCAAATGTAATGACTGCAATAGTGAAACATGAAGAACATAGTACAGTTGTGTACACTTACCATAAATGTAGATGTTCGAGTGTATTCACTGTTGCAGTCCAGGTTACCCACCCACCATCCCCCTTCTCTTCTGATTGAACTTATCTTTCCTTCTCTGATTTATACAACCTATGTGGTATATGTGCTTGTAGATGAAGGTAAATTTCATATTGGTGCATGTAATTATGCATATATAAATTTTGGCTACCCTTTTGGGGGGCATCTGACATCTGGGGCAAGAAAAACTAAAGAAAATGACATCGGCTGCTTCTTTTATACCCCTGATGACCTGACATCAGGGAAGGAGTGACAGCAGCCGACGTAGGACCCAAGACTTTGGAATTCAGGCAGGCTGAGGGCAACCTGCCAGCAGGATTACCCAAATGTAATGACTGCAACAGTGAATACACTTGAACATCTACATTTATGGTAAGTTTACACAACTGTACTTATCCTGATGATCTCACACAGCCAGCTAAAAAATGAATGAATGAGTGTATGAATAGATAGAAACTCTTTAAATTATTTAGAAGATCCAAAGCAGTTTTTTCTCGAGGACAATATCAAAAGCATTACAAAAAAAACAACTGAAGAACACTTTCAGGCCTACTTAAAGAACCCATGAACATAGGCTGGCCTCTGAAGTCAAAGCAACGATACTCTACATTGTTCTGAACTAACTTATAATGACACCTCCTATTCTAACCCAATAGATAGTGTCAATATTCTTGCTAAAAATGTAATACCAGTTTTACAAATAAGACTTCTCTCCAAAGCCCCAAAATAGCTGAATACCTTACTTCTTCCATTTACCTCTAATAGTTATTTACTGAAAATGCTAGCCAAAACTAAAAAATACTTCCTCCATGAGACCTAACTATACATGTGGTTGCTTAATTGCTAGTGTTAAAGAAATGCCTTTGCAGACACTGTCCTTAAATTGTTTAGCTTAAGTTTAGCTATTTGCTTTGTCCCTGATGAGTGGCGCAATGCAGTGGTGATGCCTCTCCATAAGGATGGCTTTACAATCAGTCCCAGTAATTATAGATTTATCAGCCTTACAAGTCTCATTTGCAAAGTCATGGAATGTATTATAACTGACCTTATTAGCTACAGTATCAAGGATATTTATAGACTTGACCCCCAACACTTTAGTTTTACAAAGAATAGTTCCAGCCTATTGAATCTGGTAAGCTTCTTTGAAAGGTGCATAGTGTGACTTGCAGGAGCCTCATCAGAAAGTATGAATGTAACCAGTGTTCTCCCTCATATGGGTGTATGGTATACTTCTCAGACCTCCAAGCAGAAAGCCAAGACCTCTGGTTAGCAACGTTTACAATTAATTGCAAATTGGGAGTTGTTGTTATTAAGTCACTCTCTGACACCAACTCCCTCCAGAATGAACTTGTCCTAGTCAGGTCTTGGTATACTAAAAATTAGTAGAAACTAAATGCTAAAAAGTGTAGTATTATCACTTTTGGTAGACAACACCATCCAGTCATCATATTGTATAGACAACACACCAATTCAAAATGAAATCAGCCAGAAACCTAGGAACAGAGGCATTGCTAGTGTGGGTGAAAGGGCAGCATCGCAAGGTGCAAAGTGTTATGAGTGCTGCGACAATGTGAAGTATTGTGAGCTATGCCAGGATAAGTAGGCAGTGGATGTGTGACATATGCCAGAAAGGCGAGCTGGAATTTTATAAAGAATTGTATGTCATTTGTATGTGTGTTAAAAATGTACCAACAGTGTGACATGCTGGACAGAAAAAGAACTATACATGCATTATTGTAACTGTTTAAATGTATTTATTTTAACAGAGGATACTGGAAGAGAAGAGGTTAATCTCAACCCACCTAACTTTGAAAATAGTTTAAAATTAAATTAACTGGCTTGGGCAATAAATATTTTATTTTATGGTTCACAATGCAGTCAGAGACAAGACGTCTGTCCTAGGAAGCTTTCTGCATTGTCTTTTGGGTGAATTAATTGCTACTCGAGCCCGAGAGTGGGACAGCAGGTTATGGTTCTCATTCTTGTCAGACACAACAAGCTTCAAGCAGCTTAGGAAGGACCCTATGAAGTGGTAAGGAAGGTCAGTGATGTTAACTACATGATAGGACTGCTAGGCAGGAGGCAAATAGTGCTGTTAACATGATGAAACCTTAAATGAAAGGGATACCCTTGTGCTAAGTATTTGAAGTAGAAGGTAGGAGGAGTCTGAGGGGGATGCATGACTACAGCGAGCAAGCCAGCAAAATGCCAAGTTACTGTGGTGCAGCCTAGGGGTGCAGGCATATGATATAACAGTGCAGCACTGTAGTGGGGTCGGCAATGCTAAGGCAGATGGACTGTCAAAACAGGGTATAGGTTAATGTATTCCCAAATAGTCAAATTCCTCTCAACCAATGTTTCTCAAGGGTCACTTGAAAACTAGCTTGAGTCTTCAAAGGGGGGACAGATGTGAATATCTGAGGCATTGCCAGCTATCCCAGGAGAAGTAGGGCAGTGTATGTGTAACATATGTCAGGGCAGCTAGTTGGAATTTTGTAAAGAATAATGTGTCATTTTTATATCAAACTGATTTGTGCAGATGCTTGTGTTAAAAATGTACCAACAGTGTGCCCTAATGGACATAGAAAGAAATGTACATGCATCATTGTAACTTTTTAAATGTATATGTTTTAACAGAGGATATTGGAAGAGAAGAGGTTAATCTCAATCCACATAACTTTGAAAATAGTTTCAAATGAAATTACCTCGCTTTGGCCATAAAGTATGTATCTTGCAGTTCTCAATGCAGTCAGAGACAAAAAGTCTGTCCTCGGAAGCTTTCTGCTTTGACTTTGGGGTGAACTAATTGCTGCACTGCAAGGGTGGAGGTTTGAAATTAATTTATTACATCCAGGAGCTGCAGCAGATCTCAGCAAGGCACTCTCTGTGTGTATTATTGACACATATGGGGACGGGCATAGCTAGTAAATCTGTGCCAGCCTTTCCCAAGTGTGTGTATGTGTGTGTGTGTGTGTGTGTGTGTGTGTGTGTGTGTGTGTGTGTGTGTGTGTGTGTGTGTGTGTGTGTGTGTATGAAAATCAAATTTCAAAGACTGCAAGTGTCAGATACTTGGAGCAAGGTCATGAAGCACTGGTTTTACAGAGAGAGTGGTGGAGAACTTGGCTTGGACACTTGGCTGAGGACTCAACTCTATAGCTGTGCCAGTGGAGAGTCTTACTGGGGATCTGGAGGGAGACAGATAGAGAAATCCGGACTCCAGGCTTAGAGTGTTCCCTATGTGCTCTTAAGGGAAATTATGATTGATGCAGAGAGCTGCATCTGGAAATACTGGGTATATCCATTTTTGTTCCAAGTGTACATGCCTCTCTAGTATCAGGATTCAAGCTCCTTGATTACTGGCCCAGAGTGGGGTCACCACAGATGTCATCAAATGCATTACAACACTTGAATGCTGATACTGCATTTGTGGTTAGAGCTAAAGTGTATTAGCTCTCTGTATGTGGCAGGCATACACTTTAACAGTTTGTTACAATCTGTATAAAGAAAGACAAAATATCAAAGAGCTTTTTTTATGATTCCTCAACCTAAAAGTGGCAGATTGGTGGCTAAAATAGCTGGCTCCACCTCTGTCTAGAATTTGGGACAACAATTGCATGGAAATCCTTTTATTTGACTCAGCTATTTGCCAAAGGAATATCATCAAGATCTAGAGAGGTAATTACACAACACTGATCTGAGCAGTTATCAAGTGCAATGCCCCCTTTGGGATGTATGTCAATAAACATAACAAACACATAGAAAGAACCCAAAGGTTCCTAATCAAAATGATCACAAGTCTAATGTTCCTGAGCTGACAAGAGAGAGTGGAAGCAGTATGCCTTTATTCCGTGTCTTATAGACTTTTGAAGGCGAACTCTGTCTGCCTTACCAAACCATTACAGACCCAATTGTCCTGGACCTCCTGTATCCCCATAAGTCCACTATCTGTGAGAGGCAACTATATGTCCACATATAAAGCAGTTACACCAGGTACAAAAAAAATGGTGAAAAATGCTAACACTTTTAAGCAATGCCATCCTATTTGTGACATACCAAGCCCATCAGCAACTTTTGGTTAAGTCGATAGGTAGAGCAGAAATCTTTAAATCTGTGAAGCACCCCTCCCCCATCTAGAAAGGCTATAGAACCTAATGGGTTAAATGTGGAGTTGTACAAGTATTGGTTTGTTCCTCTTCAATACCCTTTAGTAAAACTCTACCAAGCCTTTGTTCAGAACAGTCCCTCAATCCCTCTTCCTATGAGTCTGTCATCACTGTGTTACCTAAGCCAGATAATGATCTGGATAATGTTGAGGTCTATTTTCTCTTATAAATACTGACATTAAATTTACGTCTGCATTAGACTTAGTGGGATTTTGTCAGATCTGATCATTCCCACCTAGGCTGAGTTTACTAAGGGTAAGCAAGTGCAGCTCATGTACAGACATTGTGGATATACTTTCAAGGCCTGTGCAGTGTGCATGATCTGTTCTCAAAGACTTTAAAAACGTCTTTGATACAATTTGTACAAAGTCCTCTTAGGCAGTTGTAAAATGTATGAGATTCCAAGTAGAGCTTTTGAGAACATCTCAGGAACTGTATGCTTTTCCCTTTGTTAGAGATTTAACTGACTTGGACCTGTCTTCAGCCTTTCAGATTATACAAAGGCATGAGGCAAGGATGCCCCTTTCACCAGTTTTATTCCTTCTGACCCTTGAACCTGCAAACAGGATGCTAATCTCAGGTGAGCACCCACTTCATAGTGTTGTGACTTGAAAATTTTTCTGTGCAGATTGTCTCTCGTCTTGTACATACTAATAAGATGAAGAGGCTTGGGTGTTTGTTTAAATAGTTTATTGCAAACAAACACATCAGGATGGATGGCAGGAACATTAAACTTAAATGAACTAACTGACTGACTTCTACATACATGGCTGTTCACTCAAAATGGCACTCTTGTTTGCATGTGCTCAGTACTTATATGCACATGCCACTGACTGGAATGCTTCTTAAAGGTATATCACACACTCTGATCTACATCCTCCCTCTTTACTGAGCTGTCTCATTTAAGCAATGACATTTGAATAGGCATGCAGTTTATACAGACTCTAATAAACAAAACAATAGTCATGTCCAGGTTGCCATGTATCTGGAACTAGGTCTGGAAATGCAAACTGATCTCGTAATGTAATAGTTAGGACTGAGTTTAGCAACAAGGACAGTCACTGCAGAATGTTCTGCTTCAGGACTTTTGGGGATATTCTATGGAACAGGGATTGCTGATGGTATGTCCTCTGGAATGTCCTCTGGAACAGGAACATTGGACAAGTCACTCTGAGAATTAGAGTCTTTGTCACAGACAAAATGTTGTATCACTGGCTCAGACACCAGTAATAAATGTTTCTGCTTCCACCTAAATTCCATTCTTTGTGATTCCATGATGTACAATCTGGACTCTTGACGCAAACTTTTCACAAATCCGATGCGATCAAAACCTTTTTCAGTGCAGTGCATTCTCTCTATCTTCCCTTCTTGTAATGAACTGAGCAGTTTGCTGGTCTTATCACAGTAGGACTTCCAGGACAAATGCTTTTTCAACAACTGGGCTTTCACTGCTTTGTTGTTTTTACACATGGAACCAATAAATTGCTGCTGATTGGTAAAGTGGTTCTGGTTTGTCTCAACATAAGTTTCTGGGCAGGTGAATCAAGATGATCATTGCAAGGAATGTTTCTGAGATTTAGCAAGTTTAGAAAAAACATCGATATTGTCACATTTGGATTTCTCTAACATCTGTTTTGCACTTTGAACTGCATGTTCAGCCAAGCCATTTGACTGCAGGTACTCAGGACTACTCGTAATATGAACAAAGCCCCACATATCTGCAAATTGTCTGAACTGCTGACTTTTACAGTGTGCACCATTTTCAGAAATAACTGTGCAGACTCCCATGGACCGAAAAATGTCTCTTCAACTTAGTAATGACAGCATTGGAAGTTAGATTAGGAAGTAGGTCAGTCTTGAATCAATTTGAATAAGAGTCTACTAATACCAAGTAATGCTGACCATTCCACTCGAAAATATCTGTGGCTACTGTCGACCAAGGTAGTTCAGGAATCTGGCTTAACTGAAGTGTTTCTTTTTGTTGATGCGGCTTAGTACTATTACATACTGAACAAGATGGAAGTACTTTCTCAATATCTTTTGACATAGAAGGCCAAAATACTAGTCCTCTTACCCTTCTTCTGGTAGAATCAGTTTGTGGGCTGGCACGATGCAAGATCTTAATGTACTCTTGTTGCTAGGACCTTGGAAGAGTCACTTTTGGAGCTTTCATAATGATACCATTGTCTGACAAAATCTCATTTCTGTATGGAAAATACTGTTGCACTTCTGCTGGTAAACAAGATTGTTTTGAAGCCCATCCTCAACTTATTAAGAGGTTGAGCTTCTGGAGAACTGCATTTGAAGGTGTGTGAGTTCTAGGCTCATGAAGATGTGTGGAAGAAAAATTTCTCACTTTCATGACCTCAAAATCAAGTTGCTCATTGTTATGCTGTTCTGTGCTTTTTCCTGGGTGATCGAGAAAAGATATCAGCAAGATAAAGAAGTTTGCCTTTTGTGTAAACCAGATTGAAATTGTGCTTTTGCAATTTGAGCATCATGTGTTATAATCTTGCATGAGCTATGTGCATTGGCTTTCTCAAAATAGTAACTAGAGGTTGGTAGTCAGTTTTGATCTGGAGAAGTTGACCATAAATATAATCATAAAACTTCGAAAATGCAAACACAGTTGCCAAAAGCTTGTTCTCAATCTGGGCATACTGCATCTTGGTTTGGGTAAGGGTTGTCGATGCATAGGCTACTGGTCTACCCTCTTGAAGAATGACTGCACCTAGACCAAACTTAGAAGCATCACAGGAAAGACTAACTGGTCCGTGAACATCATAGCATTATAGAGTTGGTGGAATAGCAATTTTCTGTTTCAAGGCATCAAATACTCTTTGGTGTTGTCCTGACAATGACCAAATTACATCTTTGCATGTCAGCTCTCTTCACGGTGCTGCAAGTTGGCTTAAATCTGCAATAAACTTGACTAAATAGTTGAACATGCCAAGAAAACATCACAGGTCCTTTACACCATCCAGAGTTGGCATCTCAAGAACCGCTGTCTGCCTGGAAGGATCTGGTTGTAAGCCTGAACAGGTAAACAAATGACTAACATAAGTAACTTCTCATAGCCTGAGTGTGCACTTCTGAGGATTCAGCTTAAGATTAATTTCAAGTGCTCATTCCAGAACTTTCTTCAGGTTTCTATCATGTTTGACTTCACCATTGCTTCCTACAAGAATACCATCTACTGTAACATCGTATGGACAGCCAGATAAAATTTGTTCACTTGCACATGGAATGACTTCACTGGCAGAATTTATTCCAAATGGCATTCTCAGAAATCTGAACAACCCAAATGGCGTACCAAATGCGGTTAGCAATGAAGATTTTCGATCAAGCGAAATTTGCCAAAATGAACTTTTTGCATCTAAGACAGAAAAAACAGTGGCATATGGCATGAGGGCAGCAACCTCCTAAACTGTGCACATAGGATGATGAGGCCTTTTTAACACTTTGTTCAAGTCTCTTGGGTCAATACATATTCTGATATTATCTGAGCTTTTCTTATGAGCTATTACTAGGGAAGATACCCATTCAGTTGGTTCTTCTGCTGGACAAATTACTCCTTGCTACACAGTTTTGTCTAACTTGGCTTTGACTGTGTTCTGCACAGCTAATGGACCTTTCCGTGCTGGTCTGATAACTGGTCTGACCTCTGGGACTAACTTCATAGAGTACACAACTGGGAGCTTACTTATTTTGTCTGTGAAATATCAGCATAGTCAGAAAAAATAGTTTGGGTGAAATTTGAGCTGTTGTCATTCAAGCTTACATGGTGGACTTCCTAGTAAAATGAAATCAGACCCATTTTCAAACTGTCTCTTAGGCCTAATAATGATTGCACATGTCTCTTAACTACATAAAACTGCAAGTCATAGCTGTTCCAGCAGAGTAACATAAAGACACTACTGAGCCTTTGGTTTGAATTTCTTCACCACTATAAAAAACAAGCTATGCATACTGCGAAATCAAGCTGTTTTGCAGCTCTTACTCTAGCAAACATTTTTGCTGACATAACATTGCACTTTGAGCCATTCCCTACTTTGAGCTCTATAGGACTAGCATTAATCCCAACAGTATAAAAAAGATTTCATTCTTTGCCCACAAATCAACTGCATTGATTGTTTCTCCAAGCACGGACACACCATCAACATAAAATGTAGGATTGCATCTTTCTAATTTATCAACTTGCCTCTTTGTATGCTTTTTTAATAAAAAGGTGTGCCTTATTTGATTTATAAAACCTCTTGAAATGATTCCACATATTGCAAGAATGGCACTGCTGACCAAAAGCTAAGCACTTTTTTGTTTGGGTTCATGATTTCCACCACAATCACGACAGTTGATAATAAAATGTGTTACTGCAGCTAACTTCATTGGTTTATGGTTGGTGTTAGAACTGGCAGCAATCATGAACCCTTTTTGCTTTACTGAGCATACTCTGGGTCTTACTAGAGTTGCCACACTCTTTGGCCTGCATCTTTTAACCTCATGCTGCCTACTATCTACATTAGCTGCGGAAGGTACTGGAAAGCTTGCTCTCTCATTTGTAAGCATACTTGTGTGCCTTTCTGTAAGCTTGAATATCTGACAAATGTCAATGGCCTGATTTTACTTTAAACTACTGTTTCAAAGCAAAATCTTTCTCAGTGTCATTATTAATACCACACACAAGCCTGTCTTATCAACTCATCTCTAAAATCACCAAATCTGCACATCTTAGTCTTATTTCTCAAGTCAGTTATATATGCGGCAAAAGTTTCACCAGGCTTTTGATCTCATGTGTAAAATAAGTGCCTTTCCATTGTAATATTTGTTTGGGGTTTACACATTTGTCAAAATTTACATTTTAAGCATTCAGGGTCTTCCCATGTTGCAGCCTGTATCACAATATGGCAGTCTTCCCCCTCCCCTGCAATCACAGCAGGTGCATACACAAATAAACACTCTCTTTCAATTGCTTCTGACCCAGCTAAATTAAGCAGAATAAATGCCTTTGTACATGTGTCTTTGTCAAAAAAAGCAGCCTGTATGAAAATATCGTATTCCTGCTCAAACACTCTCCAGTTTTCTGCAATATTGTTATCAAACACAAGTGGCATGGGACTGCAAAACCCTTCTGCCATGCCCACAGAATATAGTAAAACAATGCAATCTTGGCCCTTGTAGTTATGTATGAACATGCACACACACCAGGCACTTGTAATAATATTCAAATGCACAATAAACTCTTCAAAAGACTGTACTCTGGGAAATATTCTTTGAAATGACTATACTTTGTGAATTAACTACACTGTAATACTACACACACTTGCCAACACTTTGGACACTTTGGATAATCTGAATAGCTTTAGTTAATGTGAACAAGTAGCACATTGTGAAAAAATATGGTCATTTTTCTTTTTTTATATATTTTTTATGCAAGTCAGATATTGTTTCAAATGTTTTTATAAAATATTTTGAATATTTTTATCAATATGTCACAGTTTCAAAATTACATTTAATTAGAAATTTGTTGTGAGCATTCTGAGTGCTTCGTTTTATGTTAGTAGTGAAAGAAATCATTTAAGTGAGTTTTATAACCTGGAATTTTTTCCTGACATATTTGTGAATCATTTGAGCAGTAAGGATGATCCACTCGTGTATATTCCTCCATTTCTAACTTGTTGCCTCATGGCTGTGACTCTAGATCCTGTTCTGACACCATGTCGCTCATCTTGTGCATACTAATAAGGCAAAGAGGCTCAGTTGTTAATTTAAGTAGTTTATTGCATACAAACATATCAGGATGGATGGCAGGAACATTAAACTTAAATGAACTAACTGACTGACTTCAACATACATGCATGCTATCACTCTGGCTGCTCACTGAAAATGGCACTCTTGCTTGCACATGCTCAGTACTTATATGCACATGCCCACTGACTGGAATGCTTCTTAAAGGTATACCACACACTCTGATCTACACAGATAACTAATGCATCCTCACTCAAAAGTCTTCTGCAGGATACCTTCATGTGACTGTCCGTGCTGGAGGATTTTGCCTCTGTCTATGGGTTGTATTTAAATAAAGAGAAATCTGTGCAGTTTGTTTCCAGTCCTGCAGCTAGTGCCCTGAAGACTGCTGTCCCTCACTTGGTACAAAACTCTAATTAAGATTTTGGGAACTGTTTACATTCTAACCTGAACAAAAGTGTGGAGTCCAGCCTAAGCCCTATGTGGTCCAAGTGCTGTTATAGGATCATGTCTGGCAAAAACTGGGACTCATTCTGATAGACAGAATCATGCTAGTGCAATTGTTTGCATCAGCTTTGCTGTTTTTGTTTTTTAGGCACTCTCAGTGTCCTCTTACAATAGTAAGGTTAAGAAAATAACACTTCTATTTAGCTATTTTATATGGGTTAAGAAATAATAGAGTCAATGCTTCTTTACATGTATACTAGTCTGGCAGGAGTGTCCAACCCGCGGCCCTCAGAGCTCTTCCATGCGGCCCGCGACCCTTATATTGAAATTTCACTTTTTTCCATGTGTTTTCACGTTCGCATTCTTAAGCTGTTCTGCGCATGCGCCAACAGCATCTTTCAGCTGGTCTGCGCATGCGCCAAAACACCGTTCGGTCGTTTTTTACATTTGCGGTAAACTTAAAGTTTCAGCTGAAGGAAGGAGAGAGATCGCGGCGACAAAAGAGAAGACTCAGAGTGAGGAGGATTTATTTATTTTTACCCACGGACTACATCTCCACCAGTAAAAGGTAAGCTAATACTAAACAGATGTATGTACAAAGAAGTAGGTAACAGAAATGGATAGAAATTAGCCTGGAAGCTCACTGGTAATGTTATTGCATCACAGTGAATGACACCTGAAGTGCTTGTGCAGAGTCTATATGGGTAAAAGGAGGTGTACCCCTGTTGTTAGACATTTGGTAATGGGAAATACTTGGGAAGATTAACGTGAATGGCTGTGAAAGATCTGTTGATGGAAATCTTCTGCTTCTAATCTAGGCTATCCGGGACGAGAAAATAAATGATGACATAACACCACTGCTTCAAGAGATTAAAACGCCTACCATTTAATAATTTCAGCCCATGTGTGAAAACAATGACTGATATGGGCTAATAAAGAAACCCTGCAAGAATATGCAATATACACCAGCATTTGAGTTGACAGTTATATTTTCTCACCTCCGTGTGGCTTCAGCTCTTTTCAGTCTCAAAGGATCTTCAATACCGATCTGGCGAGACGACAAAAAACCTAACATTTTAAGTAAGAAATAAAAGACATAATAGTTTGATTTGTGTACATATGGGTAGACACTGAATTAAGTGTCATACTACCCAATTACTGTGACAAACCCTTGCGCACATAAGAAATTTTAATATAATTTGGTCAATAACTAAACTGGAAGAAAAGAAACACATTTTAGGATTATGTCGCGCTAAGGGTGTAATTAGTAAGTACTCCATACTTTGAAAAGGTAAAGACGTGCCATATGGTCAAACAATCCGGCAGACTAGCAAATGATATTAGGAGAAACCAGTGTTTGTAGCCAATGAGAAACAACCTTGCATGGATTAGTCATTATCATTGAGTGCTGGGGTTAGCTAGATTGTACATTGGGTATGACTTTTTGTTATCTCGTGTAGTACCTAGTTATATTGGTAAGAGTAGAAATGTGCTTTTTTTTGTGAAGTTGTGACTGTGATTTGGAACAATGAACAAACTTCGACAGCTTATTCAAACATTTGCTGGGCCGGTTAAACATCTTATTGGGACGGACCATTTTTAGGAAATAAATATGGACAGGTATGTTGTAATCACCCAGTGTGCTTTGTGAAATAATGGTCTCTGTGAGCAGTTCACTCTCGTACAGAAAAGAACATGTTTTGTTGCTTGGATGTTGTAATTACTGACGGTGAAGTCAGCCAAAATTGGGCTGCCACACAGGATATATGCACACAAGTGCATCTGATCGTATTTTTTTTATTTCATCTCTAAGCACAGCAAAGCAGCACCCTAATTAAAAAGGAGGAAGCAGTGCCATGGAAAGAAATACAAAGTCGATATATGACAAGTGCATTAGCAATATTTTCTACTACTGTGTTTCCATGAGGAAGGTCACATCTATACTACATATCAACCAGTCAATTTGTACATGTACCACATCAGAACAAAAAATTAAGCTGGGAAGATAAGAGTTTCTTTTACAGTGCTATAAACAACAAATAGTTACATCCATATTAGTCACACTGAATTATACAGTTTAGGGACCAAATTATGCAGGCTAGCTAGATCTTGTATTTGTAGCTGTCACCCAAGGGTGAGTCGACATCAAGCCCCAAACGCAAGCCCTTCCATAAGGTATCCCGAAATGTTAACAACATTTTAGCTCAATTTACCAGTTAGTCCCCACTGCAAAAGTTGCTCCTCACTCACATCCACCCCAATGCCCTTCGCTTTAACCCTGCCAGAAACGTTCTCCAAAAAACTTATACATGAGCGCTTTGGACAACATATGGGCATTAAGGACATGATGGAAGACATGGACATCTTTAGGAAACCAGCAAAATCACAGGTATGATCTCATACAAATTGAAAGGTTTGTACCTGTTAATTTTTTTTTTACAAATAAACTTTGATGTTAAAGTAGATGTTAGATTTGCGGCCTTGCAACTGAAAAGGTTGGACACCCCTGTACATGCTTGTTTACATGTATACTCTAGTCCTTAGAGTATACATGCTTGTTTACATGTATACTCTAAGGAGTAGCTGGATCTGGGATTCTACAAATGAGAAAAATAGGGGACTGCTTTTACACCAGTGTAACTTAAGTTTATAATTCAGTTCACCCCCCAATATAGGATGAGCTAGCAGCAAAGATGTTAAGAAATGACTCCCAGTGGTCTATCAGGTGACTTAGCAGGTTTATCCTGCAGAATTTAGCAGGGTGTTATTTCATTAAAAAAAAAATTGCATCTCTTAAGTTCTTTTATTGTCTCCTACAGGGAATGGATGGGACTAGGTTAGTGAGAAGGACAGTAAAAAAGGGAGTAAAAGCAAGCAGAGGGAAATATGCATGGAGACAAATAGAAAGTACAAGGTTGGGGAAAGCAGGATCAATACCACTTTTTGTGAGGATACAGAATGGATGAGGAGTAAGGAATTCTAGAGAAAATGGGTACAGAAAGTAAAGGTAGTATAGTTTTCAGAGGCAGAGAAGCATGAAATATTACAGACAAACAGGGAAGTATTGCACAGACAAGTATGACAAGGGCTGAACACCCGCATGCATGCCCATACACACACACACACACACACACACACACACACACACACACACACACACACACACACACACACGTGCACGCACGTGTTTTACTTGGTTTTTATTGGATTACTGTGATGGATTTGAGTGGTTGTTATTTTCAGAGAAGTGCAGTTCAGAGAAGTGCGTTTTCATTGAACTGCACTTTCAGTAATGCGGAGTCAGGTTTCTCACATTCGGTGATGTGTGAATTCAGTGACGAGAAATAGATCCATATATATATATATATATATATATATATATATACATACATGAAATTATAACTGTATGTACATACACACACAAAGGGTGATCATAGGTGATAAGGAGGGATAGACCAACTGCAAAGTATGGAGCATGACACACTAGAAGGTGGTTACACCAAGCAGGGAATAGGGTGTAATAGGGTGTAGTACTAGGAGCAAGTGGCAGCCAGTGCATCCAGGAAATAAACCTCTTCTGAACCATCAGTAGCCAATCATCCCAGGTAGGGAAGAGCAGGAACTTCTTAACACTCTGGTAGCCTGCCAATGCAGCAACTCCACTGTCTACTGCAGAAGGGACTCTATGCACCCAGGATGATGACTGACCTGATGATTCACCAGCTGTTATTGCTTGTCCATGGGTGGTGTACTAGTGTGACATGTATTCCTTCCTAAGAGTGGTCTTAACCCCTATCAGGTGAAGTAACCAACATGATGACATCAGACATAGCATTTGTTACATCAGCAGGTGGTGATGGGAAAGGTGCTTGGACTTCGCCTTCATCCTGATCAGAGGACCTGCATAGTTTATACACAGTGATAGGGCTGTCATAAGTAAGGAATATCATGGAAATATATTCAACTCTAAAGTGGATAGCAGTCCTAAACACACTGTCCTGCAGGCAGCGTGTTTGCATCCTGTGACACACCCCTCCTGGGTGAGATGTATCTATTAACTGAAAGAAAAACTATCTGACTGGATTGTGTGCAATTAACAGAAAGATACCATTAAAAAAATTATGATACATCTCTGGACACCAACTTTGCACCTCTGCCTCTTACTCCTCCAACAGCACATGACTGTGATGCCTGATGCCATTACAGGTTCATAGGTTCATAGGTAAGTACTAGGCTATCTGCCCAAGGGCATTTATAAGCCTAGCCAGAATGTGTTGGCTTTTGCCACCCCCTTAGATTAGTTCCCTGTGCCTCTGTCCAGCAGAGCCATCAGTTCCCTGCACCACTGTCCATCAGAGCCATTAGTTCCCTGCGCCACTGTCCAGCAGAGCCAGTGCAGTGATCCCCGGGGTAAATTTTCTGTTTCCCATCCACCCGTCAAGGTTTCTCTTGAAGAGTGTTAGTGAGGGGCTCTGCCTGATGTATATTGGAATCCTGTTCCAAAGCATGGGGAGTATCTGGGATAGGAATCTATCCCTCCAGCATGTCCTATTTATCGTTGTGGTGAGGTTTTTATCTCTAGAGCATGTGGCAGTGTTGCTGTGGAGACCATAGAATGTATGTAGCTCTAGACAGTTTCTGGCCCAAGTCACACCAGGCATCTATGTTCATAAAAAGTCTATCAAAATTACCCAGATGGCTCTGCTTCCAGTCCCAGCAAACAGATATAGGAAATTTTTTGTCTGTTTCACACAGCTTGAAGGATGTCTGCGCCCATGTAGGATATCCATGCCTTGAAGTGTTGCAATCATCTTGGCGTCACAGGATGCCACATGACAGAGCAAAACTGAAAACAGTTAAGTATGCATGCTGCAGGCTCACACTCCACATAGTAATGTACTGCTCACTAGTGCACCAGGCACCACAGTCATGTCCAGCCTTAGGCCCCCATGAATGTGACAAGGACGTCATGCACCTGTAGAATAGCTCTATTGTATGGCAGTGGAATAAAGCAAGCCATAGGTATTTATACTAAGATGTATTTTTTTTATCTATTTCATATGAAATCAGTTTATAGGTTCATAGATAAATACTAGTCTTCAGGCTAATATAAGCCTAGCCAATAATAAGAGGGCAGAATTAGACTCTGAGCCTAGTATCTGTGAGTAGATAAAGACCTTAACCATTATGCCAACCCCACCCTCTTGAATTTTTTTGCCTTGTCAAGACATGAACTCTGATTTTCTGGTTCACAAACCTTTAGCTAAACCACTTGCCCCTCTCCTGCCAATTAAACGTGAAGATTTTGAAGCCCCTCTTGTAATCTTGTTCACATTCAAGTTCCAAAGCATATAGAACTGAGCAAAGGTTTCTAAATGATTTTCTATTGGTAGATAACATGATTTCACTGGTAATATGCATATGTTCCATTTTGACAATGGTCTCAGACATCTAGGGCATGACAGAACAGTAGAAAATGTTCCTAGGTGCAGGAGATAACAAAATGTCTCATGTTTTCCTCTATTGCCTAAAGTTTTGGTGCCTACAGCAACAGGGAAAGTACTTTGAGGGGCTCCATTCCCATGTCATATTAGTAGACCATTTCACAGGCTAACCTTACTGGAGAAATGCTATGCTGTACAATAGTATGCACTATAAGGTCTTCATTCTGTGATTATGTGTCTTTGTAAAACAGGCACATTTTTAGTACTCGTACAGATCTTTGTTAATATGTCTTCACCGATATTCAGTTTTCCTAAACATGTGTCTGTATATCTTCTTGATGGGAAAGATATAGGCTGGACAGTTTCTGAAATTGTGAAAATGATGTTGTGCTGCAGGAACATGGTCAGTATGGTCAGTGGATTATGAAAAGAGAGGAAAAGCATCAACGACCGAGGGACCAGGTGCAGCAGTCCCTGCTGCTAGGTATCACCACGATGGGTAGTCGCAATAGCACCTTGACCTTGTGTCAGCAGTGACTTGCCTTTTATGGTCTGCCATGACAAACAAAAGGTGCATAATGGCAACTGAAAAATCTACCACATGGACCTCTCTTCAAGGGTCCATAATACTGACCGATGTGGAGAAGTTCCTCATATCACTAGCAGAAGAACTTGTAACAGTATTTATTCCTGGCAGAGGTGTAGATGTTGATAATTGGCTGAACCATTGAATGACAGTCTCAATAGGAGAGAAAACAGGCTTGTATGATGTAACAGAGGTTAGCATGTGTAGTTATTACGCATACTCGATGTATCCTAACAATGAGCACATGATGGTATATTTCCTTTCATTGGCACAACAGGAATGTGAAAAAGTGTATATGCCTGAGAAGATAAAGCTGAATAATAAAGAATTTCATACATTAATAACATCACACTGTATGCTATATGGGTAAGCTTGTAGCATATGCAATGTGTTCACTATTGTGTTCTGTCTGTTATGCATTCTTATTATCATTTGCATATGATTATGGAATTACTTGCATATTCTACGTACTGTGCAGTGCAAGCGATTCAAGTGTTATATAACAATTGACTAGGAACATACCTGTCAACTTTACAGATTTTTACAAAATGTATAGATTTTTGCTTCATATTTTTAGTTTGCTTTTAATAAAATTGTGTTTTTCTGGCAAATTTTAGTGGTTAAACATTACAGGTTGAAGTTAGAAAATAATGACAGACATTTGAGTTTCAGACTTCATACCCCTCAGAAAATTCATGCAAATGCACAGCCTGATATTCTATCAACTTTCTAAGTTTGTAAGAGCAATATTTAAGAATTGTCTCTATTTTTGGGCCTTTGTCTCACTTTTGTTTACGGCTTTGTCCAGATTTCTTGCTCTAAGAGGTTGAAAGGTATGACTAGGAATGTGCAACACTGTACTGTGCTAAAAAACACACATAACCCCATTTCATACTGCAGTGCACAGTGGCCCTCTAACCAGGCTAAACAAAGAGAAGATAACTGTTAGTTGCCTAGTTTGCAGCCAAGATATGCCAATTCATGCACACACTCAAGATATTAAGCCATAGGTACCAGTATGATTTCATCATAGTCTATGTCAGTGTACATGTCCTGAAATGTACCTCCCTGTGCTATATAAAGAGAGACATTATGGGGCTTTCAGACAATGAGTCTCAGGCTGCAATGAGCCTAGCACTGAGCATCATAGTGCCATTACCGAGGCCGATGCCACAATATGAGCAAAAATGATTGATTTCAACAACTGGCTGTCTTTCTGGTGTCATTCAAAGGGGATCCAATATTTGTTAGCAGCTTTGGAGGACATGGTTTACAGACCATGTTGCTTTGCCAAGGATGTTCTGCACCTTTCCCACATAGACCTTCAAATATTGGGTAAAACATTATGCTCCTCCATAGTGTCTTTTTTAGGCAATGCCAAATTGACAAACATTCCGACATAGCAAAATTAAGTCAAATGAACCTCAAAGTGTTACTGCTCAATGCCAGGAGCTTAAATAAAAAACATTTACTTCCTCCAAGCCCTCCTTACCCTCGAGAATATAGACATCTGTAGAGTTACTGAGACATAGTTTAAAGTGTCAAAGAATAACCTGGCAGTGCGAAGTTTCAGTGCCTTTCACACTTTTGGACCAGCAGTTGCAAAGACAAGGGCTAAAGGTGAAGGTGTCTCAATATACATCAGTAACAAGCATACCTCTTTGGTGGTCAAACAGGATGATGTGTTGGAGTTCCTCCACATGCAGAGCACCACAGACAAAATCCCGTACCATATCCTAGCCAGCTATAGGCCACCCTCTATGTCTCAAAAAAGTCACAAAGTATGCTTGGACCTGCTGGAGACACTTACCATCTAAACAAACATCCTAATCATGGGAAACTAATTACCCCTCTATAGATCCAGAATCCTACATGCCTTCAAATCTAAAGTCACAGAGATTCCTAGACTTTGTAAAGACAAACACCCTTGCCCAAACAGTGAAAACGCCCACTACAGACTCCAACAAACTGGACATTGTGCTCCCATATACAGGAGAAAGCTGCATACCCCTCTCCTGATGTCTCATCCTCCCTGGTAAGGTCGGACCATAATACTGTCAACTTCAAAATCAAAATTAACTCCATAATCCCATTAAAACCAATAACAGTTAGGAACTATTCCAATGAAAATTATCTTTTATTAATTGATGGATTGTCAAAATTCAGTGCCCCTCCAAATCCTGAGAAAACAGCAGCCTGTGCTTACTTGGTCTCAGAAAATCTGTACAATCATGTCAATGGCTGCATAGAAGCTGCTGTACCTACTAAACATAAGCACAGGACTAGCCCCAGAAACAACCCCTCCCTCCGGTAGCAGCCCAAATTACACAGGTTATACAACAAAGGGAAAACAAATATGGCAAAAATCAGGAAGGGTAATTCCCATAAAGATAAAAACTGACTCATCAAACTAAATAGGCAACTAAGAGAGCTAATAAAGTTAAGCAAAGCCAACTCTGAGGTTGAGATAGCCTCCCAGGTGAAGGATAACCATAAGGCTTTCTACAGCTACTTCAGAAACCTCAAGGGCAGCACACAGCAATGTGCTTAACTGTTGGTAAAAGGTGCTACATTCACTGAGCTTGGTGATATAGTGAACCTGTTAGCAGACAAATTCATTCCAAATTTACCCCCCTTCCCTTTCACCTCCAACCCTCAAATACCTTAAAACATAATCCCTTCAACTATAACTAGGTAGCATGTACTGGCTGCACTCACTAAAGCCAATAACATAACCTCAATCGGCACCAGTATCATCCCACTCCTCTTAAATAGTCAGAAGTATGATTTATCAGGAACCCTGGAGTCATTAATTAGCTATAGTCTTAAAAAAGGCTTTGTGCATTGTGAATGGAGTACTGCAACTGTCATTCCACCTCAAAAAGAAGGACCTCCTACAGATTCTGGAAACTACAGGCCCATTAGTCTGACTAGTCTTATTTGCAAAGCCATAGAAATAATTATCATGGACATTATCAACAAGGACATAGGAGACCTCAGGACACTGGATGCATCCCAGTTTGGCTTTGTCAAAGGAAGGTCATGCTTACTGAAGCTGGTGTATTTCTTTGAAAAGGTCACTAATACAATGGATGAAAGGAAAACAGTACATATTGCCTACCTAGATCTGGCTAAAGCATTTAATACAATACCCCGCGTGGGTGTTGTCAACAAACTTATAGAAGTTAACATATCAAAGAAAGAAGGAGCTGCTTCACCACGGTGAAGATTTATTAAGAACAACTAGTAAAGAAAAGAAAATAATAAAAACAAAATAACGTAATATAAACAAAACTGGATGAGTGCTTTCAGTATTGAAACTTCTTCAGATACTTCATTACTCACAGCTGAAAGCTTCCATTTATAAGACCAATCCTAGCCAGCTAACAATTATCTTGGGAGTCTCCTCCCCTTCAATACAGGTTTAAGGGGGAGCTAATCAGTTCAAGCCAGGTGGATTATTTGCTTCTTAGTGTGATTTTTTTAATAAACAGTCCAGAGTGGTAGTTTTACTATTTTTCAGGTTGATTCTAGTCAGATCACTGATAAGTTGGGAGAAATTGTGTAGATTTATACTAGAAGTCATTGCCTTAAGGTGAGACTTGACCAGTCGATGTTAACGTTGCCTAGTATAATTGTCTCTGTGTGTACATTGTGGGATAGAATGTCCTCCAATGTCCTGATATTGTCTCTAGGTGGGATATAAAGGGCTGCCATGTACGTTTAGTTTTAGGTTACTTAAAAGTAATTTGGCATTATGGAAAGAGTATTGGAGATGGGAAATGTGACAAGTTTATACTTTTGCGGTACGTTATTGCTACTCCTCCCACATTTTTGTTTAATCTATCAGCACTAAGGATGTTAAAGCCAGGAGGAGTACTTCTGTGTTACTGATATTACATTTTAGCGTAGATTCTGTTATTGCTAATATGTCAAGGGAGCGATATTTTATCCATGCTTATAGTTCTGGAATTTTGCTTATAATCTTTCTAATGCTCATAGGGAATGGATTTTTTTGTTTTGTTTTTGTCAGGAAAGCAGGTTAGCTTATGAGGCAGGGTTGAGTTATTATTTTTGGAGTAACTTGGGGCCTGAAAGTGCCCATAGTCGGAGTGAATGTCATCTGCTAGCAGTAGATTCGGTAGTATACTGATATGAGAGAACTGTTTTAGTTTATGTGGAACATTAGTAGTCAGGATTTGTGTTTGGTAAGATGTAAGATGTAGAGTTGATCAATAATGTGAGTATGAGGAAGTTTAGAGTGAGACATTATATCATGGAAGGGGTGTTGAGTTTACGGAATAGGATGTTTTAAAGAAGAAGATACTTTGATAATGAAGAGTAAAGTACACGTATTGTTCGTTACAGTAATATGAAGATTAAGAGGTTGTTATTGGTTACACAGGTTTGACAGGAGGAAATTGTTGCAGATTGGTAGTATTGTTTTGTGGGTGGGTTAAAGTATTTATAAATTCTAGTAATTTGGTGATGTAAGACATTATTATTGGTTAGTGGGATTTTGTTGAGAGGAAGTTGTTGTGGATTCATGGTATGTTTGTCAGGGTGGAGTTAAGGTAAGAAATAAATGTAGAGGAGGTGGGGATTGTGTGGTCTAGGGGAGTAGCGTATGGGAGTGGAGTAAGCCCAAGAGCAGAAAGGGCAAACGGAGTGCGTTGCAAGTAGAATTTTGTTTGACCAAAAAAAACAATCTGATAAGATTTTCTAAATAAAGGAAAAACTCCTCATAAACTGGGTATATTATACAGAGAAAAACTCACTTCATTGACATAACCAGATATATAGTGGTTTGTTTTTTCACTGCCATGCCTCTGCACTATGCTGCCCTTTCTTCGCTAACTGTCAGGTCTTACAGCTGTCCAAACTTGAGCAATGTTATATATGATAAAATAGACAATTCTGCAGTAAACTATAACAATACAACATGCCACTAGCTCTCAGAGACTTAAACTCATTAGAACTACTACATCACAAAACTCTTTCTCAGCTAACTGCACAGATATGTATATATGTATATGCAGAAGGATAAGGCTTGGGAAATCTGACAACAAAATAGAACTCCACAAAACCATCAGAACTTTAGATGCCTCAGACATTTTACCAAAAAAATCAAAGTAGATAAAATACATTACTACTCTGACTTACAAAGCATTCACCATAAAAAAAAAAAAATTGTTTACCCCCAGCAGATGTCAACGGCCGTTGCCTTCATAATGCATCCAGTCAGTACTGCTGCTCTGCTCATCTCCCTAATAACACTGCACATTCATCACTCAAGAAAAATAACAATAACTGTCTACAAAATACTTCTCAATCCATCCACAATCCATGTGTCTTATTTGTCAGTTCTATCCCTACCTCTACCATAAAAAAGTACCTCCATAAAATTAAGCTCACCACCTTAGCTATTGATAACTTACCAGGCAACTATCTCAAAACTGCTTCTGAAGCCATAGCCTGTCATGTTTCTGTCCTCATAAACTAATCTATTCAAGAATCTTATGCCCCCTCAGTCTGGAAGAAACCTCATATCCTGCCTCTTCCCAAAGGAGGCAATATCACAGAACTACCCAACTACAGTTTAACAGCTATTTGTTCCTCCTTTTATAAAATCCAGGAGAAATGCATCCACATTCAACTACTTAAACATGTCATTTATAAAAATCTATAATCTCCTTCCCAGCATGGTTTCCGATTACACCACAATGCCAATACTGCCTTACTCAACTTCAGAAACAACAACAATCAAAAGCACAGTACAAGCAATATTGTAACTGCACTATTCTTAAACTTATCAAAAGCCTTTAATATAGTCTTCCATGGTAAGCTACTGTTTCAGCTAGCTTCTTTAGGACTATCTCATCCTATCATCTCCTGGTTTCAAAGCTACCTGACTAACAGATTGCAAACTGCTCAACTGCAATCAAGTTAATCCATCTTCCCACCAGTATCTGTTGATATACCCTAGTGATTAATCCTTTTATTTAACATGTTTATTAACAATTTGCACACAGCTGTTAAACGTGTCAACCTAATCCAATACACTGATGATTCTACTTTTATACGCTCATCCCAGAATCCTCTTCAGTTTCAACAGCTCACTCAATATTGTTTTACCACCATTAAAACCTGGGGTGAATTTATTGTTTCCCATCCAGTCATCCAAATTATGTTTAATAGAGCATTTTAACATGTTTACACACTTGATGAGAGTAACATGCTTGTAATGTAAGAAATATGAAGCATTTTTGTACATTAACATTTCTGATATATTCGGTGTGCTATATCAGCTTATTTATTTATTTATTGGCATTTGTTTACCGGGATATCCTACTAGGCCAAGAATAGCCCATTTTCAGTGGGGCCCCAGGGAGAAAAGCTCCACAGAAAACACATACAATGCAAATAGAAAAGCATTATTACAGGGTTAAACATTCAGAGAAAAATAAACAAGATGATATAATCTATTACACAAAACAACTACTGCAAAAAACTTATACATTGCTAAAAAATTAAAAAAAAGATTATGTGTTGTAGTTCATTTTGGTGCACTAATGTTTGGATATATTTTGGTGTGTTTATATGATGTATACAGCTTGTTGTTAACAGTTTCTCATTTTTAGAATAATTTTGTAATAAATTGTCTCATGTAGGGAAATTAAAAAGTGAAACTGCATCTGAATTATGATGGATGCTGCTGTCTTTGATATTGTCTGAATCTGGACTTTCATGGTGGTGCACAAGCCAATATTTTGCTGTATGTTTAGATTTGTAGTTATTGTAAGACTGGAATGCAAATTTAAGTTGCTTTTTCTTTGCTTTCATTGGTTCAAAAGGAGATAAAGAGATAAATAAATTTGAGAATGTAAAAACAAACAAAAAAACAAAGCAAAACAAAAAAAGCACACCAAGTAAGTATTTCAGTTATCTGTCTGCCGTATAATTTTATCCTGATGTGAAAATGACTTGTTCCAGTTTGAGGCAAGCAGCATGACAGTGCAAGTAACACAGGTCAAGAGACATGCACAGGATCATAGGATCATAGGTTCATAAGAGATTACTAGGCCATTGACCCGGAGATCATTTCAATCCTAGCCATTTCATCCAAATGCAATACCATAGAAATGTTAGTTAATACCCAAGATTGCATTTAGTAATGGCTGCCCATGTCCAGGAGGGTTGTGGGTGCTATTCCTGGTAAGAATTTACAGTGCCCCATCCACTCGTCCAGGTTTCTCTTGAACAGTGCTATAGAGATGCTCTGCTTCACATGAATAGGTAGCCTATTCCAAAGACATGGCAGTCACTGGGAGATAAATACTTTCCTCCAGTATGTCCTATTAAAGTTGCAGGCCATATTTAGGTCCCTGGAATGGGTAGCCCTAGTCCTGTTTGATTTATGGATATGCAGCAAGTTCATTAGGTTTGAGTCTGAGATTGCTCTGTAACCAGGCATACGTCTCTCCTAAAAAGTCTATATGATACATAGTATAATGACATGGACTTTAGTTGGTCTGTGTACGGCACGTGCTGGAGTCCCTTGATCTTCTTAGTTAGAAACCTCTGAGGTGTCTCCAATTGCTATAGGTGCAGAAGCAGCAGTGATTTCATCATGAAGGTGGAAGTAGTAATTATGGTCAAGTAAACATGAAACCATTCATCAGTTGCTATTACACAGTTAAATGGGTATCTGGCATTTTTTTTAAATCTTGAATGATGGTAAGTGTAGATCTATATATATATATATATATATATATATATATATATATATATATATATATATATATATATATATATGGGTCTACTTCTATTGACCTAACTTTTATTTGCCTGACACTCATTTGCCTGAGACCAAATGACTGAAATTTGATTTGCCTGACACTTCATTTGCCTGACACTTCATTTGACCGACAAGTATTATTAGCAAGAAAATGGAATGTGCCCCCTTCCCCACTGCAGTGCGACCCTGGAGTTAGAATATATAGTTAGGGGGGGTGTGGGTGTTTCTGTTACTAAGCAATATTACATCAAAAGTTAACAATATCATATGAAATGAAGTGGGGGGCTTCACCCCCACACCCCTAACTATATATTCTAACTCCAGGGTCGCACTGCAGTGGGGAAGGGGGCATATTCCATTTTCTTGCTAATAATACTTGTCGGTCAAATGAAGTGTCAGGCAAATGAAGTGTCAGGCAAATGAAATTTCAGTCAAATGGGGTCAGGCAAATGAAAGTTAGGTCAAAAGAAGTAGACCCATATATATATATATATATATATATATATATATATATATATATATATATATATATATATATATAGACAAGAAACCATTATTATGGGTGATTTTAATGTTGACTGGCTCTCTTGCAACTCTGAAGACCCAAGTAATTTCATCAGCTTGTATGGATTTATTCAACTAATACAATGTCCTACCAGAATAGACAAAAGCACCAAAATACAATCTGTCCTAGATTGGATCTTGACAAATAAATCATCCCATGCTTTTCACTCAGGCTGCCTTCCTGACAGTATTAGTGATCACCTCCCCATCCCATGCTTATCACTCAGGCTGCCTACCTGACAGTATTAGTGATCACCTCTCCATCCCATACTTATCACTAAGGCTGCTTCCCTGACCATATTAGTGATCACCTCCCCATCCTGTGTTTTTCACTCAGGCTGCCTCCCTGACAGTATTAGTGATCACCTCCCCATCCCATGCTTATCACTCAGGATGCCTCCCTGACAGTATTAGTGATCACCTCCACATCCCATGCTTATCACTAAGGCTGCCCCCTGACAGTATTAGTGATCACCCCCTCCCCATCCTATGCTTATCACTCAGGCTGCCTCCCTGATAGTATTATTGATCACCTCCCCATCCCATGCTTATCACTAAGGCTGCCTCCCTGACAGTATTAGTGATCACCTCCCCATCCCATGCTTATTACTAAGGCTGCCTCCCCATCCCATGCTTATCACTCAGGCTGCCTTCCTGACATTATTAGCGATCACCTCCTCATCCCATGCTTATCACTCAGGCTGCCTCCCTGACAGTATTAGTGATCACTTCCCCATCCCATGCTTATCACTCAGGCTGCCTCCCTGACAGAATTAGTGATCACACCCTTATCCCATGCTTATCACTAATGCTGCCTTCCTGACAGTATTAGTGATCACCTCCCCATTCCATGCTTATTACTAAGGTTGCCTCCCTGACAGTATTTGTGATCACCTCCCCATCCCATGCTTATCACTCAGGCTGCCTCCCTGACAGTATTAGTGATCACCTCCCCATCCCATGCTTATCACTCAGGCTGCCTCCCTGACAGTATTAGTGATCACCTCCCCATCCCATGCTTATCACTCAGGCTGCCCCCTGACAGTATTAGTGATCACCTCCCCATCCCATGCTTATCACTCAGGCTGCCTCCCTGACAGTATTAGTGATCACCTACCCATCCCATGCTTATCACTCAGGCTGCCTCCCTGACAGTATTAGTGATCACCTCCCCATCCCATGCTTATCACACAGGCTGTCTCCCTGACAGTATTAGTGATCACCTCCCCATCCCATGCTTATCACACAGGCTGCCTCCCTGATAGTATTAGTGATAACCTCCTCATCCCATGCTTATCACTAAGGCTGCCTCCCTGACAGTATTAGTGATCACCTCCCCACCCCATGCTTATCAGTCAGGCTGCCTCCCTGACAGTATTAGTTATCACCTACCCATCCCATGCTTATCAATAAGGCTGCCTCCTTGACAGTATTAGTGATCACCTCCCCATCCCATGCTTATCACTCAGGGTGCCTCCCTGACAGTATTAGTGATCAGCTCCCCATCCCATGCTTATCACTCAGGTTGCCTCTCTGACAGTATTAGTGATCACCTCCCAGAATACCTATTTAGACAGCAGCTCCCTTTCGCCAGAAATACTACCTACCGCCACATTCACAATAAAAAAGACTTTAATGCTCAAACCTTCATCTCCATCCTGCAACATTGTAACTGGTCCGCACTTAAAATGCTACCCCTAGATACTGCCATAGACTACTTCAATACCGCTTTCCTAGACATTCTAAATAAATTAGCACCTTGCTGTACTATAAGAGTAAAAGCAAGCTATACTCCTTCGTTATCAAAAGAAACCAAACAACTACTAAAATTAAGAGATAAAGCGTGGGTACTCTGGCACACAGACACATCTCAGGTCAATCTAGATCAGTATCAGCATCTTAGAAACAAAGCTAAAACCCAGATCAAATTAGGTAAACATACTATAGTGAAGCAGTGTAATTTAGATCTGTATCCTCTGACCAGGAAGATTTTAAACTACAGTATATGTTAATGTTGCTGTTTTTGTCTTTCCATGTATAAGTTGGTTGTATACTATTGGATGTACAGTTGTCTGTCCTTTCCACCATTGTGAAATTTATGGTGTTTCAAATGTCCAGTTCTAATGAGTGTTAGTTATAGTAAGCAATGTAATTTAAATATCTATCCTCTGATTAGGATGATTTTAGGAAACAGTATGTATTATTTTTCTTCAATGGAAATTTTTATGATATATTCAAAGTGTCCTTGTATACATTGTACAAATGATTGTAATCGATGTAATTATGTTAATTGTTTGTAGAGCTTTTCTCCCCAGGCCTCTGCTGAAAATGGATTCTGGCCCAGTCAGATTTTCCTGGTAAACAAATGTGAAATAAATAAATAAAAATAAATGTTACTTCACTGAACAGCCATGAATACAAAACAGCATATTGTTGCAAATGTTATCTAACAAAGGCAGTCCACATTTTCTTTCTTAGTCTCTGCATCTCTGAGCCCTTGCTGCCATAAAGAAAGAGAAAAAAAAACAGTTCAGTGAGAAGCAGCATAAGTTGTTAGAATATTTCAGCTCTGCATTATTGTCAGATGTACTATTTTTATTTAATTTTAAGATGAGGGTGACTTAGATACTTCTGTTTCTAGCAGTAATTTCAATATTTTCCCAGGTAAAGTAAGGCAACATGTGGATTTATAATGAAAGAACATGCATCATGTAGATGAAACACAAAACACAATAACTAAGACATAATAATAAAATTGTCACCATTAGACATTACACTACAAAACTCCACCAAACCGTATAGTGCAATCATTTTTGTAGTGTCACTATGCCCGCATGCACTCTTGGCTGTGAGAAGTTTGCTCCTCACCCCCAATCTCTGTACCTTTAAGGTTACACAGACGCAGTGAAAAGAAAAAAAAAATAAAGAAACTTACTCTTTCTCTGAATCCTGTAACCTCATTTAACACAACAGCACCTGTGACAAAGTAAGCTTTAATATAATGCGACGTCAACAAGAATATAATTTGGTAAGAATGATATTTTATGTTCTGTTACAATAGTGGACTACAACTTTGGATTACCTTTTCATGGTACATAACATAGAGCTGAATAGAAATAATATTTTCACAAAATGAATTATCTGTTGCATTAATAGTGGCAAAACACGTCACGTTTTAAGCTATTGTGGGACTTACATATTACCTTTCTGTGAATTTTCTCCTCAAAAGCAAACTATGCAAGACATATGTAGTACCCACAATAAACCATAAACTGATAAAGATTATTGCTGATTGAGACATGTGCATTGAGGTAATCATTTGGCATTTAGTGGCTTTAAAGTTCAGAATGGTATATTTTGATCTGTATACCTCTGAATACACTGCTGCCATTTCTGTGTTATTATCCATATTAACATACTTACTATATTTTTACCTGGTTCTCCTCTATGAAGATGGCTTGTACTATCTCTGTACATGTTCACAGTAAGCAAAAACTAAGGAGAAGGCCATATAAAAGAGCAGAGAAATTAAATGTCAGTGAGAAAGTGGGCTCTAGATAGTAATAATAACATAAAAATATTACAGGAGTTTTAGTATTTTAAGTCTTTGAAATCTTTAAAACACACTATGGAAAATTTCATGATCTGATTTGTAATTTGGGAATAATAGGGAAAAATAACAATTTTAGTCATGTAATGTCTAAATGGAGTTTGTAAAACTAAAATGCATGTCTGGTAGACTGCTTTGAGATACTATATTCTGGAAATATGTCTCCATAAAATTAATATGATTCATCAATGCAATTCTTTTATATCATTATGGCCCTCTAGGATTGTTAGGTGAATTGTCCTATGCTGTTTCATTGTAAAAGTTCCAGCTACTTTTAATAACAGCAGTACTTCCTGTTGTATCATGTATGTCAGGGAAAGCCAGACAGACTTTATGCTGTATAAACCGAGCTCTTTATGGGGTTCATAGGTTCATAGGTTCATACTAGGCTATCTGCCCTAGGGCATTTATAAGCCTAGCCAGAGTGTGTTTGGCTTTCGCCACCCATTCTAAATTAATTTTGCTATGCCCTTTTTCGAGGTTAGTATACTGTGCCTCTGTCTAACAGTGACACAGAAGTGATACCCCGGGTAAACCTACGATCTCCCATCCACTCATCAAGATTCCTCTTGAAGAGAGTCAATGAGGGACTCTGCCTAACCTGGACTGGGATTTTATTCCAGAGTGAAGGGAGCCTCTGGGTTATGAATCTGTCCCTCCAGCATGTCCTATTTATTTCAGTGCTGAGGTTAAAGTCTCTCGAGTCGTTCGATGGGATTTGGATTTTCTGAGGTGCAGCATGTCCATTAATTCGGGTTGGACATGACTTTATCGTCAGGCACAGATCGCCTCTGAGCAGGCGGTATGCCACTGAGTAGAGCTGGAGTTTCTTTAACCGGGCAGCATATGGCATCTGTTTGAGCCCTTTGATCCTCTTGGTGAGGTACTTTTGGGGTCTTTCCAGTTGCTGCAGGTGTCTGGTAAGGTACATCCCAAAAGGGGCATTGTACTCAATTATGGGCCCGATGAGGGATGAGTAAAGATGCACGATGACCTCCCCTGATCTAGATGTGAATCCCTTCATGATTAGGTGGGCTATATAAAATGTTTTTCTAACCACTTTGGCCATGTGGTTGTCAAATGAGAGATTGCTATCAACCTGGGTCCCCAGGTCCCTAATTACTTCTTCTGTACTTAATGGATTACCACCTATGTGGTAATTTGTGGGCACTTTGTTTTTGCCAAAGGGGATGACTATACACTTTTTGGCGTTTAGCTTGAGGCCAATGCTCTGGCACCAGTTGTCTGTTTCTATGAGGCCCTTTTGGAGGATGCTTGTGTCGGCTGGAGAGTCAATTATGGCGCCCAGTTTGCAGTCATCTGCGAACTTGGTCAGCCACAGTCCTTCCATGTTGGCCTGCACCTCCAAGAAATATATACCAAACAAGAGAGGTCCCAGGACTGAGCCTTGTGGGACGCCACTTGTAACTGGTTTGGAGTCTGACGTGGCTCCAGCAATTCTAACCATGTGGGTTCTGTCCTTGAGCCAGTTTGCAACCCATCTAGTGACATAGGGGTTTATATTTAAGCTGGTGAGCTTATCTATAATGCCCGAGTGGGGTATTGTATCAAAGGCTTTTGCGAGGTCCAGGTAGGCTGTGTGGACCACCTTCCCCTCATCAATGGCCTTGGTGACTGTTTCAAAGAAATCAACCAGGTTTAAGAGGCAGGATCTGCCCTTAATAAAGCCGAACTGGGTAGGATCCAGTGTCTGCAGGTCCCCAATATCTTTATTTATGAGGTCCATGATGATCCTTTCCATAGCTTTGCAGACCAAGCTAGTCAGGCTTATGGGGCGATAGTTTCCACGATCCGTTGAGGCACCACCTTTGTGGAGAGGGACCACTGTTGCTGTACGCCACTCTTTGGGTACATATCTTGTAGTAAGGCTGAGATTGAACAGTAGTTTTATGTTTGGGTTTAGCTCTTCTTGGAGTTCATGTAGAAAGTAGCCCGGGACACCGTCTGGTCCCACTAATGCTGTTTTTTGCTTTGGAGAGGGCAGCTCTTAGAGCATCTGAGATGTCAGGGGGGCAGCACTCTGCTGGGATAGATATTTGCCCTTTTGGTGGGGGGGGGGTTTACGCTGAACCTGTCAGCTAGGATGTTGGCAATGACTGTGGGTTCAGTGTATTTTTTGTCATTTTGGACTAATTCTGAGCATATCTGGGAATTCCCACCCAGGTTCCTAACATAACTAAAGAAAGCCTTGTGATTATCCTTAGTGTCCTGTGCAATTTTTCTCTCGAAGCTGGTCTTAGATGATTTTATGAGTGCCCGTAGTTTTTTGCTAATACTGATCAGAGATACCTTCCCTTTTTGGGATTTTGCTCTATCATGTAGTAGCTTCCTCCTTCTATTGTATAGTTTGTTTATGGCTGGGGTCCACCAGACAGGACGTCTGCCTTTGGAGGATTGGGTCTTGGTTTTATTTGGGATTGCATGATCCATGCATTCCTGAAGGTGTTCATAGAATGCGTTTATAAAGGATTCTGTGGTCTGGGCCATATTTTCCACAGGCCCGGGGGCTTTGAAGGATTTCACCTCGGTTTTGAGGAGTGTGAAATTTGCTTTAGAGAAGTTTTTCACTGTGGTTTTCAGGGCAGGGGGTCACCAGCTGACATTGTGATACTGTAAGTCAGCATGTGAATTTAAATTCTTTGTGTAAGTATGACAAATACATTTCTAGTACAAGTGTTTTGCTAAATCAGTTAATGACAGGAAATGAAGTCATGTCACACATGAAAATTCACCTGATGTAACAATACAACAATTATGCAATATACAGTGAAAGAACCAATTATATACTCTAAGCAATATTTTATATAGTCTGCTGCTTCAACATAGCTTTAAACTAAATAGATATATAAATATACACATTCAGTTTGTGCATTTCATGCACTATGGAAAAAAAGATTGCTGAAATCTAATTAAATTCATTCATATTGCCACAGCAAGCTGAATTTATCAACCTCATCGCTTTAGAGAATTTTTTTGTTCTAGCTTCACATATATCTTTGGTTCCAGGCGTAAAATAATATTGCCCATTAATAAGCTGCTACCCTCTCAATATTTCCTGTTAGTCATATTACCTAACATAAGTGCAGAGCTGAGCCCAACATATAGCTTACTGAAATAAATAATCCACATGCACTGAACATTTCCAGTCATTTCTCTAGTTATTATTTATGCTAGTTTAGAAAGAGATTATACCTTATTTGTAATTATAACATTTTTGAAGTGTGTATGATTAATGCTATTGCCAAACAAACATGCCCAACACTGTGCAAAACTGTATGATCCCTTCTCAAGCGATGCTGTCTCCCTAGCCATGCTCCCAGTATGTCCTAAAGTAAAATGACTTAATTTCTTATTATGATTACTAGAAGTAATCGAGAGTGGTGATGCATCCACTAAAGCTGAGAAAATTACAGTGGATGTTCACTTCTATGCTCTGTAAGTAAATTTTATGCTAATAAACAAAGAAACGGAAACTAAAGCAATAATAAAGGTGTTTTACTTTAACATGTTTGACGTAGTCAAGCAAATAAATAAGGACTTCATTTTTAAAGACAAATGTAATGCATTACATAACATTTCCAGACTTACGATGGATGTCATGTACTACAAAAAAAGAGTCATTGCATTAAACGTATTTGAATCGTTACTGACACTTTTACGTCATTAAGCAGTTCGGCCTGTAAGCCTTACAGGCACACAGACTGAGAATGGTAATGAAATATTATTGATTTAAAGATATTAAAGAAGTGCAGATACAGATGATAATTTTTCTTTATTGTTCTTCATTTTTGAAAAGAACATATCCAAGTCATCAACGTGCATAGCATATATTGTATATAAAATAAATGTTATAAGCAGAAATTATAGACTGACATATTTGAAAATTGTTTTGCCTTTAGGAGCCCTACACCATCAGACACAAGATAGGAATCGATTCAAAATGCCACCAAATGAGGAACAGAGAAGCTCTGATAATGTAATGCCCATGGAAGGGTAAGTTATAGTTGTGGTCAAACTTCTGAATACAGATTATGTTTGTTTATTTATTTATTTAATTATTTTTTGTTTAGTAGGTAGGTAGGTTGATCTAATACCCTTTTCAGGGGTACAGACAGCATACAATATATAAGAGAAGTAATATATTCTTAGGATACAGCTGGATTGCAGAAAAGAAAAGATTCAGAATGCAGAGCATAGGCAAATTTTGCAGATAACACAACAGTAGTTTTTAGATACCACACTCATTATTTACATATTTACAAGTTAGAGTTTCAAGCTCTGTGTCAGAAAGAAAACACCATCACATATGTCAAAGAAGCCTAACAGTTTGCCATAGTGGATAAGATATAAAAAGGTCCAGCTAACGACTAAACCAGAAAGTAAAAGGTTCAACTAACAAATAAACTCAAAAGAAAAAAGTTCCCGCTAACACTAACTTGTGGTTTTTAATAATGGATAAGATAGTCATCCTTTGTCCTTAATGCAGGTATATTTGAGACTCTCTCTTAGTTTGTACAGTTTTTTTTTCTGAATGCTGCATATTCATTGATTTGTCTAATCTCAGTTGGCAGATGATTCCAGTTTGCTGAGACAATCTTGCTAATTTCTTTTTCTCTCCAGAGAGGTGTTTGAATGTAGGTCTGTTGAGTGTTAGCTCCTGATGGTGTTTTGCGATTTTCCAGTGGTGGTGCTGCGATAGCATTGTCGCCTCACAGTTAGACGTTGCCCGTTCGATTGTCAGTTAGAGCATCTTCTGTGTGGCGACATGCATGAACGGGCGTTCCTTCGTTGAAGGTTGTGCGTTAGGCCTGGCAAGCCAGCACGTAAAACTCTACTGCCAATCATTAGCGGACTGGAGTTCCGCTGTGGCGACCCCTAACCGGGAAAGCCAAAAGACATCTTGCTTCTGAATGAATGGCAGAATCTTTTATGTAATATTTTGTGCATGAGATAAAACAGCAATTAGATGGAGTGAGCTATAACAGGGAGCCAGTTTGCTTTATTTAGCTTGGATAAACAATGATGATCTGTTTGAAGGGAGAGGCAGATAAGTCATTAGATGCCACTTATAGTAGTCTGAATTTGCTTTGTGTTTTAAGTTGCAGGGAATTACTATGTTCTTTACTATGGCTTTGCTGGGTAAGGTCCTTTGAGAAGGAGTAAGACATTCTTACCTATGCTGAGATCTTAGATATGATGGCTTCTATGTGTATTTTGAATGCCATTGAGGGATCTAAGGTAAAACCTAGGTATTTGCACCTATTGACCAGATATATGTGAGTATTATTAGGAGTCCTATTTATTAAACAGCCCGCTCTAGCAAGGTTTTGTTATGTACTGAATAGACATTAATGTCATTTGGTGGCATTAAGCATGAGCTGATTGTTAGCTAGCCATTCACAGTTGGCTGTGACGTCTGTTGTAGGGATTTTTGTACAATGTTAGAGGAGAAGCTGCTTCTTTGTGGATCAATTCCTCAGTGCAGCCCATCTTGCTCATAAGGAGTCGGGTATTTAGATAGACAGTTTTAATGTATGTGCTAGTTTATTTTGATGTTGTGTGGGGGAATTGAAGTTATAGGTGTGCACTGTACGAGCACATCCACTCATGCATGAATCGTGCCATCCCAAATAGAACCAAAATGCTCTCATCCAAAAAAAGGAAGCCAATCTGGTGGTGGTCCCTGCCAAACAAAAACAAAACAACAAAAAAAGAAACTTTTTGCAGAAAAAAGGAAAAACAAAATGCAAAAAAACTCCCTTACTGGCCTCAGTAAGAAACTGAATGCCCTCATAAAAATCAAAGCTAAAAATTGGGTTTGTGAAGGGCCGATCTTGTCTCCTGAACCCTGTGATTGACTTCTTGAATCAGTCTCCCAGAGCCATGGACAAGGGCGGGTGGTCCCACACAGCTATCTAGACCTTTGCCAAGGCCTTTGACACCATCCCCACTCTGGAATCATAGATAAACTTACTAAGTTGGGCATTAATCCCTATGTCACACCCAATGGGTTAAATAAATGCTAACTAGATGAGACCCACACTGTAAAAAATCCAGACTCGTCCAAGTCAGACAAGCCAAGTCATTACAGTTACCTCAGGGTTCCACCCTGGGGCCACTCTTGTTTCTCTTCTACTCTCTGGTAGTACAGGTCTCTGGCTAACAAAGTTTGGACTGCAAACTGGGAGCCGATATTGAATCCCAAAATGTGTGGATACTCTACAAAAGGGCCTTTACAGAAACAGATGCTTGGTGCCAAGTCATGGGCTCAAGCTCAATGCCAAAATGTGTTATTGTTATCCGAAAAAAAAAATGATGTGATGAATTACCATATATAGGTGGCAGTACTAAACACAGAAAGTGTGATAAGAGACTTAGGGACACAGGTGGGAGTGGGTCTCACCTTGATAACCCACAACAATCAAAACAAGGGAAATCCTCTATGGGCAACACCATCACTGAAGGCTTTTTCATCCAGAAAAAAGGAGGTCATTGTCCCTGTACCTCATCCCTCATTAGACCAATTTGGTATGTGCCTCTCAAGACATCTGCAACAACTGGAAGGCCTCGAAATACCTACCTAAAACTCACAAAAGAAAAAGCAGATGCCTAAAAGCCTGACACTGCCCTAAAAAAACTCAACTCTATACTCTGTCGCATCGTCTACTCAGCGATCTCTGTAACTTACTGCAGTACCATGTCAAGCCCAGAGCTGTTGGACACACCACTAATGAATCCCAATCCCTCAGGCTACACGCTCAGGGATCCCTAAAACACATCACAAACTAAAACAAAACATGCTGGAGGGATTCCTGACCCAGAGACTCCCCCCCAGACTCTGGAATAGATTGCCCATATACAGACCAAACAAGACCTCTCTTTGACTGGACAAGCTAGACTTCTGAATTCGATGAGAAAGGAATGGGAGACGAGAGGGATCCTCCAGGTCGCCCGGCTAGACAGGGGTATAGGAAACAAAAAAAGTAAATAATGTGAGAGGGGAATTGTTATGGCTTGGCTTGTATAGGCCCTAGGGCTGATAGCCTAGTACCAACCTATGAACCTATGAACCTATGAACCTATGAACCATTGTGAAGTGTTTTTTTATGTGGCTTAAATGATTTTGTGGGTGACAAGCTGTAGAAGGTATTGCACAGAGGGATTTTTGCCTGTGGCTTCAATGCAGTTGGCAAGTAAGTGGGTGAGAGGAGAATGTGGGATTGTGTGTCTACTTTGATGACGTTTGGCTTTGGTGTTACAATAAATCGTAAGATGAAATACTAGAATTGTGGGTAGTTGGAGGAAGATGATGCAAGGTGTTTTGGGGAGGAAGATTGAGAGACAGAGTGGGGGAGGGGCTTATGCTTCATTGAAGTGGAAGGGGAATGGGTTACTGCAGAGTGTAATATGGACCTAGGTTCATGGTGATGTTCCAAGAGATAGCTGGCATACGTTGCAGTGAGTAAGTTAAATGAAAATGTCTGTGCAACAATTATTCTAACCGACTGAAGGGATTAGGAAGCAATCTTAGTTGTACTGAAAATTGTTGTCTATTTAACAGGGTAGCTGATGTTAAGATTTGGATCAGGAATGAATAGGATAGAACTTTACTACACAGTGTGGGCACATATTTAAGACATTACGGAGTTTTCTGTAGAGGATGTTGGCTATGCAGTAAAAGTCCAGTTCATGAAGTAATGACAGTGACATGACTGTAATTATTTATTATTTATTATTTATTTACATTTTGTTTTTACTGGGAAATTCCGACTGGACACAGGTCCTTTTTCAGCGGAGGCCTGGGGGGAAAAGCTCCACAGAATGAACATGGTAGATGGTAAACAATAACAATTAAGGTAGTTATACAGTAGAGGTCATAATAACATGGAGAAATACAGGAGCAAATTAGGTACAACTGAGTAGTAAGCATTGAGAAAAAGAAGAAGTAAAACACAGAGCTACAAATTTTCCAAACAGTAACTAGATAACAATAATAATAGATTAAAAGATAATTAAATCCTGAAAGGATTAACAGGCAGTGAATAATCTTCAGTTCAGTTTTATAGTGATAGAGGGGATACTCTATATAAATCTAGGAAAGGAGAGAAGGGTTTAAGGGGGGTTAATTAGTCAGGTTTTGGACAAGGACAAAGCCAGTGAGAGATTAAGTGAGATGTAAGTGCAGCCTTGAAAAGACTGCAGGAAGGAAGGGTAGTTATGGTAGTGGGAAGGTTGTTCCAGAGCTTGGATATAGTGCAGGAAAATAGTGCTTCACCTGCTGCGTATTTGGCTTTGGTGACATGGAGTAGATTTTTGTTGCAGGGGCGTAGCAGTCTGGAAGAGTGGTAGGGTTGGAGAATTGTATGGAGCGATGGGATTCAGAGTGGGTGATTTACTAGTTTATGAGCAAAGGTGAGTTGAATTTGGCATAGGAGTTGTGGGAGTTCAAGCCAGTCAAGGTCTCTAAGGGATACACACTGGTGGCTGCAGTAGGAGGTACCAGTGGCAAATTTTGCGATTTTTATTGTAACAAGCTACGAGTTTGTTTAGGTCTGACTGTCTAAGATTTGTAAGTATGGGTGATGCGTAGAGTAGAGTGGAGATTAGTTGGGAATTGGCGATAGAGATTCTTGCTGATTTGGTGAGGTATTGATGGCTTCTATATAAGGCACCCAGTTTTTTGTGGACTTTATTTATTTATTGCTAGTGATATGTGGGTGTCAAATTTCAGACTATTGTCTATCTGTATGCCAAGTAGTTTTGTGTAGACTGTTGGTAAAATTGAGGTATTATCCTTGGCTTGAAAAGTGAAGTGTGGGGAGTTTGGGGTAGATTTGGAAGATTGGAAGATGAGGAGTTTGGTTTTGTTTATATTGAGGAGAAGCTTGGCATTAGATAGCTAGCTTTCAACTGAAGAGAATGAATCTTGGGTGATCTGTTGTAGTTCTGTTAGAGTTGGGGCTGAGCAGATGAGGGTAGAATCATCTGCATACTGTATGAGGGAGGCATGTTTGGTGGCAGTGTGCAGGTTGTTGGTGAAAAGGGAGAAAAGTAGGGGGCCAAGGATGAAGCCTTGGGGAACCCCAATAGTAACAGGCAGGTAAGGGGTAGATTGTTGTCCCAGATGACTGATTGCTGGCAGCCTTGTAGATAGCTGTGGAACCAGTTTGTGGCTGGTGAGGAGAAAGATAGGTCAGACAGAGCAAAGAGTAGCAGATTGTGTGACACAATGTCAAAGGCTTTCGATAGATCCAGAAATACAGCAGAGGAGAGAAGGTCATTGTTTTTGTAATGGAGGATAGTGTTGGTGAAGGAGAGAGCAGTTTAAAGGTTTAAAGTTTAAACAGTTGTGAGGAGGTTTTAGTGTTCTAATTTTGGCCATGTGTTTAAATTTCTTTTGTAGTTAAGGTTAGAGGCCAGTACAGGAGGGCAATAGTGGAGGGACGCTGGTAGGAGATGAGTTGTATTAGGGAGGGTTACGCTACAAGGATTGAATAAATAGTGTGGGTGGGTAATATCTGGTTGTTTTTTTATAGGCTGGGGTAAAGCATGTGATTGGTCCTCAGGTTGGGAGGGGTAGGAGGAGTATAAATGTAAAGATGCTGGGTGGGGTTGAGATGAAGACATGGTAGAGGAGTGAAGCAATGCTGAGCAAAGCAGAGCCCCCTACACCTCCAGAAAAATAATTGTTTCCAAGTCTATGGATAAGTCTGCAGTGAGGCAAGTAATGTACAGAGAGGAAGCAGTTATGGGGAACTGAAGTCAGAAATGTAGCTAGGACAGAGCTATGCCTTCAATTAGTTGGGGGCGGCGCAGCTCACTGCTGTAGGTTTTAGTTATCAGGTATAAAGTGTAATGCTAATTCAGCAGAAATAGATTTGCTCTTTGCTGAATCAGCTGCCTTAGCAGTATTGTTTTTAAAGGCTGCAAAATGAAGTCCTTACTTAGATGGACTGAAAAGATGAATGTTCTCTTGCTTTTGTTACTTTTCACCTGGTTTTCCAGTGTTTCATTGTCTCCAACATGTATCTTGTGAAACTAAGTCCATACAAATATAAGACAGGGTCAGTAGAGTGGGTGGGTTGATTTCATGCAAAAGCTCTTGGCGAAGGAGACACACTAATAAACAAGCTTTACTGAGGATTGGTATTTACACATGTGGGAGTGATATTTAAAGGTGTGCCTGTATAAAAATAATTGTATCTAAAATGCATCTACAGGCACTCAGTCTGTGTTTTTTTCCATCTGAGTAGCAACAACTTTAATATAACACCTATTTGTGTCATTGCAAGCTTGTACCACTACTCTCAAATGCTGTTGGCACCTGTAGGTATGCTTCACTGTATACATAATGTGCACTGTTACTTCACATTTATCTTACATGGTACACATAATGTGCACTGTTACTTCACATTTATCTTACATGGTACACATAATGTGCACTGTTACTTCACATTTATCTTACATGGTACACATAATGTGCACTGTTTAATTTCCTAGCCTATACAACCTACAATTCTTGTCTAGCATCAATTGTAGCATTTTTTTACTGTTTTTGACCCGTTATTTTTCAAGTTCTGTTTTTAAGTCTGTACTTGATTTGTGTTTTGTTTTAACATTAATTGTAAATATGGTACTGTTTCTGGAGCTTTTCTCACCAGGCCTGCGCTGAAAATGGGCTCCTGGCCTCGTTGGACTATTTCCTGGTTAACAAATATAACTAACTAACTAACTAACTAACTAACTAACTAACTAACTAACTAACTAACTAACTAACTAACTAACTAACTTACTAACTAACTAAATACAAGTAACGCAATTGGTACAGCTGTGGTAATTAGAAACTTAGCTATGCATATTCATCTTCTTAGCAAGATTTGTGAAGAAAGTGGACAAAAAGTGGCATTCTAGCCCATCATATCTTATCCTTACTTTTATGAACTTTACCCTGCACAGAGGCAAGACAGGTTAGTATAAGACAGCTGAAAAAATTGGGTGGTGGGTCTACTAATTTTAGTGGCTAACTATCTTCTATTTCTTAATAAACTGATAACCTGGTAAGCTAGACAACTTCCATTTCTTACTAAACTGATAATCTGGTGATTGCTCCAAAATGGGTGAGCCAAAAATGAGCTGCATTCACTAGCAGAGAAGATGAGTGAATGAACTTGTAGTCCACATGCCGTAGTAACTGGGAAAGTCTTGATGCAGTGGTAAGGACACTTTTGTAAGGAACGTGTCCTACAGGGTACAGCTTGATGAGCAAGAACTGAATTTTTGAACAACTGTGATCCCCTTGTCCAAGTCCATATTGCTTAGAGATTGTTCTGAATATCCTCAATGAACACCATGCATAGGAGACTAAAAACCTTCAAAGACAAAACACTGCCAGTTTTCACAAACCTGGAGTGTCATTAACTGTGCTGAACATAGACAACATAACTGAAGGTCCAGGTTTATGTGTTTAATCTGGAAATGCTTATTCATAAAATAAACTCCTGGAATGTTGTTTTACTCTACCTCTCCCAAGAGACAAATAATGTCACTTGAGAAGTTCATATATTGCAAAATTGCAAAACATATCTGCTGACTGCAGTTTTAGTTTATTCCGTATGTAAGCTGGTACACCCTAACCTCCCTTTAGAACTAGTGAAGGAAGGGTTAAGGGAGTACCAAACAAAATTAATTGGAAGCTTAGTTTGCAGATGGCATCTGTCTGTGTTACTTGGCCGTTGAGACATTTAGAAAAATGTGAAAATGATATCTGTATAAATAAATATCATAAAAATAACAGTTAATATCTATTTATCTGCATGAGACAGAGGTCAAATATTAATAAAGTTGAGTTTGCCATTGTGTAAGGTTTAAGATATTTTTTTTCCAAACATTGTACATAGCATGGTTTTGGAATTATTGATGCAAATATGAGCAAACAATATTTGATGCCTAGAGGTGTCAATAGGAGTTAACTGCAGATGCACCTGGAGGTGTCACTCGGATGTAATGAGTTAAAAAAACTTTGACATTTTTGATATCTTAGGCCAGTGATGCACTAACTCATATTGCTACAGTTGTACCTGAGCTGAATGGGTCTAGCTTCAAACAAAATAAGGTGGCTGTTATTGACAACTTAGCAGACAAAACGATTGTGGTAAAAGATTAAAATGGTACGTCAAGTTTAATTAATCAGTTCCTCACATCAGGTTTTAATCCATTTTCAGGTTTTTCAATGGTTACCACTATTATTTCAAATGCTGAAATTGTGGATCCTTCATGTAAATCTAGCATGTTTGATCTTGAAAGGAAACTACTTAAAGCATTGAAACTTGACAAGTTTTATTTAAAAAAACTGTTTAAAGACTAAGTAAGTTCTTTTCGGCTTGCATGTATATAGCTTTCCTAATGATAACACCTGTGACACAATTTATAAGGACTTAGTTAATCTCTAACAAAACTGGTTTGAAATTAATACAATGGTTTATTGGTCACAACTGTTCCAAAACTAATGATCTGAAGGTGCATGTTTCACTTTTACATCACAGTAGCCAAAATCATTCCTCTTTTAATAGCTGTGAAACTACACACCATAGCATTCCAGCCAAATTAGATAAGCATGTTGCAGCAGTTGCCAATAAGAAACAAGGAAAGCTGACATGATGACAAAGCCTATAAGGATAACAGTGCATGTCTAGTTCCAGCAGGCGATGGCATGAGGATCAGTAAAAACAAAGACAACTCTGTTAACAACTTACCTTTGGATGTTTCAGTGAGTAACATCACTGATCAACATTGTGTCACTCCATGTTTGACCATCAAAATGGAGGTTTCTTCTTTCTCTCGAAGGTCTTCTCAATTAGCAATGTAGATATCCAAACACAAAATAATGGAAGTGTTAGTTCTGCACATAATAGTGAAATCCCCCCCCCAACACTTGGACAGACTGTTGGCATACATTTACAAATCAAACCAATAATGTCTAAGTTCCTCAACCAGAAGGAGGAATAGCTCCTGGTAAAGAGGATGAGGCCAAGAATAATGGAATTAAATGGTGCCTGTCCTATTTTTAACTTAAGTAGATTCATTTTGAGTAGTGAACATTTGAATGCATTAAGAAAATGTTTTGCATTTATACCAACTTGTAAGGTAAGTATTATGAATGTTCTTAATGATTTAAAATTATTCATTAGAAAAATATATTTCTGATATATTTTAAATAATTTTTCACATTTTAACTGTGACAACAGATCATCGATTATGAAAAAATATATAATGCAGCATTATTTGGTGTGTTAAAAACTTTCAGTGATAGTTGTGAAAAGAACAATAGGAATTCATTTGAAGCAGGAAGTAGAGGAAGATGATATAACTACACTGACTTAGAAGGAAGGGAGTTACAACAGCTTTACACAAACAATTCCATATGTGTCAGGAAAGGCGATAAAGGCAGTGGTATTATCATAACAGACAGTGAGTGTTATGACCAAAAAGATTTTTGAATTACTATTTGATGTTCTGTGTTATATACCAGTATCCAAACAGTTTTAGAGTCTTACAAACATGTTGATTACAATTTATTTGATCTGTTACATCAAGGCTATATCAGTTACATCTTATATGTTCAAGTTATATCTTATATTTAGGCCTCCATTGTCTAACTGTGTGACCCTGAGCAAGTTACTTAACCAGCAATGCTCCCCAGCTGAGTCTGAAAAGATCCACCATGGAGATTAGTACTATATTCCAAAAAAAATATACTAATAAAAATATGATTTTTTTTAAGTTTGATCACCCCCAAATAGGGCATAGTTTTTGTATTACAAAAATACATAAGAACGTTACAGATCCATCTTTTCAGCCTATTGTAGCCACAGGTCAAAGCAAAACTGAATCTATTTCTGTTTATTTAGATAGTTTACTAAAGTCAATAGTTCAAAAGACTAAATTTTATTTGAAAGATTGTTGGGTTTGTTTAGACTTATTGAAAAATTATGTGTTTAAAGATGTTGAGAACTTTTCAGTTACTGTGGATGTTCAAGCTTTATATACTTCTATCACGCAGGATGCTTGTATAGAGTATGTTAAACATTATTTAAGTACTTTTAACAGAATTTGACAACATCTGCATCAGTTTTGTTTCTTTCTTGCTTGATTCAGTTTTACAAAAAAATGTTTTATGTTCTATGAGTACATTTTCTAATAACAAAAAGGAGCGGTAATGGGTGCAAGAAAGATAACCCTTTTTGCTAATTTAGTACTTGGTGGAAACACAACTACTTAATTAAGAACTGCTTTTAAACATCTCACTTTACAAGCCTTATATTGATGACTTTTTTATTTGAAATTGTAATATGGAAGGTTTTGACTTTCTTTTAAAAGATATAAACTAAAGTATTAACTTTTTTTATTTTTTCTTTGGGTAGTTATGATAACACTATAATTTGTTTTAGATGTGAACATTGCCATTGACAAAACCAATTGTTGATTTCTTAGTATTTATAGGAAAAAAACTTTTGTTAACAATTAATTTACATAGGATGAGTTAGCATCCACCTTTCATGAAAGAGCATATTCTTTGAGGATTCAACTTCAAATGTCAAACATCAATTGTGAAAAATATCTTTGTGAATTGTGCCTATGTAATAGAAAAAACTGTAGTATCATTTTGGAAATAATGCTCTCAAGAGATCACATTTTCACTGATTTTAAGAAGTGGTTATATTCTGAAATTTAGAGAACAGAGTAACAAAACCTTTTTTCAGCTTTTCGTCTTCCTATTAGTTTAGATACTTCAGGTCTCAGGAACATAATTGTTGACAAATGAAAAACAATTTATGTCAAGAAAGGTTTAGTAGATATTGTAGGGTCTTCACCTTGTTTTAGATAGAAAATAAGTAGGAAAGTCAAAGATTTGTTAGAAAAATGCTTCATTTCACAGTCTTTTTTAGCTATCAGACCTCTGGATACTGGATACTTACTCCTACTTAGACTGTAATCCATGTTGATTTATTAATACAGGACACAGTGTCACTTTGATACAGGGAGAGAGTTTTACAGTAATGCCATATTTGACTGTGCTAGTGAGTCAGTTGTTTATCTGGTCACTTAGTGCTTGTGTGAGAGATTCTGAATGGATAAAAATACTAGGAAACTGTCACACAGAGTAAGAGAACACAATTTGGCATTAAAAATAAAGATACTCTAAATGTATTAGCTAAACATTCTCTAATGTGTGAAAATTTTAAAAAAGTTCAATTTTATTTATAATTGATTATGTAAAAGTTGATCCTGTTTTAGGTGACTATATCTCTATGCTTGAAGTTAAGGAACTTAGGTGGCAGATTGCTTTAGCAGCAGATAAGCCTCCAGATTTAAACCAGACTATTAAAATAAAATGTTTGTTGAAGTTGCATAAACTTTAATTTAATCATTTTCTGCTAGAAATTTTGTATATTGACATTTTGTAAGTTTTTTTTAAATGTGCTGTCTGAGTTGACATATGACATATTATGTCACTTTTTGCATTTATATTTAAATGGAAAGTGTTACTATAGCATTTGTTCTGATGGAATTCTTTTTATTATTAAAGGGTGAGTTATGTCCTACTTGTTATTTTTTTTCTCTGGATGTTTTTTTTTTTTGAAGATGGTGATGGTGAGTGCAGTTATACCTCATCCTTGCATGCTGCTGTCTCTAGTGCAATAAGGGTAGCATTTGGCTCAATAATGTTTCTGGCTGAATTTATTGTGTTCCATATTAATGATTGTTGCAGGTGTTTCTTAAGGTGATAGGCTATGATTACGTAGCTGTAATTATAAAATATGTGTACATTCACCATGGACATGAAAAGCCGGATCCCAGATTTGCTGGTTTCAGGACTTTAATTTGTGTTTCTGAGTTGTTCAGACATTGCTGTGGTAGAGGGAAGTCTTTCTGCTTAGCAATGGGAGTGCTAAGCATTGAGCTGCCTATCTGTCGCTAGAGAAGTGGTTTCCAGCTCAGGAATTGCACCTCAGTGGCCGTTTGGGGCTGCCTTTTATCCCTTTCAACTTTCTGGCTTAAAACCCCGTGTTTGTGTGGGTTTACGCATCGCGCAGCACCGGTTAGCTAGAGTTAAGCTGTTCCCGGTGCCAGAGAGTCTGCTCTTCAAGTTTTCCCTTATTATTAGCCAGTTTTCTAGTGTCAGCACTCAAAACTGTTTCTTTGTGCTCAGCACTTGTTAGTAACTCGTAAGCACTACATAACCTAAAATTTCTACAGCACAAAACTTTCCTCACTTGTCAAGAGGAAAACAGTTTTTAGTACTTAAATTAATAAGCACCTATCCAGGCATGTCTAAGGGTCAGCTCCCAGTGTTTTCTCCTGTCCACCTGATGAATCTGGGCCTCTTTCAGCAATGTAGAAATTGCCTTCTGTACACTGACAACCCTCTCCTCCTACCACCCAACACTATAACCTGTGAGAGATGCACTTATATAGCCAAACTGGAAGCCAATCTCTCTCCAGCCAAGACTGGTCTAGACAATCAAGAGGAGAAGGTAAACACCTGCACCATACCACACTCAACACATAGTCCTTCAAAACCTACACCACCAAAACCCACACATAAAAACACAAAACACACACCCACATTCGTGGAGGCTGTCAATAAAAATATGCTCACGCAACAGAGATGTCCAAAGCTGAAACGCAAATAAACATCACCCCACAACACTATCCAAATGACATATAGCGCACAAAATCAGTGTGCCACTCAACCTCAGCCTATAAGGCAAAACAGTGTACCTAACACACTAGTCATGGTTGAATCTATAGTCAGGCACACTGATGTCCTACTCACCAGGCTAAACAATGAGAAAGTTACTGTCAGATGCCTGTTGGGTGCCAGGATTTGCCACATAATGCATGCACTCAGGTCACTCCACAACAAGTACAAATATGACTCAGTCATTGTCCATGTTGGTGTGAATGACCTGAGAAGTACCTCCCTGGACTACACTAAAAGAGACACAGAGGAGCTCTCGGACCTTGTAACCCAGGCAGGTATGACCCTAGCCTTGAGTAGCATCCTGCCATCACCCAAAATGATACCACAGTACAAGGACAAAATGATTGACTTCAACAATTGGCTAAGCTTCTGGTGTCATTCTAAGGGGATCCAGTATCTGTGTGCTTGGGACGACATGATCGACAGACCACAATGCTTTGCCAGAGATGGCCTGCATCTGTCGCCCTTGGGATTCTGGATACTGGCTAAGGCTCTTGCCACCCCTATAGTGCCTTTTTTAGGCAAGGTTCAAATGACAAATTCACCACCGTAGCAGGTATAAGCAAACAAAATCTGAGGGTAATGCTACTCAATGGTAGAAGCCTAAACCCCATAATGCACTTGCTCAAGGCACTCCTTAAAATGGAGAACATCGACATCTGTGTAGTAACAGAGACCTGGTTCAAGGCTCCAGAGAGCATCCCTGCATTACCAGGCTATAATTCATTACCACACCTTTTGGCCACCTAATCTGGATCGAAACACTAAAGCAGGAGGTGTGCCCATATTCATTAAGGATGCCCACACCTCCAGGCTAGTTGCTCAGCATAATGCATCCGAAATTATCCAAGTGCAACTTACACTGGGCAAGACTGCAATCCAAGTTGTAGCTTGTTACAGATCCCCCACCATGCCCCAGGATTCCCAATCCTCGTTTATTGATATACTGGAAAATATTAAGTTACAACCCAATACCCTAATAAAGGGCAATTTCAACTACCCCACCATCAACTGGGAAAGCTACTCATGTACTAACTCAATTACTCAACGTTGTCTGGAATTCATAAATTCCAATGCCTTGGATCAGCTTGCCCATACCCCCATCAGGGGCAGCAATATCCTGGACCTGGTTATTACCAATATGGGTAACTGGTGTTCCACACCAGAGGTTAACTCCTCGCTGGTCAGATCTGACCACAAGCTAATCTCCCAAGATATCCATATCCCTCCCCACCCCCCCATCAAGGAAACACCATAAAAAACTTCTCCAAAGCCAACTTCATGCTTCTTAAGACAGAAGTGGTAAACTTCACGATACCCATGCAGACAGAAAATAGAGGTACGACTGCTGAATCTTATACAAATGCACTGAATAAGCACATACATGAGTGCATGGATCATGCCATGCTCAACAAAACCAAGACACTATCCTCCAAAAAAAGGAAGCCAATCTGGTGGACCCCCTCCATAAACAAACTCTACAACAGAAGGAAGATGCTGTTGGAAAAAAGAGTAAAATCCCATGATTGGAGGAACTCCCTGGTCAGCCTCAGTAAGAAGCTGAGATCCCTCATAAATCCCTCCAAAGCTAGTCACAAAAATAAAATCACCGCTGATTCTAAAGACAACCACAAAGCATTCTACAGTTATGTCTAGAATCTCACTGGCAACACTCAGATCTGCTCAGAGTTACAGTACAATGGCACTATATATACAGAACCAACTGATATAGGTTCATAGGTTGGTACTAGGTTATCAGCCCTAGGGCCTATACTAGCCTAGCCATAACAATTCCCTGGCTATTTCTTCCCACAATATTTACTTCCCTGGACCCCTGTCCAGCTGGATGACTGACCTGATCTCCGGGGTGAATTTCCGATCTCCCATCCAATCATCAAGGTTCCTTTTGAAGAGGGCCAAAGAGGTGCCAACATCCTGGCAGATAGGTTCAGTGCTAACCCCTCCCCTCACCCCCCCAAAGGGCTCATTTCAATACTGGAAGAATGCAAAGCTTCCATAATCATGGACGCACATGTAAAGACCGCACTCTCCAAAGTCAAGAACACAGCATCCATGGGACCAGACAACATCCCAGGCTGCATTTTGCATGAACTACAGAATGAACTGGCACCCCGTGTTCAATCATAGCATCACTTCAGGCTTTGTGCCTATGGAATGGTGTACAGAAACAGTTATCCCACTCCTCAAAGGGGGTGCCACCATGGACCCCAGGAGCTACCGCCCCATTAGCCTGATGAGCCTGGTCTGCAAGGACATGGAAAGCATCATCTTGGAACTTATAAACAAAGACATATGTAACCTTGAAACTCTGGACCCCACTCAGTTTGGGTTTATAAAAGGTAGATCATGCCTCCTAAACCTGATTGACTTCTTTGAAACAGTCACCAGAGCCGTGGGCGAGGGTAAGGTGGTGCACACAGCCTATCTTGACCTTGCCAAGGCTTTCAACACCATCCCCCACAATGGAATTATAGATAAACTCACTAAACTGGGGATAAATCCCTATGTGACAAGATGAGTGGCCAACTGGCTCACTGACAGAACCCACACAGTGAAAGTAGCTGTCTCCAAATCCGACTTCAGACTAGTGACAAGTGGAGTACCACAGGGTTCAGTCCTCTCCTGTTTGGGATCTACTTCTCTGAAGTTCAGGCTAATACAGAAGGTCTTTGGCTAATGAAGTTCACTGACAACTGCAAACTAGGAGCCATAATAGAAACACCTAATGATGTGGACATTCTACAAAGGGGTCTCACGAGACAGATGCTTGGTGTCAAAATCATGGCCTCAAGCTCAATGCCAAGAAGTGCATTGTCATCCCCTTTGGGAAAACCTCTGTTCCCATGAACCAACACATAGGCGGTAGCCTACTAAACACTGAAAGTGTGATAAGAGACCTTGGGACACAGGTGGGCAGTAGTCTCTCCTTTGATAATCACATCACCACAGTAGTCGGAAATCCTTCTACATGGCACACCTCATCACAAAGGGCTTCTCCTCCAGAAAAAAGGAGGTCATTGTTCCCCTTTACTCATCCCTCATCAGACCCATTATAGAGAACAATGCCCCATTTGGCATGTACCTCACAAGACATCTGCAACAATTGGAAAGACCACAGAAATACTACACTAAGAGGATTACTGGCCTCAAACAGATTCCATACACAGACCATCTCAAAAAACTCCAGCTCTTCTCAATCGCATATTGCCTACTCATCGGTGATCTCTGCCTAACATACAAAGCTATGTCAAACCCAGAGCTGTTGGACAAGCTACACTTAAAAAAATCCCAATCTCTCCAAGCCACACACTCTAGGGACTTAAACCTTGTCACCACAATAAACAGAACATGCTAGTGGGACAGATTCCTGTCCCAGAGACTTCCCATATTCTGGCACAAACTACCCATTCATGTCAAACAAAGGTCCTCATTAGCCCTCTTTAAGAAAAATCTTGATGATTGGATGGTATATAGGGAAATTCACCCCGGGGATCACTTCTGTGGCTCTGCTCAACAGGGGCACAGGAAAATAATTCTCTTGGGAAAGCCAGGGAACCTTTTTGAATAGGCTTGTATAGGCCTTAGGATCGATAGCCTAGTACCTGCCTATAAACCTATGGTAAATGGTGTTAGTGTTTACTAAATTTTATTTATTTTTTTTACTTTTATAAATCAGCACCATCAGGTGGTTTTCATTCTGTTTTTTTTTTCTTTATAATTAAAGTAGATTTCATTTTGAGAGATATTTCAATTAAATACAACCATTCTTCATTACACATCTTAAAGTTTTCAGAGTGCCATTTATATTACATACCACAGTTTTTCTCGCAGTCATTACTATCAAATATGATTCTGGCTTTCTTTCACTCTGACAAATAAGATCTAAACTGCTATATATGTATATTGAGGAGAAGGTAGTATTATAAGCCATGTTAGGCTTTGGTCCTGGAGTACTGATCATTTAATTTGATTAGCAGTTTTTCGGGTAATGTAAGTGAAGACTCCAATATGCTGTATGGGCAAAGATTTACCATAGTAAAAATATATATTTTTTTTATGTAGCTCATAATTTTGTATAACATATTTTATGGATTTAGTGTTTAGAGTTAAAATCCCAGCCACTGGGGATGCACAAGCCAGTGCATTTCTTTGTGCCGGTCCCAAGCCCGGATAAATGGGGAGGGTTGCATCAGGAAGGGCATCCGGTGTAAAACCTCTGCCAAATTACTTTTGCGGAGAACATTTCATATTTCCATACTGGATCGGTCAAGGCCCAGGTTAACAATGACCGCCATCAATACTGTTAGCCAACAGGGTGCTGGCGGAAATTGGGCTACTGTTGGCCGAAGGAGAAGAGGAGGGGGGAGGCATGCCCACAGGCAGGAAGATAGGAGGAAGGTTAGGAGTGTAGTAGTGAAGGTAGGAACTTTGAATGTTGGCAGTATGACTGGTATAGGGAGAGAGCTAGCTGATATGATGGAGAGAAGGAAGGTTGATATATTGTGTGTGCAAGAGACCAGATGGAAGGGAAGTAAGGCCAGGTGTATAGGAGGTGGGTTCAAATTGTTTTATCATGGTGTGGATGGCAGGAGAAATGGGGTAGGGGTTATCCTAAAGGAACAGTATGCCAAGAGTGTTTTGGAGGTGAAGAGAGTGTCTGATAGAGTGATGTTTATGAAGCTTGAAATTGATGGTGTAATGCTGAATGTTGTTAGTGCATATGCTCCACAAGTTGGGTGTGCTATGGATGAGAAAAAAAAAATTTGGAGTGAGTTGGATGAAGTGATGGTGGGTGTAACCAAGGGTGAGAGACTAGTGATTGGAGCGGACCTCAATGGGCATGTTGGTGAAGTGAACAGAGGGGACGAGGAAGTGATGGGTAGGTATGGTGTTAAGGAGAGGAATGCAGAAGTTCAGATGATTGTGGATTTTGTGAAAAGGTTGGACATGGCTGTGGTGAATACGTATTTTTAAAAGAGGGAGGAGCATAGGGTGACGTACAAGAGTGGAGGAAGATGCACTCAGGTGGATTATATCCTATGTAGGAGGGTCAGTCTGCAGGAGATTGGAGACTGTAAAGTGGTGACACGGGAAAGTGTAGTTAAGCAGCATAGATTGGTGGTCTGTAGGATGACATTGGCCATCAAGAAGAGGAGGAGAAGTGTGAAAGCAGTGCCAAGGATTAAATGGTGGAAGTTAAAAAAGGGTGATTGTGAGGTGGAGTTCAGGGAAGAGTTAAGACAGGCACTGGGAGGCAGTGAAGAGTTACCGAATAGCTGGGAAACTACAGCAGAGCTAGTAAGGGAGACTGCTAGAAAGGTACTTGATGTGACATCTAGACAGAGGAAGGAGGACAAGGAGACCTGGTGGTGGAATGAGGAAGTACAGGAGAGTATACAGAGGAAGAGGCTGGCGAAGAAGAAGTGGGATTGCCAAAGAGATGAAGAAAGTAGACATGAGTATAAGGAGATAAGACGCATGGCAAAGAGAGAGGTGGCGAAGGCTAAGGATAAGGCATATGGAGAGTTGTATGAGAGATTGGACACTAAAGAGGGAGAAAAGGACCTGTACCAATTGGCTAGACAGAGGGACAGAGCTGGGAAAGATGTGCAGCAGGTAAGGGTGATAAAGGATAGTGAGGGAAACGTACTCACAAGTGAGGAGAGTGTGTTGAGTAGATGGAAAGAGTACTTTGAAGGGCTGATGAATGAAGAGAATGAGAGAGAAAGAAGGTTGGATGATGTGGGGATAGTGAATCAGGAAGTCAAACAGATTAGCAAGGAGGAAGTAAGGTCAGCTATGAAGATGATGAAGAATGGAAAGGCTGTTGGCCCAGATGACATACCAGTGGAAGCATGGAGGTGCTTAGGTGAAATGGCAGTGGAAATTTTAACCAGATTGTTTAATGAAATCTTGGAAAGTCAGAGGATGCCTGAGGAGTGGAGAAAAAGTTTTTTGGTACCTATCTTTAAGAATACTGGTGATGTGCAGAGCTGCAGTAACTACAGAGGGATACAATTGATCAGTCACAGCTTGATGTTATGGGAAAGATTAGTGGAAGCTTGGTTAAGAAGGGAGGTGATGATTAGTGATCAGCAATATGGTTTTATGCCAGGAAAGAGCACTACAGATGCAATATTTGCTTTGAGAGTGTTGTTGGAGAAATACAGAGAAGGTCAGAAGGAGTTGCATTGTGTCTTTGTGGACTTAGAGAAAGCATATGACAGGGTGCCAAGAGAGGAGTTGTGGTATTGTATGAGGAAGTCGGGAGTGGCAGAGAAGTATGTAAGAGTGGTACAGGATATGTACGAGGGTAGTGTGACATTGGTGAGGACAGTGGTGGGAGTGACAGATACATTTAAGGTGGAGGTGGGATTACATCAAGGATCAGCTCTGAGCCCTTTCTTATTTGCAGTAGTGATGGACAGGATGACAGATGAGATCAGACAGGAGGCCCCGTGGACTATGATGTTTGCAGATGACATTGTGATATGTAGTAAGAGTAGGGACCAGGTTGAGGAGACCCTGGAGAGGTGGTGATATGCTTTAGAGAGGAGAGGAATGAAGGTCAGTAGGGTTAAAACAGAATATATGCGTGTAAATGTGAGGGAGGGTAGAGGAATGGTGAGGATGCAGGGAGTAGAGTTGGTAAAGGTGGATGAGTTTAAGTACTTGTGATCAACAGTTCAGAGTAATGGTCAGTGTGGAAGAGAGGTGAAGAAGAGAGTACAAGCAGGGTGGAATGGGTGGAGAAGAGTGTCAGGAGTGATTTGTGATAGACGGGTACCAGTAAGAGTGAAAGGGAAGGTCTACAAGAGGGTAGTAAGACCAGCTATGTTATATGGGTTGGAGATGGTGGCATTGATGAAAAGGCAGGAGTCAGAGCTGGATGTGGCAGAGTTAAAGATGTTAAGATTTGCACTGGGTGTGACTATGATGGACAGGATTAGGAATCAGTATATTAGAGGGTCAGCTCAGGTTGGACAGTTTGGAGACAAAGCAAGAGAGGCGAGATTGCGTTGGTTTGGACATGTGCTGAGGAGGGATGCTGGGTATATTGGGAAAAGGATGCTAAGGATGGAGCTGCCAGGTAAGAGGAAAAGAGGAAGGCCTAAGATAAGGTTTATGGATGTGGTGAGAGAGGACATGCAGGCGGTTTGTGTGAAAGAGCATGATGCAGATGACAGGAAGAAATGGAAACAGAAGATCCGCTGTGGCGACCCCTAACGGGAACAGCCGAAAGAAGATGATGATGAGTGTTTAGAGTTAAAAAATTATATTTTCAGGAGAGTATGTTCAGGTGTGCTACTCTTTCTTACTTCTACTATCACCCTGTCTATCTATAGGCACCACAGTGTTTGTTGACTATTCAGTTTGTGTACAACTGCCATGGTTGGCAATGATTATTAAAATGCACAGTTTAGTAAGCAATGTTGTAATCAATATGGGTTTTTGTTAAATTGCATTTTTTGTGATAGATTTGTTTTAGTTGTGATTGTGTAACCATAGAGTTAGTATGCATAAATAAGTGGGTGTTGGGGTGGAGTCATGACATTGGCAGGGCAGAGCAAAATGGCTGAATGTTGGACTGCTGCATTTGTAAAACCATTTCTTTTTACTGTAAAGAGTAATGTGTACAGGGGAAGTAGACTGAACAGTCACATACAAACCAACTAAATTGTGCTGTTTGCTAATAGGTCAACTTCAAATTGAAAGTAGGAGTGACCTAGGAATTTGAATGTCTAGTAGGGGGAGTATAAGGGATATAAGCATGTGAGTTGTGCATGTGAGTAGAGGGATTTGACTCACACAGGAAAAAAAGATTTATCTATTTTGTCTTTAATAAGTATTTTGGAATATGGCACTGTTCTGGAGCTTTTTGTGTGACGGTCAGCCATAGACCCATCTGCAGGAAGTAAGTTGATATTTCTATACATTTCTTCATGGTGGTATGAGGAAATAAAGTCATAGTTAGAGTGAGGAAAAGGGGAGTGGCTGCTGTAAGTGCAAGCTATCAGGGAAAGCAATCAGCACTGCAGAAGAGATACTGATTGGTTAATAGTGTGATCACTTTTTCTGGGTGCCATGTTCACTTTTGCTGGGTGATCAGCCATGAGTACAGCATCAGTAGTCATTGAAAGACTGCTTAAATGATTAGCTTGTAGTGTTTTTGTCACAGAAACAGTAGCAAAGAGCTAGTTTAACTCCTGGCTACAGTTTCTGAGAGAGTTTAGTGTGGATAAATGTGTCATTATGCCAATTTCCAATATGACCATGAATTTTTCTGCCATAACTGTCAAGAATTTTGGATGAATACTTTAAATATTTTGGAATAAAGGCCTATCAGGTCCAAATGCAACCATTTCAAAAATGTTTGATATATACCTTTAAAATGCATAGAGTAAATATAACCTGATAGTTAAGGGAAGTATTATAAAAATGAATATTTTTTTCCAGATTACATAATGTTATAAAGTATATTTTAGATGAGAGTTTTAATATTTACCAATAAATGTTATAAAGTATACTTCAGATGAGATTTTTAATATTTACCAAATTTTCTATGTGGTTTGAAAATATAACTTGTAAGAAGTACAAAACCCAATATTTTGGCTTCTGATATTTTGAAATTAATGTTTATGCTATACTTTTAAAGCATAAGGGTGTGCTGAACTCCTGAGTGTGCCATCCTTAGGATGACATGCCAAACCAAGGCCTCATCTGCTTGACTTGGCCGTATTCAGGTGGATGTAAAAGATTCCATGGCACCTATCAAAACGAATAGGGGTATTTCAATGAAGGAAAAAAAGAGTCAAGTAGCAATCCCCCACTCTTTCAGCCACAACCATTTCTTCAGCTTCCTCATTATCAAAGAAGAAGAATCCAACAATTTGTTGTCTAACAGCTCATTACAGTGAGTTAACCACAATATCCAAGCTGCACTAGTTATTTTATCATAAACATTCATCATATAAGCATTCAAATTGTCATAAAAATGCACATTAGATGGTGCATTATAAAAGATATTCCAACAAGCTTATATCACCTAACACTTGAGTTTCCAAATTCTGAATTCTCAGATAATATAATAACGCATGTTCCATAAATCTTCACAGAAGCACATATTGCAAATAATGTTGTCCTTAATTTTATATTTCATCAAACCTTTAACAAATAGTCTCCCTAGAATTAATCTCCATAAAATATCATTTAATTCATATGTACTAGAAAACATTGCTGCTTAGCAGATGCTGCTGCTAACAAAGAAGGAGATAACTCATTCCAAGGAGTAATATAATGGTATTACTATATTATAACTTTATACCACAACCTCCTTGATTGTATAAACTGGGTTAAGGACAAACTCCATAAAATATATCTGTGCATATTCACTAGCAAGGTAAGGATAAACAAGTTTCCACATTCTTCCATGTTTATGATCCCAAACTTCTTTAAATTTATACCACAAAATTTGTCCTAATAAATCTGAGTTTCTATTCTTGATTTGTATTAAATTTTAGAAAAAATTCAGTGTAGATGCAGATATGCCAAAATACAACTGGGTTATACAAACCTAATCCATTTTATCACTTGGTGTAGTATATGAACCATATAAAAGAGAAAAACAATTCAATAACATTTTTCTCTATCTTTAACAAAAAGACACTTGCTATATAACCTAGCTTGGCCAGAATAAGGGAGTTCAGCATATAAACTTTCTTTTGGAAAGATAAAGAAAAAGATTTCCACATATTCAGCAGGGCCTTAACCTTATTTAAAAGTTCATCTTATTGTTAATAAGTAATTGTAGAAATACTAAAAGCAACACCTAATATGTTTATATTTTTATTTTGAAAATTAATACTTTGAAAAGGAGAAGAAATCCCAACTCCCTTACATTTTTGAACCTTAAATTGCAAGTATATAGTATGTAGCTTTATTTGTTAAACCAAAAAATCCTGTTCTATAGCAACAATGTTACATGCCACTATATTTAAGTCATCTGCATAAGACAAGTATGTAGGAATCAAAACAGATTTAGCAAGAATCTATCTATGAAGCAATAAACATTCATATAATACAGCATTCATTTCTAAGCTAAATAACAAACCACACAGTGGGCAATCCTGTTTTATACCTCTTTGAACATATAAGGGCTAGTCCATGGAGTGGTATAAATATTCTACAAAACTGATATGATTTTATTACTAATACTATAATACTATGTTTCAGGATATCCTATAAGTTGTTATGAGCAACTTTATCATAAGCTTTGGAAATGTCACAGGCCAAAAGTAACCTATTTCTATTCTGAATTTCATTTAATAATTTCATGTAATAGGTTCACTGCATGTTTTATATTTTTCTGATGTCATAAAAATCCCATAATAGAATAATTTAATAGTAACATTTGATAAGCTTTGCTGCACAATCTTACAAAATATTTTGTAATCAGTGTTACTGAGAGTCAGGGGACTCCAGCTGGCTAAATTAAATCTATCATCTTTCTTATGTATACATTTTAAAACCCCATCACAAACAGCTATGTATTTAATGCCATTAGAAAACCAATCATTTAAAATAGACAAAAATGTTGTTTTATGAAATAATGGCATGTCAGTATAAAAAGAAAAGGGTATGCTATCTATACTAGGAGATGTATTTTTAGAAACAGATTTAAGACCCTATTTGCTTCATCCAATAATACTGGCCATTCCAGAAGCTCATTATCAGCATTACTTAGTTGTAATAGTTCCCATTCTCTTGTGCAGATTATTTTTTTAACATACTTATGTGAGACATAATTTCATCATATTCCATAATAGTCTATTGAGTAACAAAAAGCGTGCCATCAGTGTCTTGCAAGGTTCCCATATAAGTGGTCACATATTTTGTAATTTTCCATAGAAGATCAGCTGCCTTCATCCCTTGAACATTTTTTTTGTTTACATAATAAATAATTACTTTTCTTTAGCAATGCCTTGTAACTCTTTTTCTAAAACTTGCATGGCATGCACATTTTTGTATCTTATAGCAAATTCATAATTCCATAAGAAATTACCATAGAGTGTTTTATAATAAGTGTATATCATGCTCCAACACACCGTATAGCTGTTATATTGTTTAATTATAAAGAAGCTACCAGTCAGTGAGAGAAGGGCTTACATCTACCAAACTAAAATGTTGTTGCCAAAGTTCTCCAGTCTCTAGTTTCCAATGAGTTAAATCTAAAATTTTCCCAGTCAAGTTTTTAACTCTTTTGTTTTTGTTGTTTTTTAAATTTTCCAGTGATAAAGAGTAATGCTTTATAGTTCAAAATACCAACATTAATAATTTTCTACTCACGTAAGGACCAAGTATCAGTATACGCAGTGTAATCAATCTTGGTGGCTAAAGGTCCCCTCACATAAGTGTGCCCTAAAATAGGACCTAATTTAAGTTTTCCTCTCTGCAAAACCTCCCCAAAAATGTAACATTGTTATTAACCTTTCTAGTACTATTTCTTAAGTGATAATTCAGATTACTAACAATGATAACAGGTTAAGAGACTTGTACATAGGCATGCAGGTTCCTAAGCAAATTTTCACTTAATTATATCTGTAGGGAGAAATTTACATTTTTCTAAGATTACAAGGCAACTGTATTTATTTTTAAGGCTGTTAACATTAAGACGACATACGTGTTATTTATTTCCCCATTTTTTACCGTGTGCCTCATCCTATGTTTTAACTAGGGTTTTCAAACTCATTCCCCAATTTTATTAACATTATCAGTATTACAATTACTGTCATGTTCATCAATATGTTCACTATTACCAGTGTCACTTTTTCTATTTTCAGCATCATTAACCATAACACTAGGGGTAGATTGTTCAACAATATCACATTCACAGTTAACAGTAATATTTGCAACTTCATTCTCTGATATAGGATTCTCAGGTAGTTTAGAAGCAGATATGGGCAAGTATGGTTTATCCGTGTCTTGAACCTGAGGACAATTGAACCAAAAATGGTCCATTCCCTTACATTTCCTACATAGCCTTAGACAAGTCTGGGAAATACTTTCCCACAATGAGGGCATTTTGTTTTTATTACAATTTTGTATGAAATAATCACAAGAGCCACAAAAACATGTTTTAGGTTGCACTTTATAATGCACATACATATGAACAACACAAGGAATATAAACAAATTTTTCCACTGACATTTTCAGTGTAACATTGAAACTCCCATGCACCAGTTCAAATATTTCTATCATGTATTTTTTAACCTCCAAAACAGAATGGAAAAGATGTAAAAAATGTATTAACTTGTTTAGCTGCATGGAGTTACAGCACAACACAGCATTTTTATTGAGTAGTCAAATCAACAAATGTATAGATGACCCATGGAAGATGCAGTTTTAATTAAGTAAAATTTTAGAAGAAAACTTTAGCAAGTTTAAAAGTTTCAAAAGTTACATTGCAGAAAGGCTCTTTTCCTACATGGATGAAGGCTATGTCTTTACCAGAGAAGACTAAAGAAGGTATGACAGTTGCTCAAACAACAATAAAATCAATTTGCTGATCTGAAATTGATGAAATTAACATATAACCTAGCTGGATAAGTAAAGAATGTAGTATCATTGCGTATGTGCTTTCCTTCAGTAGATCACAAATAGCACTTGCTCCGTGCATCTCAGAGGAACAAACAGAGTATGAGCAAGCTAAAAATGTTTTAACATTTGTCACTGATGGCATAATATTCTGCTCACCTTCCAAGTTATAGTGATCCATTATATCTCACCAAGAAGCAGCAGCAACTGTGCTAGGTTTTGTTTTATCCATCGTCAGCAAATTTTCATCTGGTAAGCCACCATCTTCCAAAACAGTTATTAGAATGCCATCTCTCAGAGAAACATTCAATGACAACTCCTTCTCTTCCCAGTGTGCACTGGAACTATACTAAGGCTTGTGACAGTAACAGGAAAGAGTAGAGTACGATCACCATGCCCTGGCCAAATTTCCCCTAGTAGTATAAATATCATCTCAGGTCTCCCCTGAAAGTTGGACTAACCTATATGTATGTATATGTTGTTGTGTCTTTCGGCTTTTCACGCATGTCTCCACGCAGAAGACGCTCTAGCTGAGAATCGAACCGGACAGCGTCTGTGAGGCGACAATGCTACCGCAGCACCACCACCGCAGTAACCTATATGTATGTATATATATATATATATATATATATATATATATATATATATATATATATATATATATATATACCACTGCAGTAACCTATATGTATGTGTGTATATATATATATATATATATATATATATATATATATATATATATATATATATATATATATATATATATATATATATATATATATATATATAGACAGATACCTATCATATGATAGAAACCTCATTTGACTGAGACCATATGACTGAAATTTCAAAAAATTTCAAAAGACCGAAAAGCCACTTGACTGAAACCCATAAGACTGAAACCCATAATACTCAATTTTAACATACTAAATTTTAAACTGGACCATAAAAAAACAGACTAGGTGGAGGGCTATATCCCCCACACCCCCCAATATGGGGAGCTTTGCCCTCCATCCCCCTAACTATATATACTAACTTCAGGATCATACTACAGTGGGGAAAAGGCCATAGTAGTGGCAGCATGCAGACTACTGTAAGGTACGTGAAAGATATATGCCTTTTTCCCCACTGTAGTGCAATCCTGGAGTTAGTATATATAGCTGGGGAGATGTGGGGGCATAGCCCCCCACATTGGGGGAGCCTAGTCTGGTTTTATATGGTCCAGTTTACAATTTAGTATGTTGAAATTCAGTATTATGGATTTCAGTCTTATAGGTTTCAGTCAAGTGACTTTTCAGTCTTTGGAAATTTCAGTCTTATGGTTTCAGTCAAGTGTGTTTCAGTAAAATGAGGTTTCTATCATATGATAGGGATCCATATATATATATATATATATATATATATATATATATATATATATATATATATATATACACATATATAAAAAACTCTAATACTGCTGTAGTACAGAGGAGAGAGAATTCACTAAGGTATTGCTGTCTTTGAAAAGTATATACACCCCTGCTCATATATAATTTTTTCTGTTCTAATAACTGCAATTACTAGCCTCAAGACATTTAACAGACACCCTGAAAATATTGGACAGAAAGAAATATTCATTAACAATAACTAGATTGACCAAAACAGCAGGGAACATTAATTGTAAAGAGTGAGTCCATCATGAGCTCAATCAATCCAACATGCATTTTTTAACAGTGAGGTTCACTCAAGAATTTCCTCTTTAGAGACATATATAGTGAGACAACAAAGCTTCTTATAAAAGTAGGCTTATGCATAATTTGTGAAGTATGAAAAATGTGGTTAAAAATTCAAATATTCAATATGAATTTCAGCTTCTAGAGTTTATAATAGTTAAATCTGATGATGGCATTTTCATTCATTCCTCAACCTTTTCCAGATTTATGGATCCGACTCTTGAGCACCTCTCTTAACCCATAATGCCCCTATAACCTAGCATACCTCAGATCTCATTTGCTGCCATATTGGTCAGGTGCAGATCACCTTCTCTCAAACAACCGGGTGTTGTATTTCTTAACAGTTATAAGTTTATCTATCTGCTGTGGCTCAAACCTCCACCATGAAGTCCAAAAAAAAAGGAAAGACTGAATTGGCTCCAAAAGCAAATGTTGTGTTTTTCGGCTTTTCCCAGTTAGAGGTCACCACAGCAGAACTCCGGTCCACTAATGTTTGGCAGTAGATTTTTACATGCTGAGTTGCCAGCTCTGACACACAACCTTCAATAAAGGTATGCCCATTCATGCATGTCTCCACACAGAAGACGCTTTAGCTGAGAATCGAACAGGACAACGTCATACTGTGAGGCGACAATGCTACTGCAGCACCACCACCGCAGTTCCAAAAGACAAAGACTCTAGAAAATGGTCCCCTAACTGTTCACCAAGACTGGCTCAAACAAACTGATCCTCCTTAAAAGATTTCTAAGCAATTGGGTCTGAACCCCATGGATGCTCCCACCTTGAAGTGTAAGTCTCTTTGGATCCAGTTTCCCTGGTTGTCACTGGAGCCAATCTCTCTTCAGCACTAATCACCATTTCTGCAGGACACTCTGAGGACACACTACAGGCCAATATCAACCAGCTCCTCCCCTTAGGTCCTCCAGGAGCTTGTCCAAAGCAGAGGTCGATAGCATAATGAAAATATTCTTCAGATCTCAAATCCAGATGGGGTTAATTCCAGCTCCATCTCCTGTTGGACCCATTAGCCTGTCCTTCACCAAATCTCAGTAGATTTTTCCTTCATAGATTCAACCTGTGATTTTGGAGCCCTTAGATCTGAAGACAGGTTATTCTTCTACTGAACACTGTTCCTGAATCACTCAGTTCCAACCCTTTCAGAGCAAGAAGACTTTTGGAGCTGAAGTGTCAGCACCTACTATGGTGGGTTGGGGTCAACTCTGAAGTTGTCTGAGTAATTTTTGGCCCTAAGTGCCTTGGTGCTGGACAGCTCCTATATGATGCTCTCCTCTGAACATGAGCCTGGGAGGATTTAGTGCACATCAGTGCAGAGGAAGGTAGTTCCAGTGCAGCAGATTTTTGTTTCTCCTGGACTTTCTGCTTTGAGGTAGTGGAGACGGCCTTCTCACTGCCTCAAGAAAGGACATCCTTGCCCCCTTTTGATCCTATCTGTATCCCATCATCAGATTTCAGCTCTGGTCCTCTAAGATATATCCCCCTGGGACAGCCAATGTGATCAAGCCACCAGTCAGTCCTCCCTTAGGACTCCACTGTCAGTTCTGATACTTCATCAGACAATTCCACTAATGAGGTCCATAGGAAGGGAGCATGAAAAAGGAGACACATAGATTTCCCTGAGAAACCTCTCATCAAGGTCACTGACTTTGATGAAGGGGAGAGGGTACCTCATATCCCCATCTGACAATGTGTCCTTTGGAGAAATTCTAAAACATCTCAAGTGAAAAGGAGGATGGTCTTCAAAACCCCATTAACTAGCAGGTGTCTGTGTTCCTGGAGGCTTTCTTGTCCGGCCCAGTTATATCTTGGGTGACCACAATGGATGATGAGCTGATAGCTCATGTCTCACACTGTTCAAGGAAGGAATTGGGTACTGTGGAGTCTGTCCCCAGGCAACCTGCAAATGTTTTAGCCCCCCCCTAAGGGCAGAGCCCACTGGAGCTAGAGGGTGCAAGCAGATAACATGGTCATGGTGGCAGCTGCTAAGAAGTGGAGGAGAGTGGATCAGAGCTCATCTGTCCATCCCACTAACAGGGTGTCTAGGGTTTTGGACAGATTTTGATAGCAAATTAATGCTTCAGTGACCCTTACCCTATGGTCACTGAATTATTTGGCATACTTTACAACGTTGCAAAGAGATTGACAAAAGAGCTCTCCAGATCTCATTTTGGGTCCATATCGGTGGAGGAGCAGAACAATGTTTCTTCACAACTGGCTACCTTTCTGTCCATATCTAATGCATCCATGAGGCTAATATCTCACACTGCAGACACTACCGTACAGGTGGTAGGTCCAGGCATAGCCATCAGGAGACATGCCTTGATGTGCATGTGCGATTTTGTGGAGCCCCTCAAATCTTCATTCATCAAGGCTCCTTTTGATGGATCATCTTTGTTCAGCCTAAAAGTAAAGGAAATGCTCTCCAGAAGTGAACAAGATGGAAAGATCTTGTCTGCCATTGGGATCTGTTTTTATAACCCTCAGATACCCTTCTTCTGGAATCAGTGAAGAGGTAGAAGAATGTGGTTTTACAAGTTCCAGGGTGCTTTCCAAGACTCATGAGGAGACAGTTCCACCAGAGGTGGAGGGGGGGACTCTAATGGAAGATGCCACCCTCATGGCAGAGGCAGCCCACAGAACCAGGGTTTTCAGGATTCCATCTCGAGACAAACCCTACCAGTGTTCCTGATAGGTTGCCTGGCTGCTGTTCTTTGGAGGTAGTCAGAGGGTGCTTGTTTCTGAATTATGAAGTCTGGGCATCCCTCACAGAAGATGAAGATACTTTGGTGCAGAGGATCATATCCAGAAGTTTTTTCATACCATTTTCCCAAATCCCCCCTACAAAACTGAAAAAGGATTTTCAATGTTCCACCAAATCAGAGGGAGGCAACAGCCTTAGAAGTAGAAATGATAGGAACTGGAATCTACTCAAGATGTTTTTTTAGTGCTAAAAAAAAAAGAAGACAGGGGACTTGAGACAGATTCTAGATCTCAGCAAACTAACCAGTCCGTGAAATAATCAAAGTTGCAGTAGGTCGTAGTTCAGTCCATTTTGCCCCCAATGTGAAAAGATGATTGGATGTGCTTGCTAGATCTTCAGGATACATACCTTCACATCAAAATGAACAGACAATCCAGAAGATATCTGCACTTCTGGCTGGATGCCAGTCATTGCCAGCTCAGAGCATTGCCTTTTGGCCTAACCACAGCCCCCAGGGTGCTGACCAAATGCATGGCTTTGGTAGCAGCTCACCTAATACTGCTGGGATTCTGTGTTTATAAGTATCTAGATAGCTCCATCCAGGCATCTACTTATACAAGCAAGGGGTTACTTACTCCAGTTGTGTCTCCATTTGGGTATCGCAGTCAACTACAAAATGTCACACCTCATACCTACACAGAATATGGAGTTCATAGATGCTCATCTAGACATGGTCAAACAGATAGTGTCACTTCCTCCAACAAGAATACAAATTATCGGATCCCAGGTCATGGAAGTGATCTTGCATTCTTCTCCTCCACCATGAATAGTCTTGCAAGCCTTAGAATCCATGGAAGCAACAATTACTTTGGTTCCATTATCCAGATTTCATATGTAGGTTCTGCAGTGGACTCTGTCAGTATAGTGGTCTTTTCTTCAGCAACCTTTGTATGCACCAGTCAGGTTCACACAGATTTGCGCGAAATACCTTCTTTGGTGGGTCCATTCAGATGAAATTTCTCAGGGCTGTCCATTTGTTCTTCCACTGCTGGTGACCACGGTGACCATGGATGCCTCCCAACTGTGGTGGGGCATTTCTTGGGAAGGACAGTCCAAGGTAAGTGGTCTCCAGAAGAGGCCAATTCACACATCAATGTCCTGGAATGACAGCAGTCCTCCTTATGTTGCAGGCCTCTCAAGATGCCATCTCCTTCAGAATGATTCTGATTCAAATGGGCAATATGCCTGTAGTCTGGTACATCATCAAACAGTGGGAAACCAGATCTTATTCTTCATGTTGAGAGGCATTGAGAGTGTGGCAATATGTGAGCTCTTCCAGCCACTTTCTCATAGCAGCACACATACCAAGGAAAGCCAACATGCTTGCAGACAAACTAAACAGGTCCATTCTGATGCCTCATGAGTTGTCTCTCAATGTCAAAGTGGCAGAGATAATTTTCCATCAGTGGGACAAACCATGCTGTGATCTTTTTGTTCCTTCCCTTCACAAGTGCAGCAGTTTCTTTGGCTTAGTTCTCCCTCTTGGGTAGTCACAGAGAGATGGTATAGTTCATGACTGGCTATCGGATCTCCTTTATACTTATCCCCTTTTACCTCTAATCTCTAAATTCCTACATAAAGCATACTGGTTGAAGAGCATAGTTATCCTCATTGCAACTTTTTGGCTTTGTGAAATTTGGTTTCCCTTACTCTGCCCTCATCCTCTATATTTGCCCTGGACACTGGACCCCAGTCCAGATCTCCTGTCCCATCCAAATTAGATGACTTGTCTAGACATAACAGGCCTAAAGCTGACTGCATGGTTTCTCCACTTCCCATGATGGCTAGACAATCCAGGCTTACCTCTCCAATCTGGCATATTCTCTTATCTTCTCAAAAGACTTCTACCAGAAAAATATGTAAAAGTAAATGGAAGAGATTTTTAATTTGGGCCTTCAAGAGACAAATTTGGACCCCCATTCTGCCCAAACTCCTTCTGCCTTTGAAGTTTTAGATTCCGTTTTTTATGCCAGACTAGTTTCTATACTAATGAAGTACAGCTGGCTGCCATTTCCATCTTTCATTCGGGTGAAAATTGATCTTCTTGGGCTCTTCTAATTGAGCAAGGCTTTTCTGAAAGGCACATTCTTACTTTGGTCCACAGTCAAGGACCCTACTCCTCCATGGGATTTAACTATCATACTTCAAAGTCTGATCCAAAGCCCTTTTGAACCTTCAGCTAAGACAAACTATACAGTTTTGTCCCAGAAAACAGTTTTTCTAGTTGCTGTTATATCAGTTAGAGGAGTAGCTGGACTTCAGGCTCTTTTCCCCAAATCTCTCTACCTGTTTTTTTTCATAAGGGTAGAGTCTCCTTGCATACCAATTCATCATTTTTACCTAAGCTGACCTCATATTCAAACATTAATCAAGTCATTAACCTCACGGTTTTCTTCCTAAAATTTTTCAGTAAAGGTGAATGCATGCTCTAACTTTTGGATATGCACAGGCAACTTCTATTTTATCTTCATCGGACCAAAGATTTCAGTAAAACTGACAACTTGTTTGAATCCTTCTCACTGAAAAGATTGGCCAGGGCAGTTTCCAAAATAACTTTAGCCAGATGGCTGACTGATTACATATTCTTTGTCTATGGTCAGAGAGGGTTGTATTTGCCTAAGCCCCTAGTGCACATTCTACAAGGTCTTTGACCACTTCTTCAGCTTTTTGGTCAAGAACTTCGATGAATGACATTTTTGCCAATGCCACTTGGTTAAATCCGCATATATTTATTGCTCATTACAAGTTAGATTTGATTGAAAAGAGCTGCTTTTGGCTCCACAGTACTCCAAAATATACTTCCACAAGGACCATCCAAGGATCATCTAGCTGGGAACTCTGTCCCATCAGTTGAGGAATGAATGAAAATGACAACATTAGATACAAAAGTTATGTACTCACAATGACAATGCATCTGTGTTGTCCATTTTAATTTTTACTCAAATCCCCAACCTCCTTACCCCTTCCCTTTCTTCTTGGAGAGATCTAAGGGATGCTACATCGGTAACCTCCTTGTTTGAGCTCCAGTTTTATCTCTATTGTTTCTGCCTTATAGATTCTTTATTGTATTAGCCATGTATTACTGGGGGCAGCAAACTTGATCTGAGGTATGATAGGGTAGTGGGGCATTATGGGTAAAGGGAAGAGCTTGAGAGTTGAATCCCTGAATATGGAAAAAGCTGCTATGCCGGATCCAAGACCCATCATTTGAGGAAGTATGAAAATGGACAACACAGATGCATTGTTATGATGAGCACATAACTTTTGTTTTTTTCAATTTACCTTGAAAACCAGAAGCTAGAGTAAAATTTCTTGAGAATACAGCCTGAATTTACACTAGTGGACTGCAAAATAGAAGGAAACTGAAATTAGAATATAAGCACGCTGTATATATATATATATATATATATATATATATATATATATATATATATATATATATAATTACAGTTACTTAGACAACTATAAAATGAAATAAAATAAGGAAGTATTTAAGATATTAAAATATGGCTAAGATGAATAAAATTCTGCAACCTGTATCATTTTTATGTAGCATAACATTAAAAATAATGCTTCTTAGATGTGTTTAAATCTAATTATTAGAGTGGTAATATAGTAGATGACAGATATTTAAAAGACTGGACCAAAATCTGAGCTTAGATTCATAAATACACACTTATTCCTAAATCATACCTCTTAACTTCTTATTGCAAGAAATCTGGACAAAGCTTAAAATAATGGTGGGGCAATGGCCCAAAAATAGGGGCATATTGTATATACTGCTCTTATAAACTTATAAAATTGCTAGAATAATATGTTTTGTGTTAGCATACCTTTAATGGAGGATATAAAGCCTGAAACTCAAATGTGCGTCATTATTTAGTGACTTCAATCCTCAATGATGTGCCAGAAAACCACAAATTTTATGAGGAAGAGATAAAAATCTGAGCCCAAAATCTGGACATTCTGTGAAAATCTGTACAGTTGAGAGGTATGATTCAGTTACTGTTTATGGTGTTATATACTGCTTATTTGATGCAACTGACACAGCTGCATAATTTCATAAAATTCCTGAATATGCCATGAGTTTTTTTATTGCAAAGGGATTAACACTATTTAAAAAGGAGACAAGGAGAGTGAAGTGAGAAACTTTACTAAGCCCTGACTTGTCTGGAGATTCATGTTTTGAGAACTTGCCTTAATCTGCTCAGAATGTTTTCTGCCTATTCCTTATGACAGATGGAGCATGAATCCAAATTACCATCTGAAGGAGAAAACTTCTGCTAGAGTTTTCTTGTAATTAGTTGGTTCGTATTTTTTTGCATGTTGCCTGCATTTAAATTTGGACCATTGTATGGCTTGGCATTTTTTGTTACTGAGATGTGGATGGTTCATAGGTTCATAGGTTGGTACTAGGCTATCGGCCCTAAGGCCTATACAAGCCTAGCCATAACAAATCCCTGGCTATTTCTTCCCACACTATTTACTTCCCTGGACCCCTGTCTAGCAGGGCGACTGATGTGATCCCTGGGGTGAATTTCCTTTCTCCCATCCAGTCATCAAGGTTCCTTTTGAAGAGTGCCAAAGAGGCACTCTGCTTGACATGTATGGGCAGTCTATTCCAGAGTCTGGGGAGTCTTTGGGTCAGGAACCTATCCCTCCAGCATGTTTTGTTTATTGTGATGACAAGATTTAGATTCCTGGAGCATGTGGCTCTGAGGGAATGGGATTTCTTTAAGTGTAGCATGTCCAACAGCTCTGGGTTTGACATGGCCTTGTATGTTAAGCAAAGATCATCTTGGAGTAGACGATATGCGACAGAGTATACTGGAGTTTTTTAAGGCGGTCAGCATAGGGCATCTGCTTTAGGCCTGTGATTCTTTTAGTGATGTATTTCTGTGGCCTTTCCAGTTGTTGCAGATGTCTTGAGAGGTACATACCAAATAGGGTGTTGTATTCTATAATGAGTTTAATGAGGGATGAGTACAGTGGGACAATGACCTCCTTTTTTCTGGATTAAAAGCCCTTAGTGATGAGGTGTGCCACATAGAAGGATTTTCTGACTGTTGTGGCGATGTGGTTATTGAAGGTGAGACCACTGTCCACCTGTATCCCTAAGTCTCTTATCACACTTTCGGTGTTTAGTGTACTGCCACCTATGTGATAATTCATGTGTACATGTTTTTTCCCAAAGGGGATAACTATACATTTCTTGGCATTGAGCTTGAGCCCATGGCTCTTGCACCAAGCACTTATTTCTGTAAGGCCCTTTTATAGAGTATCCACATCATTTGGGGATTCAATAATGGCTCCAAGTTTGCAGTCATCTGTGAATGTTGTTAGCCAGAGTCCCTTAGTGTTGGCCTGTACTTCAGAGAAGTAGATGCCAAACAAGAGAGGTCCCAGGACTGAACCCTGAGGTACTCCACTTGTCACTTGTCTGGAGCTGGATTTGGAGTCAGCTACTTTTACAGTGTGGGTTCTGTCAGTAAGCCAGTTGGCAACCCATCGAGTGACATAGGGATTAATTCCCAGCTTAGTGAGTTTATCTATGATTCCAGATTGGAGGATGGTGTCAAAGGCCTTGGTGAGGTCAAGATAGGCTGTGTGGATTGCCTTACCCTCGTCCACGGCTCTGGAGACTGATTCAAAAAAGTCAGTAAGGCTCAGGAGACAAGATCAGCCCTTCACAAACCCAAACTGGGTGGGGTCCAGTGTTTTAAGGTTGCCAATGTCTTTGTTTATAAGTTCCATGATAATATGTTTCATGGCCTTGCAGATCAGGCTCGTCAGACTGATGGGGCAGTAGTGCCTGGGATCCAAGATGGATCCCCCCTTGTGGAGTGGGATAACTGTAGCTGTGTGCCACTCAGTGGACACGAAGCCTGAGGTGAGGGTATGATTAAACATAACACTTAGGTGAGGTGCCAGTTTATTTTGTAGTTCATGTAGTACACAGCCTGGGATGTCATCTGGTTCCATGGATGCTGTATTCTTAGCTTTGTAGAGTGCGTTTTTTACTTGTGTGGTCGTTATTATTGGAATCTGGCAATCTTCCAGTACTGAGATGGGCCATTTAGGGGGTTAGAAGGGGGTGAGGTCGGCACTGAATCGATCTGCCAGGATATTGGCAGTATCCTTGGATCAGTATATTTAATGCCATTCTGTTGTAGCTCAGAGCAGATCTGAGCATTGCCATTTAGATTCTTGACATAGTTATAGAATGCTTTGTGGTTGTCTTTGGAATGTTTGGCAATTTTATTTTTATAACACAGTGCAACTGAAAAGGGGACAAAGAAAGAGGACTGAGTGACTTTATCAAACCCTGCAAAGACTGGAACTACATTATTCTGGGGATTTGAGTGCCTGTTTTGGCAAGTTTGTTATTATGTCGAGCTTTTCGCCCAGGGCTTCCGCTGAAGATGGGCAAATTTGGACTTCCATGGTAAACAGATGTTAAATAAATAAATATTTTTTTATTTGCTAATTTTGAAAAAAGAGAAATAAACCTTTGTTGTGGTCACCACTTTAAGTAAGGCACCTTCTGCTAAAGTCTTCCTTTGACTGTTTGACTCCCGCTTTGACAGGCACTGCCTAAATTTTAATGTGGTCCATTGCACAGCATACCTCAGTTTTTGCTGACCTGTAAACCGTATTTTGTAACACAGGTGAGAAGGAAATAAAGAGTGAGGAATGGGCGACTTTACCAAGCTGTTCAACATCTCACACTACACATTTTAGGGACTTTGAGTATCTCGTACTTTCCTTCACCTGTCTAGAGTTAGTGCTGTTCCTTGAAAGAGAGAGAGAGAGAGAACATAGAGAGGACATGAGCCCACTGGTTGGTCACCAGCTCAAATGAGGTGACTTCTAGAAGAGCCTTTCTGTAATTTGCTTCATCAGGTGCTGCCTACATTTATTTTTTTCCATTGTACAGGTTGGCACTGTCTCTGCTGAGCAGCACATAGTACAACACCCTCATTGCAGTGTACGAAGCAGCTTGTAAACAGTTGAAATAAAACCCCCTTTTGTCTAACATGTTTTTCTTCCCCTTGAAATCAGGCAAATTCTGCACTTAGGCAATGTACTCAACTATTACATTATGGCTTACACCACACAATGTTTCAGGTTAAGACTATTTTTATTACTGTTATGCCTACACGTTAAGTGGCTTATCTAAATCTTTTATCCTTTAAGTATTTTTTGCTTAAATGTTCAATATGGCTTGTTTGAGGCTATCCAACTGTGATTATATTGCATTTAATATAGCACCATACTGTTACAATACTGGTATATTGCCTGTGTTTTTTTTTTGTTTGTTTGCTTGTTCCTTGTAGTAGTCTGGTTACTATTGCTTCCTCACTGTGGTTTTAATTGCATTGAACACATTGTCATTCACAAATATTGTTGAAAGGCAGTTGTATTCCTCATGTGTTGTTCATGTTTGCTAATGTTATTTGCTTGCTTGCTTGTGAAAGTTCCTTGTAGTACTATTAGTGTTTCTAGTTGCTATTTCTCTTTACATTAGCTTTTTATTAACACTTTTCTCAGATATAATTGTGACAATACAATTCTCTTGGCTTCTCATACAGCAGAGTAGCATTGCACTGCTTTTTTGAAGGTAAATTCAGTCATGATTGATATGTTACTACCAACTTGACTGAATTTGCTAGAGGTTGCCAACAATAGTTACTAAGTGTATAGTATGTAAGCTTGAGAGTAGTTTACTGTGTGAAGTTACCAAGTTCAGTAAGTGTGTGGTATTGAGTGCAAGCTTGAGTGTGATTTGCAATGCAAATACTCTCAGTGATTGCATATCCTCCAAACTTATTTCTCCTGTTCTTCCCTACCTTTCCTCTCTACACATTACCTCCTACTCCCAGACATTGCATGTATTTAACTCCTACCTTGCATAACTTGCACAAGAAATGTTTTTCCATCGAGTCTTCAGTGTCACAAGGAAACCACAGTCTGCTTTAGCCCCTTCTGTGTCCAGGTCTGTGGCCAGGCTTCTAGTACTTGAGACTATGGGTCAGTGTAGTACCTACCTCAAGTTTACAGACAGCCTCTTACTTTTATATAGCATTGACCCCAATTGTGATTACTGTAAATATTAAGTGAAACTGGAGGCAAATTTCTCACTGCCTGTACATGTTAGTAATAGCACATCGACACTGCAATGCTATCCAACACTAAACCTGCTTAGAATGAGTTGTTAAATCTCTAAGTAAGCCTCCCAAGTACTGGTGTAATAAACCTCAAACAGCTGCACATACTTTTAACACTGAACTTATGTGTGCACTTCTATACCTTCCTCAGGGAAGAGTCACCATGGATGTGTGCATGCATCTATATGGTCCTCAGAACCAGTAGTCAGACACAGTAATATCCTAATTATTGTTGGAGTTATGGTCAGGTACACAGCCTCTAGTTTCTAGGCAGGAAAAGGATAAAGTGACATTTTCTTTTGGGCCAGGACTTGTGCCAGAAGCTATTAGATTTAGAGATGGATCCAACACTAGGCAAGCAAGGCAATCGCCGAGGGCTGACTGGCTTGGGGGCCCACTAGGCATGGAGGGGGCCCACTGACTGGGGGGATTTCCACAAACTTAACATTTCTTCTTTAAGAACACACTGTGCATGCATTACATTTCTTGTTTAAGGAAACAT
>NC_056744.1:1106251530-1106289030 GCF_019279795.1 Protopterus annectens | reverse complement strand
CACACACACACACACACACCTACATATATGTATAAATAAGCAGTTACTTTAAGCTAATTTGATTTAGTTGACGGCATGCTTGCTGGAGCCTCTAAAATAGTTATCATTTTGGTGTCAGCTCCCAAGAATTGAAGGACATGTATATATAAGCAGCGATGCTCTCTCTTTCTCATTCCACCAATAATTTTTTCATAAATTAAATTGACTGATGGGATGCTTGGTTCTTTATATAATTAGTTTTCTATATAATTATATGTGTGATTGTTTTTAATTTCATATACATTTGTATTTACGTGGTGATTTACTTTTGTGACCTACAGTATATCTTCAGATTTACTTTTTAGGTCAAACAAACATCTTGAGAAGCTTTTTGCAGTTATTGTGTCTATGTCTATACTCGTAGATTACAGGGGATGACTTTCTTTCTGTTTTCTGTTGCTGTAAGAAACATCTGTGTTTTCTTCATGCTATTCACATTCTGTCCTATACTATATTGTTTAAGCTCTTATTTGTGGAGTTTATACTTTCAGCAGGATATTTGTCTTTTTTAATTTTTTTTTTACCTTTTTTGGGTGCCATTTATTTTTCCTAATCAATTAATGTGCACATATTCATGTTAGTAGTGCCATGATTACTACATAATGTGTTTTATGCTTGTAGTACCTTTATTATTATAGAATGTGTATAACTTGTGTTATAATCCAGAGTTCTGTTTTTTTATTTGTTTCTTAATATTGTTTTTGCAGCTTTACTAACATATTTGAGTTGGGTGTGCCATTCTGGAGTTTATTGTTGCTTTCATTAACTCACTGCATTGTTTATCTGTTTTGATGTATTTCTGTGTTTGAGGATTATCATTGTCACCTCAGAGCAAGAGGTTCTCTGGTTTGATTCTCGGCTGGGGTGCCATTTTTGTGGAGTCTGCATGTCCTCCCTGTGGTCACTTGGATTTCCTCTGGGTGCCGTGGTTTCCTTCCACACTCCAAAGACATGCAGTAGGTGGATTGGATACTGCAAATTGGCCCTAGGACTGAGTGCGTGTGTGAGTGAGTGATACGGATGAATCTGGGCTAGCCACCCAGTGGTCTAAACCTTGGCTCGAGATGATTGTTACTGTTGAAGTGACATCCTGACCCCATGTGTAAAAATGTGAAAGGGATTTAGGATGGATGGATAGTTTCCCCCTGCTAAATGACTTTTCAAGATGGTTACAATTTGTTGGATTTTGAAGTCTAATAGGAAATGAGATCTGTGACTGAATATGAGATTTAAGTATATTTCACTAATCTTCTGCTATGTGGTATAATGGATTTGAGCGCAGGCAACTAGCAAGCTGATTGAACAAAGTTTCTTGCCAATTTCAGAAATTAAATTTGTGTTAAATTTGCACAAACCTTGTATACTGTACATTTTTTTCTATAAAACGAGAGACATAATACCTTTAAATATTTCTTCATGAATGTAAGTCATAATTTGAGTCTTTCATCTGGAAGAAATTAAATGAATAAAACTAGTTTTCATCTGCCAGAGGCTGCCATCACTGCATAGAATTTGTAGGTGTAAGTGATATAAGTGCTAAAGGCAGGTAAGAGTACATCCGGCTTATTGCTCCATGTTAAACACATCTAATACTCTGTGTGCCTGCAGTGCTTAGATATTCTTTATGTGCAGTATATGTCTAAAGTGGATGATTCCTGTAAACTCAAATAGTCTGCATTCACCAACATATACATTTTCTGTGATTTCAATACAGAAGGTAAAGTATATTTAGTATAGTTGCGCATTATTTATTCCATACAGTAGGAAACAATGATCATACTATATATAGACAGATAGCTAGTGGCTTTTCTTTAATCATATAAAAAACTATAATATTTTTGTTTCCTTTTATGTGTGCTGCTAAAGAATATGTACATCATGTTGACCACAGTAGCCTTAGCCATATGGTTTATATTCTGCCAAGGATAAAAGAGACAGCCAGCTTCCAAAGATTCAGGGCACCAACCACACATCCAAACTCTTAGGCAGCTCAAGCTGAGCTGAATAAAAGACAAATTTGGGCAGCAAGCCCTTTGGAGGTTTACAGCCACCAAAAGTACACTCCTCTGAGGCTTTCAAGAATCCACAGTTGGCTTGTGCTTTCCTTTGTTGAGCAGATAAGTTCCCTATGGGGGGAAAAAAACTTCCATTTTCTTGATTTTGTTGATATTTTATTACTTTGTTCTTAAGGAAATTTATTTTAAACCTAGGAGTGCTGTGTTTTAATGGACTGTCTCAAGACTGTAATGTCCTTTTCTACCCTGCACTTATTTTATTTCCGTCAGTTTAAAATAGTGTATAGTAAATGAAAACATGTTTTTTTTCTGGGAGAAATTGTGCTTATTTTTCTTTTGTAGGACTGTCATAGTATTCTAAAGTGCTTTACTACTCTGTTTTTTTCTGTCAAAAAAGTAAACATTTGTAGACTGGTAATGTTTACTAGCAATTACTGCTTGCTTCCCTAGGAAAGAGGCACCATTTTCACTGTGACCCTGGAAAAGACTACTGGTTCCACAGTTGGTCCTTCTTCCAGTCACAAAAAGAAAAAGTTAAGCAGGCTACCAATTTGCCTCAGTGGCAGGTGGGTGACTCTGCTGTGACCATTTGTTGTACCTCAGCCCTCTCATATTTTAACCTGGATCTCTCTGGTGTAGCATCTATAGGCATTAAGGACCAGCGGTTAGTCACATCCTCTGCATTTGTTGGGGTTTCCTTAGTGGGCAAGGAAGGACCACTCGTTGGTCGTGGGAGAGAGGACAGGAGAGGTTTCCCTGTTGTATCAGGAATGCTGTGCCCATCCCTGGGGAAGTAGCACTGCCATTATTAACATGGCTGGCCCCATTTCTCCTGTCAAAAAGAAACAGAAAACCAAGCATGTATCTACTCCTCAAAACATTTCTTTGCATAGGGTAAATTACTGGGTCTGGCTAAGGGTTTATTTCAGGCTACTGATCCTTCTTGTAAAGTAGTTTCTGATAAAAGAAGGAGGGATTCTTCTTTTCCTGAAGAAATTCAACATTCTGATTCTGAGATTTTTGTCCTCAGATTTCTGATTCAAATTCAGAGGAGAGCTTATCTTCTGATTCTCCCTGTAGGGGGTCCTCTTTCTCTGGGACTATTGCTAGAATGTGCTAGTGTTTTCAGTGGGAGACCAATGAGATTTCTCGGTCCCTCAAAAAACACTATGAGTTCATACAGAAGGAGTTTCCAGAACCTACACCAATTCCTCCTGTTCTGTCTGCTTTAGAGGATGTATGTTTTACTGCCTGTGAATTTCCTGATAGTCAGCCAGCTGCTACTAAAAAGAAAGATACAATGTATAAAGTTCCTCAGTCTTTTAAATTTTGATATGCCATTTCCAAACCTGACCCAGCAGCTATAGCTTTAGGTGAATCCACTTATGTTAAGCACTTAATTAGTTCTATTCCTACTCTTTCTGAAATGCATGAGAAAATTATTGATAGGTATGGGAAAAAAGTGTATACCTCTGCAACTTTGATTTTCAGAATTTTGAATTGTTTGGCTAATATATTAAAATTTGTTCTGACAATTTGTGAAAGTATGAGGAATGTTTTATTTGCAGTTTCCTATGTGAGGAAAAATCTGCTCTAAATAGCTACACCATGGGTCTCTTCTTCATCTAGGGCTATGGCCACTGGTACTATTGTGCGGAGGTCTGCTTGGATGCATTCTGAGAACCACGCACATAATGGTAAAAATGACATTTTTAAATTCTCCATTGTGTAGACGTAATATTTGGCACTCTGTTGCAGAGGTGATCAGAAAGTGTAATGAAAAGGGCCAGCTGATCAAGACAATCTCTAGGATTTTTATCCCTGCTTTTTCAAATTCTCCAAGGGATTTTCTATTCCTTCATCCAAATCTGACAAAAAAAAAAACAGAATGTAAAATCTCAACAAAATTCAGGTAAATAGATGTTTAAGAAGAAATGACAAAGGGGTTCCAAAAATAACTATTGAAACTCCCAAAACTAACGACAGTCCAACAAAATCTGAATGACTATTCAAGAGATCATGTGACACCCCTTCCACCTTGGTCCCTTTTTTCTTCCAGAACGTCTGAAGCTCCATTTTTTCTGTTTGGCAACAGACTGTTTCTGACAAATGGGTTCTGAAAATCATTCATCAAGTTACAGATGGCATTAGGAGGAAATTCCTCTTTTCTGGGGGTCATTCCTCATCTTCCAAATCAGCCTTTTTTGTTTCTACCTGTTCTTCATCACATGCTGTCCCAAGGAGTGATAGAACCAGTTCCTCCTTCCCAGATGGGGAAGTTTTTTTTTTTTTTGTATTCAAGGATGTTCTTAGTGCCACAGAAAGAAAATCTTTCTTTCCTAAACCTTTTTGTGGTAGGGCTCATATTCAAAATAATGTGACTACAGCCTGTTACCTCTTCTTCCTCCTTCAAGTTTCCTTGTAACATTACAATAAAAAGATGCTTAACATCACATCCCTATTCATCCATCCTTCAGAAATTTCTTAAGGTTTTGAGTGTCTGGATAGTAATATCAGTTCTTTGCCTTACTTGGACTATCCACTGCACCAAGAGTGTTCGCAAAATGTTTAGCTTTGTTGCAGTCTATAGGGCATTGGTATTCATATTTTTCCAAATTTAGATGACTTGCTTATCTTTGCAGAGACTCTTTCAAAGTGTCAGGAATCCCTGTCTTGGTTGAGAGATGTGTTACACAAGCTGGTATTCCAAAAGACCAATCAAAAGTCTTTCTCGTCTCTTTCACACAAGATTTTGTTCCTGTGATGTCAACTAGACACTTCAGTTCAAAGAATCTTTCTTCCACAGAAATAAATAGATCTTTATTTAGATCTATTTGTAAGGTTTTCCACTCAGACTTTGGTCACTGTGAGGGAATACCTCAGGATTGTGGGTCTTATGTCATCTATGATTGTCATGTTACCCCTAGCAAGATGCCAGATGACAAGGAAACAGTGGTATCTGGCATCTCTTTGATCCCAGCAACAGCACCCTTTATCTTTTCAAATCACAGTGCTGTGGTTTGTCAGAAAAGAAATCATTTGGTGGAGACACCAGACAGCCTTAAATCCAGGTCTCCCCTTCTACCTCCCTGCTATAAAGCAGTCAGTCACTACAGATGCTTCAGACTTTGCTTGGGGAGCAGTTTCAGGAGGGATAAAAGTGCAGGGGGATGTGGGACACCAAGGACAGATGCAAACACATAAATATCAAGGAAATACTTGCCCTGATCCATGCACTCAACTCTCTGAATCATCCTTGGGCCACAGAACCTGTTCAGGTGGTTACAGACAATATCACAGTCATGTGGTACATCAACAAGCATGTAACTAGGTTATAGCCTCTCTGCAGATTACTCATGTTTACTTGGAATATGGCTTCACAGCGCAATCTTACTCTATAGGCATCCTACATTCCATCAGAGCAAAACTGTATGCCAGACAAGTTGAGCAGGACCAGAGAAGACTCTCATGAATGGAAATTAGATCTGTGGGTCTTCCAACATTTTATCCATCTGTGGAGAGTTCCTCAGGTAGACCTATTTGCCTCCTCTCTTTACAAATACCTGGCAAGATTCTCTTCAGGACTCCATACAAGAAAGCCTGGAAGACAGATGCCTTTTCTTTTCCTTGCACAAAAATGCTCCTGTATGCTTTTCCACTCCCTCCACTAATATCTTGGTTACTTCTGAAGATTCAAAAGGAATCCCCCAAGATCATTGTGTTGACTCACTTCTGTCCCAGGCAAGTGTGAGTCTCCCTTCTTTTGGAAATGGCCAGGGTCTAGTACCACCAGCTTCCTCACAGAATGGATCTATTCACACAAGAACAGGGGTGTTTGATACAGCCCAACATCAAGCATCATCATTTGACTGCCTAGATGATAGTGTCTTAATTCCTTTTAGGTACTTATTTACTGAGTATGAGCAGTAGGTACTAATAGAGGCAAGAAATTCTGCTACTAGAAAACCATATATTAGTAAATGGAAAAGGTTTTCTACTTAGTGACAACAACATAACCAGCACCCATTCAGGGCTAGTTGTTTTCTAGTTTTACAATATTTGTCTGAGTTACTATCGTATGTCCTTTCTTATTCCTCTGTCAAGGTTAATTTAATAGCCATTTTAGCATGTCTGCCCATGGATCCTCCACTTCCAATGCAGTATCATATCAAAATGGTCTTGAAGGGGGTTTTGCATAAGATGCCTCCAAGAAAACCAATGGTCCCTCCTTGGATTCTTAGTTTTTTGTTTGAGAGGCTAACATCTGGCCTCTTTGAACTAAATAATCTGGCTGACTTGAAGCTCTTAACATGGAAAGCACTTTTACTAATTGCTCTGACTTCTGCAAGTAGGGTATCTGAGTTACAAGCTCTTACAGTGAGTCAGCCTAATTTTCCATAGAGACAGGGTTTCTTTGAGAACTAATCCTTATTTTATGCCAAAAGTGATTTTACTTTAACCAAAACCAACCATCTCCCTGTTTTCTTTCCTGAACCTAAAATGTAGGAGAAAGTATGATCCATACCTTGGATGTCCACAGGTAACTCTGGTACTATTCTGAAAGAACTAAATGTTTCAGATCTTCAGATCAAGTGTTCATTTCTTGTGAAGGTAAGAAGAAGGGATGACCTATTTACTTTAAGCTGAACTATCCTTCTCCCTGTTTTTGGATAATCCTTACCTTGGATGTCAACAGACAACTAGGATACTATCTTTATACAAGTAAATCAGATCTTTGGATCCATTTTTTATTTATTGTGATGGTAAGAAGAAGGGACAGCTTGTGTCAAAACAGACTATTCCCAAATAGTCATCTATATCTATTACCTTTTGTTATACTTAACATAATAAAAGTATTGCAGGCAGGGTCAAGGCCCACTCTAACAACACCTTGGCTTCTTCTATGGCTTTTTTGAAAGGCTTCAGTTCTAGAAGTTTTCTTGAAGCTGCTATTTGGTCTTCTGTACATACTTTTACAAAGCACTATATGCTTTATGTCTTCACTAGGTCCAGGTCAAGATTTGCTAGGACATTTCTCTGGAGGCTTCTGGACTCTTCTCCTTCCACCTCCAAGATAAGGCTACTGCAGCAGTGATCAGTATGATGAATATAATGTGGCTGTGTATGTTGAACTTACCATAACAGTAGGTAATCAAATGATCACTGATGCAATTAGAGCTCCTTTCCTCTTTGGTGTACTTTTTGTGCTGGTGTGGAGACACTTATTTTTTGTTGTTCCTAACATTGTCGTTTCAGGGCTCATCCTCCCTCTCTGTGCTGACAGGGAAGCTCTGAAGGGCTTCACTCCCAAACTTGTCTTTTAGTCAGCTCATTTTGAGCTGCTTGACAGTTTAGGTGCATGGAAGGTGCCCTGAAGCTTTGGAAGCTGGACGGCTGTTATATCCTTGGCAGGATATAACCCATATAGCAAAGGCTACTGCACCAATGATTATTCAAACATCTACTGTTATGGTAAGTTCAGCTTATACAACTGTACTTTGCTAATTTTTTAAATTTACCTTAGCATATAGTTCAAGTATATATTTTTTTATCCGTAATAAGTCTCTTATTTATCTAAAATAATTCTCAACTTCTATTATTTTTTTAAGGACATCATCAGATGCACCAGATATTATTTCAAAGACACCACGAAAGCTTCCTACTTCCAACTAAAACAACAAGGCAGGAAAGCAAAGTCCTTCAATAAATGGATTTTACTGCAATTTCAAATTTCTGTAAAAAGCTGGTGATGTATAATCTCCTAAAACATTATCACATCACTAATCTTGTTATTATTGAGTTTGTCATGATAAGTAATGATGCAAGTCTAATTGGTTGAGAAATATTATTGAATTCTGAATCTGTTAAAAGTTTTTTTGAGGATGAGAATCTGTTAGCTATATATTTTTTTTGTTTGGTGGATCTATGGTATGACGGAAATGGTTTTTACGTTTACATGTCAGAAGTTTAAGACAATAAATTTAAGAAAGTATATTTATGAAAAATTATACAAACTGATTTCTCTAAAAATTGGCTAATTCTTTACTTCAATAAAATTAATTATTTAAAAAACAGTAGTGTAAAAGTCTGTTCAATCATATTCATAAGAAAATATTCTCAAAGCATAACTGAGTTTGTATATATATATATATATATATGTACATTTCAACTACTTTGAGTTTAAAATATTATTGTTTGCTGCCAACTTTCAGGTCTCACTGCATGTGTTACAATTTTTACTTAAATGCTCACTGTCAAAGGAAGTAAACATTGTCATCTAGAGGGCATTTAACTGTTTGGACACTAAGGTAAGTAGGGTTGCCACCTTTTTATCATTTCATTTCCTGACAGATAAGCCACATAACATGTGGAATTAAAATGCACCCCTTGCCTCAGGGTGGACACAACTTTTTTAGCAAGCCACACCCAGAAGCACCAGTTTTTAAATGCTATACACAGTGACTATGTGGACAGAATTAGATGATATGAAGCCATAGACAAAGTGTTCAATGGTACTTCCTACCCTTGTTATCATTTGTCATCCAGGCAGACGGCCCAGTATTCTCCTGTTTCCCTCCCACTCTTGTTTCCTCATACTATCCAGAATACTTTTGTTGTGTTTTACAAAACATTGTCTTACTCCTCAGATTTTTCTTACATCCTTTCTACACATCCTAAATAGCCAAGAGTATACTGTAATACATATCTAGGAAAGAATGTATTTAAACTGGGGGTCAGGGGACCACAAGGCTACTACTAAAGGTTATTGGGTTCTAAATGCTCTGAAGTGAATTTTAGAGTTCTTTTCCATAAGCTTTGGTTCAATGAGGGTTTGAATGAAAATTATGACTTAGGAAAGTAACTGTTTTTTTTTTCTTTCAAGGAAAAAATAATTTATGTACAAAATGTAATGTTCAAGGAAGATGGCACAGTAGTTACCAATAAACTAAGTAGTGGTTACCCACAAACTGAAAAGAAAATGCTTCCCCTCCTTAAAAAAAACATAGTTACTTTTTGTCTAACTCCTAGCCCTCTGGTGTTAAATTGGGTTGCAATTGAAAAGACAAATAGTCACATTTCAAGATGCTGCAGTTATGCTCTTGCACAGTATGCTGCCTTGGTCCTAACCACAAAAGGCAGACACCTTCAGTGTACCCCTTTGGAGTCAAACTAGGCTGAAAGTGAAGGAACAAACAGAGCAAAACAATATGTTGCAGCCTATTGCTGTCAGCTGTATATATATATATATATATATATATATATATATATATATATATATATATATATATATATATATATATATATATCTCATGCCTCCTTTCCCGTACACCTATCTGATGGTGACCTGTACATACAACTCATTTCAGTTGTGAAGGAAGAAGAAAAAGATCACATGAGCAGTAATTCATTCAAATGTATTGCTCTTACACGGTACACTGGCCCTAGACAAGCTATAGTGACTCTCTGTACACCTCTCTAAGGTGGGATTTTGAGGAAAGTTAAAGAAAGAATGACCACTCTGTCCCCACCCAACACACAACCTGGAGTGTCTTTTTCTGCACACCTAGGAAATTTGACTTTGTAGAACATTGAAGAAATAATGAACACAGTATCCCTGGTCCCATTGCAAACTAAAGTGATCTCTGTGCCCACCTCTGAGTGGGGTCAATTTTAGATTAGGTGGGGCCCACAGCAGAGGACCCTACTAAGCTACTTATACAACTAGGAAATATGGTCCCCCAAAGCTCTGAGTGTTCTGGGATGCAGTCTGTGACATATTTTTTTTCACTACCCAGGAGGTCTATCTGCACATCCAACATATTATTTTTTCACACATGAACAGACAAACACACACACAGACAGCACAGACTAACCAGTGCTATCACAAGATGGACACGCAGAAAACATCAATCCACTTACATAAGAGGAATCCAGAGCATCTCAATAAAACCCATAAAAAGACCTTAGAGAACATGCAGACTCCACACAGATGGAGACAAAGCCATAGACTCAGAAAGGGAGATACGCACTGTGATTTGGCAATACTAGTCCCTGTGCAGCTGCACCAACAATGTGTTTCTCTCCCATATATCCAGCATAGATCACCAAAGAAATTTACTGTGTGCAAGGCTGATGTTTAACTGTGCTAAAACTGGAAATAAATTATAGCCATGTTGTTGTAGTTTGCTATCTATCTATCTATCTATATATATATATATTTTTTTTTAAATACACACACACACATATAAACAAGCATAAGCTGCAACAATGACTGCTTTTATACTGCATAGTAATGCTGATAAAAAATCCCAAGTGAAACAGGTAACATGTTAGGAAACCTACTTCAAAATACCTCTCAAATGTTTTTAATCCCTCCTAAAACTGGTGACTTTTAGAGAAAATGTAGTGAATTACACTTAGTAAATAATGCCAATAATCAGAGTTACCAGTGTATTCCATTTCAGAAAATGTATAATAATTCACATCAATATACATCTTCTTATTCTCTCAGTGTTGAAAGTTAATAGTAGTAATATTTAAGTGTCCCCGATTGTTTCTGGATTTGCCCCTGATTCTGATGAGATTTGTCCCTGATATATTGAAAGCTATGCGATTCAGAACTTTGTTAACTGTTAGAATGATTTAAAATACCTTTCAAGTACTCTTCATAACTGGATTGCCTGACAGAGAACCTGATTTCCAGATTTCCTGACAAAGATCCTGATTTTCTGTCAGGAAATTTTCCTGACAGGTGGCAACCCTTCTGGATGTGAAAGGGCTCATGTAATAACTGTGTTAATAAATCATGTATGCTGACATAATCCAATATGTATTTAATTGGATGTTTCTAGCACTTTAAAAAATATGCTGGTGAGCAATGTCCTTGTAGTTTTCTAGAATGAGTATTTCACATGAATTCACTTGTTTGTTTTGCCAGTGGCTGTATTTAAATGACCTCTTAAATTTTTAGAGCTCTGTACACATTTCTGAATTTTGATGCAATGTGGAGTCACTTTCAATATATGAAATCAATGAATGATTTTCAGTTCATGTGGAATCCTCTATTAGCTTTACAGCAGTATCAGATGCATTGTCAGATTTTAGATTCTCCTTTGCCCACTTTCATGCTGAAGCCATTCATAGACAAGTTAACTGATAAATACATGTTTATTTGTAACCAGTTGTATATGGAACCTCACTAAGAAGCTGAAGGCTGTCATAAAGACCAGCCAAACCTCCTATGAACTACAGCTAACAACTTTAGCCATGGATAAATGTAAGCCCTTCTTCAGTCATGTCAGAAAATTGAAAAATAACTCTCAACACCTCAAAATTAACACTAATAAGTAACTATTTAAACCAAGTAACACCTGGACAGGACAATGTATCCAGTAGAGCTATCAGGTAGGAAGCGCTGCACTCTGGTAGTAATTTCTTGATCAAACATTACAGATTTTTAAATTAGTCTCACTAGAGATTTGGAAGCCAAATGCACTTGACTGAAAGTAATGGATGCAGTGGCATGCGACAGGATGTGTCCAGGACTTTTATCAGGAAATGATATACAAAGAGAAAAGTGGCAGGGTTACATAAGTAGTATCATGCACAGTGAACTGTCAAAGAACTAAAGTATGCATTGTCACGGCTGATTAACAAACTAGAAATTAAACAAATCATATCCTGAATATGACCCCTAGCCACAGCAATGTCCTTTCACTGTCCATACTACTGGCTGCCATAGATTATAAGGTCACAGGTTCAGTAACCAGCTTTACCATAGTAGCCCTTTCATTTGTATACTCCAGATATAGAATCCTGAATGGCACTAGGTTTTAAATAGCCCAAAAAAAACAAAACATAGATCCCCCTTCAAAAGGGGAAGATACTGAGGACAGGTTTTGAAGTCTATCTGAGAAGTCCATCTATCCATTTAGTGATGGAGCTTTGAAACTTCAACAGATGAATCAGATGTTTAATGAAAAGACTGCAGAAGACACTATAATTTATGACTTACTGAAAGAGTGAACGGCAGAGCAGAATGGTGGCTAGTAATCAGTCAGAGTAAATGACAGGTCATACAAAAGGTTTGCTTTGTTATTACAGCAACCAGCTGGTCAGAAGTGAGATGACTATGCATGATTGTTGCCAGACCCTTAACAATGGAATCTGGCTTCAGTGTTTTTTCCTTAGTACATTTAGTAACAGGAAGTACCTGCTTTCCAAATGTCTCTGTGTTACATCTATTAATGGTGAAGAAAATTTGCACTACGTATTCTTTTTCAAGAACTCTTGGGTCTTAGGAGGGAGTGGACAATGCTTCCTAGATTGCAATGAACTTCAGACTACTGCTATTACCCTGAGCATCTGAAGAAACAGTAATGAGACATGAATAGAAAACTCATCTCTGTAGTAGCTTACTTATAACATTAACTTTTGGAAAGAGCTGAGCATTGATGTTTATCAAATAGGTTCTTTTGGACATCTAAGTGTCAAACCAGTGACTACAATGACTTCAGTCTCACTGATTTTTATTTATTTCAGTGGTATCAAACATACAGTAATTTGATAAATTGTAAGTGAAATGCAATGACAGTGTGAGTATTATTAACATTAAGTGAAAATATGCATATAGAAATATAGAAAATATGTATATAGAAGCGCTCGATAAACTAAATACTAGTACTCATCATTAAAGCTCAATATATAAAATAATGCATGAAAAATAAAGCATACTGGAATGATTATCTGTTCACAAGTGATTCTTTTAAGTGATTCATATTACAGGAACTAAGAAAAGGAACAAAACACAAAGAACAGAAATGGAAAATATTATTTCAGTAGTGAAAATTGTAGAGAGCTATTCATTATAGGTTATCATATAGCTTTATGGGATTCATCTGATACAGATACAGAAGTGGATTGCACATGTCTACACAAATAGAAATAAGAGAGTACATAATTTAAGTCTAATTTTTTAACTAGAGGTCATTTATTTCAGATGTAAAGAGGAGATCAGTGATTAGATATGAGTCTGTGAGAAGGAGATTCACATGCATGTGAAAACTGTAATATAGTACAGTAGCTTCCAAGGAGGAAGCATGTGGTTGGTTTTCACCTTATGTAGAATGCTCAAGTTCTTTAACAGGTTCAAAATTTATTTAGAGAAGTCTAGGGAAAAGATTGCAGACTTCAGATATATGTTGCACAACAGAATTATGAGTATGAATTGTGGCATTGTGCATAGGACCCATACCAATTAGCTGGTCTTAGACCAGATTACAGAACATCCTGTTTTAAAGATATTTGACACAGGCTCACTGAGGAGTAGGGGTATTAATTTTTAAAGTTCTTGTATTTCTTACTTGGAGAGATCTCCAGAAATGAATGTTTGGTAGTGATCATCTTGAGCTAAGGTGGTCATAAGAGTTTAATGTTGCTTTGTTTTTCTCTGTAGTTTATAATAATTTAGGATAGTATATCTGTTTAAAGTCAGTTCCTGCATAGTAAACCTTTATCCCATCACTTCTTAGCTGGGGATAAAAGTATGTAAGGTCCATCAAAATCCTTCAGCCTTAAGGATTTCTTAATGGCTCAAAATATTTTATCAAATGCCTTTAATATGGCAAAGAGTGAATAAAGCTTAAGTATACATTTAACATACCATAGTTTTATTAGTTCAATTTCTGTTCCAGAGAGTTATTTCTCCAGCTGTGCCCAACATCAAGTAGGTTGCATATTGTGAAAAATAAAAATTGTAGCAGTTTGAAAAGCATGACAATATACTCACAAATCTAAGACAGAAATCCCAGTCTTAGCAGTGTTGTACTTGGCATTATTACATCGGTAGTATTATGGCCTAAATTAATTCTTATAATAGTCTGCAGAATTTAAAAGCTAAACTTGCTAGTCCTAGCATGATACAGCATAATGCGTGCAATCACCATATGAACAGCCGTGATTCTACCTGGAATAGAAAGATGAACATGGTGATTAAATAATATGCACATGCGTGTCACACTAAGCCTACATGTATTTTTCATGTCACTGTGACGGGCAGCAGTGCTTATAGAATATGTGAGCTACAAGCAGTAACTGTTTCAGGCCAGAACACCTACTAGCAGTCATGTTGAGTTGGAGAAAGGCTAGAGCAAACAATGTAAAAGAACAAGCTGTCAATAAACTCAACCCTAGTAGGTGAGCATGAGCGGACAGCACAATACAAGCTTAGGCAAGGGCAGAGGAGCATGAGTAATGTGTAGTTATATATAAGCCAATCAATGTACAAACACCACTAATTAAATATTATGGATAAATACAGAATTAATTCTGTCTACTTAGAGACATAGCTACATAATAAAAAGGAAACATTGACAAAAGTATGTGAGGCAGACACAAGCTACAGTGTAACAAATAGAGTAAACATGATACATGTGAAATGAAGTTCAGTTGGAGAGGTCACATGACAGTTGGCAAGGAGAGTAGATACATTAGGGGATATTGCATATACTGCAGGTAGTGCCCATCAGTTGTATATCCAGAAAGTTATATTTTGTAACACACATTATGCTGTGACCCCCACAACCTACCTATAATTAAAAAATGTACTCACCTCTCAAACCGTTGCACTATGCACTTCAGAAGGGAATTTTTTATTGTCATTTTTGGGTACTTGTAACCAGAAAAAGGCTAATTTATAGTTAAAATTGTCATAGAAAAGTATGCATTATATAGGAATGTACATTACAATACTTTGGACAGTTATAAAAAAAATATGCCCTGTTTCTACTTTACATTTTCTGAGACATGCTCAGAAAAACTTGTACTCGTAGGAATACTTTGAATATGCCTAGCTACACCCATGGTGCAGATGTATGGACTTACTCTGCCATTGTGATATATACTGTGTGAGTAACCAAAGGAAATAATTTACATACACATGACTGGTATTAGAACATGCATGCAATTTTAAGAAATGGGAACCCCTTCATTGTCTTATATCTAGGAAGGCAACAATATTGAAGTTGTAATGGCAATGTGCACTCCTGTAACAATAGAGGCATTTCACTGATAAAAGCAGAACACAGACAAGGAAACACTAGTATATATAGCATACTTTATTTGCTTCCTTTGTTTCAATAACAACAAATTTTCATCCAAATAAAAATTGTAACAAGCAGTCACTACTTATATAAAAGCAGGACTAATCACATAAGTCACATGACAATGAACAATCACCATACTTAACTTGTTAAAAATGAAATTAATAAATGCTTAATCACCTTTCCTAACAATCAGTATAATAGGGTTTCTTAAGTTTCCTATCCTTTAAATAGCATTTAATATTAATAATGTCATTTAAACCTGGTTAGCAATCAGCTCTTAACCTTAACTGCCACTAGGTTTCTTTTATTTCCAATTTGTTTTCAAATTCATCCCACCCTCAAATTCATCTGTAAATGGTCTAAAACAAAAATAAAAAATGTTTTATAATTCTTACATTTTCTAGCATGTTTATATAATGCATATTTAATGTTTTCCATTTTGATGGCATAAAGATATTCCTCAATTCCTTAATTATTTTATCTACACTCCTGATGTTCATTACAAAGTAAAAAGTGGAACAACCAGAACACATAGCAATGTAAACGATGCCATAAGAACTGCAATTATGTCTATGTGAACTACTGAAGGTTCTATCAATATGTTCAGAACTAATGTAATGTCCTTCCAATATATATGTGTGTGTATATATATATATATATATATATATATATATATATATATATATATATATATATGTATATATATATATATATATATATATATATATATATATATATATATATGGATCTACTTTTCTTCATTGAAAATACACTTGTTCAAAAAAGAAAAGTAGATCCCCACTTCAGCGAAAGTGCACTTCAATGAAACTGCACTTTCGTTGAAGTATACTCACCGGATCCCTATCGGAAGCAACAAACACACAAAAAAAATCTTTTGCAGGGGGGCAAGCCCTCCTGCACCTCCCCATGTGGGGGGCTGTGCCCCCCACACTCCCCTACTTTAATATTTTCACTCCGAGATTGCACTACAGTGGGGAAAAGGGAATATTCCCTTATCCCCACTGTCCCACGATCTCCGCACTAGTTTGCTTAGTTGTACATCAACACTAAACATTGATGTACAAATAAGATGACATGTTTTTATAACTACTTTTTTTCTTTCTTATTTTGGTCTTCCCACGAAAGTGCATTTTTGATAAAATGCACTTTCCGCGGAAGTGCACTCGCGGATTTACGTTTCCTTGAAATGTAAATTTGTTGTAGTGACTGTATCCCATGTATATATATATATATATATATATATATATGTATATATATATATATATATATATATATATATATATATATATATATATATATATATATATATATATATATATATATATATATATGTGTATGTATGTATATATCTACAAACATTACAATTCCCACATTTATAGGTACCTTTAGGGTTATCTGTCCTAGGAAAATCTACTAAGGTGTTGTCAGCTTGTCATAATTTATTGATTCTTGTATTCTTTTTACAAGAAAAATTAGATTCACTCCCAATAATCTTACCTAACTCTATACTTCCCAAAATAATTTTCCAATTATGATTATTGGCCTCCATCACATTCTTACTATCTAATGTCCTGCTTACAGAAAAAGCAGCCCAGTTGTCTCTGGATATGGAATATTTAATGATTAAAGGTTTCCTAAGTATACAAAATCTTTTTCTGTTAATGAACAATAACTGTTTTCTCAAAGCATTCCTCCACTGTAAAAATATTATCAGAGTCAACTTTATGGTAGAATGATTGCCCAAAAATTCTTGATATGTTTTTTCAAAAGGTGATATCTTCATATAATAAATGAATACATGTAAAGTTGTTATGGATTACTAACTATGAAAATTCCAGTCCAGCTTTGGTGAAAAACAACACATATTCAGTATAAAACAATGGGGACATGATGAGAAGAATCGCAGGCACCTGTGAAATCACTGCAATAATAGTATTAATTCCAGAAAAAAGCACTTGTAGCAGAAATCTGCATGTTGTGAATGGTGGAAAGTGTAACCATTCATACATGCTGAGTGTGTATGTATGTATATATGTACTGCAATCCAGAAGTACATGACAAATATACAGGACTGTCACTTTGACCAGCATATTAATCCAATATTGTTCTGCTATCCATACTTACATTTGTCTACCTATAGCAGATGTGAGTTCTACACACTTACAAAATGAGGGGTATGGCCATGTGTCCTATAATAACATGCTCATAAATCAAGGCAAAAGTCAAGTAAACTCTGGCCCTTGACCACTGGTTTGAGTGTGTAAGAATGTCAGTATACCGCTATGCATAGGATGTATGCAGATGTGATACAAATAACACAAATGGATAAGTAGCCCATACAACACTTATGACAAAACAAACTTACACGGAAGCAGTATTGTATAATGACATCAGTTACAGGGGAGGTATATCAGCCATCATGTTATAATTAATTGTGTATGATGCATTTGTATGAGTGTAATCAATCATACCATGCATGCCCTTCCTGCATACACATACACCATACACATTGATATCAACGTACACATTGAACTCCCACACAGCTAAGTTGATTCACAGATTGCATAATGCAATGATCAAGAGCATGTATGCCTGATATAGAGGTAAGGCACACTCAGCTGTGTATGTCTCAGGCTCATACAGACTGATGCCCTGAAATTTGGAAATATTTATCAAGTTCCAGATGTATTATGATCTTGCTTGCATTCATACCTATAATTATTAAAGAACATAGGTTAATACTATGCTAACTGCCCTTGGTGGCCATTTTAAGTCTAGCCAATTATACCATTTGAGAATCAAACCCTGCTCCTTCTCCTGAGCCATACTCACCTCTTGCCTCTCTGAGGTATCCTGATCATTCCTCATGTGCCTTCTTGTTTCCAGCTATGTCTTCAGTAGCTGCACAAAACAGAAAAATAATGTGCATGCGTATTGCCTGGCCAATCCATGGTATTGTATAGGCTGGTGATGGGTCAATATAGTTAAGCTCACAGGTGTTCACAGTTCTAAATTCTGTCTCCTTTCAGCTCAGGAGGTCATGCTTGAGCATCTTCTTGTCGTTATTATGGTGACAACATTGTGCACAAGTGCGTGAAATGTCAGTTGCACTGATGACAGGCTTGGCCAAACCATTACAAGCCCTCAGCTTTGTACTGAGACCTAGTATATCTTCCTGTAGAGGAGAACTACAGAGATGCTGGAATACTGTTGACACCATCATTGGGGTCTAAATGGAACAATACTCTCACCTTTGCCAGCCATGTTTTCTGAAGTATACCTGAAAATATCGCAATGAATTGGCACCCAATTTAGATTTTGCATGTACCTGGTTCAGTGATGGACAATCTTGTCAGCTGCATTTGTGCATTTGAAAGCATATGAATTACCTGGCAGAGAAACTGTTTATTATTCCTTCAGAATACACTGCAGTTGTGAAATACGGCATAGAGATTTGGCCATGTGTGATGCTCACTGTATTTATACATGTTCCAGTATGAAATCCTCAGATGCTCTTTGATGATGATATCTGAATTACATTTCAAAGGATATACTGTCACTTCTAACCACGTTTTCTGTTATGACAGATGGTAATCATACATATAATCTTCTGACACATTGAAAAATATGACATAAAATCTATGATGTTGATAATAATCAGTGTTGGTATGAGATAACATTATACAAATTGGGACATAATGGATTGGTGGGACATGCAAACTATAAACTTTGACTAATAACACCTAGGAATTGAATCTATGATTAAAAAGAAGACTAAAGTGCTAAATATTTTTTATTGTTAGTGCAAAAGAACTAAGATTTCGAGTAAGTAAGCTGAGGTATAACAATTTCAACATGTGTGGAGATATAATTATAACAATCCTCTATATCTTTGACTTTAAATTGCTATGTTACTGAACTTACATGTTAAAGCAGTTATCTATCTCTATAAATCAATGTTATATGCACTGATTTAAATGAGCTGAATAAAACATGTTGGGGTAGGTGCCATGCATACTTTATGTGACATACTGTTCTAAACAGAAGGAATAAACTGCTGCAAAAGAAACAGAAGGAAGAAACTGTTGCAAAAGAGAGTAAAATCCCATTAGTGGAGGAGCTCCCTGGTCAGCCCCAGTAAGAAGCTGAGATCCCTTATAAGATTCTCCAAAGCTAGCTATGAAAACAAAATCACCACTAATTCTAAGGACAACCACAAAGCATTCTATAGCTATGACAAGAATCTTGATGGCAACACCCAGATCTGCTCTGAGTTACAGCACAAAGGCACGAAAATTACAGAACCAACTGATATTGCCAACATCCTGGCAGATAGGTTCAGTGCTAACTCCCCCCCCCCCATCCCCTAAAGGGCCCATATCTATACAGGAAGAATGCAGAGTCCCTGTAATTACAACTATGCAGGTAAAAGCTGCAATCTCTAAAGCCAAAAACAAAGCATCCATGGGACTGGACAACATCCCAGGCTGCGTTTTACAAGAACTTCAAAATGAACTGGATCCCCACTTAAGCACCATGTTCAATAATAGTCTCACATCAGGCTTTGTGCCCACTGAATGATGCACAGCAACAGTTATCCCACTCCATAAAGGGGGAGCAACCACTGATCCCGGGAACTATCTACCCATTAGCCTGACAAGCCTGGTCTGCAAGGCCATGGAATGTATCATCATGGAACTCATAAGCAAATACATTGGTAACCTCCAAACTCTGGATCCCACCCAGTTCGGGTTTGTAAATTACAGATCATGCCTCCTGAACCTAATGATTGACTTCTTTGAGGCAGTCATCAAAGCCGTAGATGAGGGTAAGGTGGTTCACACAGACTATCTTGACCTCGCCAAGGCTTTCGACACCATCCCCCATTCTGGAATTATAGCTAAACTCACTAAACTGGGTATAAATCCCTATGTCACAAGATGGGTTGCAACTGGCTCACTGGAAGAACCCACACTGTAAAAGTTGCAGACTCCAAATCTGACCTCAAAGCAGTGACAAGTGGAGTACCACAGTGTTCCATCCTGGGACCTCTCCTGTTGGTATCTGCTTCTCTGAAGTACAGACTAACACAGAAGACCTCTGGTTAATGAAGTTTACAGATGACTGCAAACTAGGAGCCATAGTCAAGTCCCCAAATGATGTGGACATCCTGTCTCGCTGAGTCAGATGCCTGGTGTCAGAGCCATGGCCTCAAGTTCAATGCCAAAAAGTGATGTGTCATCCTCTTTGGTAAAAACTCTGTACCCATGAACTAACACATAGGCAGCAATCTACTTAACACTGAATGTGTGATAAGAGACCTTGGGACCCAGGTGGACAGTAGTCTCTCCTTTGATAGTCACATCACCACAGTAGTCAGGAAGTCATTCTACGTTGCACACCTCATCATAAAAGGGTTCTCATCCAGGAAAAAAAGAGATCATTGTTCCCCTCTACTCGACACTCATTAGACCCATTATAGAGTACAATGCCCCTTTTAGAATGTACCTCACAAGACATCTGCAGCAGCTGGAAAGACCACAGAAGTACCTCACAAAGAGGATTACTGGCCTCAAACAAATGCCCTACACTGACTGCCTCAAAAATCTCCAGCTTTACTCCATTGCATATCGCCTACTCCGAGGTGATCTCAGCCTAACATATAAAGCTATGTCAAACCCAGAGCTGTTGGACATGCTACACCTAAAAAAATTCCAATCCCTCCGAGCTACACACTCTAGGGACCTAAACCTTGTCACCACAATGAACAGGACATGCAGGAGGGATAGATTCCTATCCCAGAGACTTCCCATACTCTGGAACAGGCTACCCATCTATGTCAAGCAAAGTTCTTCATTAGCACTCTTCAAGAAAACTCTTGATGAGTGGATGGGAAATAGGAAATACACCCCGGGGATCACTTCTGTGTCTCTGCTCAACAGTGGCACAGGAAAATAACTTTCTAGGGTGGCGTAAGCCAGGTAACCTTGTTGGTTAGGCTTATGTAGGCTCTTGGGCCGATAGCCTAGTACCTACCTATGAACCTATGAACCCCTAAAAATGATATTTGTGCTGAGTCATATTTTCTGAAAGCAAACTATTGTAAAGATTATACATATGCAAGTGTAGTTTAAAAATTAATTTTAATGAACTGAATATTTTTAATATTTTTACACTTTGCAATTCCAGGTGTTTGTCTTTTAACTTTTTAATTGAATCAACCATGTGATTAAGTTAATTGTGTATATATGGCAATTAATTTACTGTGTTACTTTGTCTGATGAAGTTTTACTCATTGAGGTAAGACAAAAGCACTTACTTTATTGGTTTGAAATAAATTATCTTTGTGGAATATATCACAGCCAGTAACCGTTATTTTTTATTTTATTTAAGTGTTTTACCTTTCGCTAGTTTGTTTTCATGGTTTTGTTTTATGTGTCTGCATGGCAGTCGAATCTACTTCCACACAATGATTACTCTTCTCACAGGAGAATGAGCACCTGAATAACTATGAATCTAGCAATGTGGACATTCAGCATCTTGTCAATGTTGTTTTAGCATTGCCCAGAAAAGTGGACGCTATATCAGCAGCCATCAACAGTCTTTCTATAATGACTCCAGCCATGGAACCTAACGTTCAACATACAGTTGTACTAGAGAACAGTCCCATTGCATCTCTGATAGGTGAACCTGACCCGAACGGGAGCTCTGCATGTGAATCCAGCATCATAAATAGTAGTATTACCGGTGGTGGTGTACAGGAATCGCATGTCTCTCTCCTGCAGCTGTTAACTCAGAGTGAAACGAGGGTTATTCAGCTGGTTATTGTGAGCAGGTACTGCCAATTTGAACACTGTTTTTACTGATTTGAAGCATTTGCTTGTCCAGCCTGTGCTTTTAAGTGAAGGCAGCTTGCGCACTGTGGACAGTTCGGCAGCTGACCCCGAAGCCAGTAACTTTAATATAGTGGAGAATTTAAAGATTCTTGATACAAAATCATTCAAAGTTAAAAAGCTACAACTTGAAGTAGCATATTTTAAGGAGTGCCTGTCAAGATGCCAAGTACCTAAGCGACTGAGATCCTGGCATTTTCCTACCAAATTGGTCTGAGGTTCACCATTCCACCAGGATTTATTAGCCTTATTTGACAGGCAAGGTCTCGAGTTGATTGAGATGTTTATCAAGCACTACACAGTAATAATTGACAAATTAAACAATTAAAATGGTATCTTAGATGGAAATATAACCAATGAAATTGATTTTACTCTGTACAAATACTAGTATGAACTTATTTTCACCAGTATCAACGGCCAAATTACCAAAATGAAAGCTACTAAGAATAAGAAATTATCCCATGACAATAATGACTAAAGCAAAGGGGTTGCTTACCCCAAGACACCACCTACACAAGAATGGCTTAACCCTTCAAATTATACTCACAATAATGTTGATAATGTGGGTAATCAGCCCTCCGATAGGCGGGTTATGGAATCTCCAGGGTGAACTTCCTCAGAGTGTAGCTATGCGACGGCAGCTTCCTCACTAGGGGGACAGAACTTGGGAGACTATAATTACAATTGGAATGGGCATTTAAAGAACAGCAATAAGAAAAATAACACCAACAATTATAGCAGACAAACTCTGAATGACCCAGTCAATCACAATAGAGCCTTTGACAGCCATGAACCGGGTACTAGTAGCAACTCTCAAAATTTTCACAGGAAAGGCCAGCAGTATATGAATTCAACAGGCAATGGGAGACCCTTCCAAGGGAAGAATCAGGGGATGAATCAGGTAACTCAGAGGTAACTGACAATCCGGCTAGGGATATTCTAGCTGGTGTTTATTGCACGGACAATGGTGCCCCTGCCAAGAGTTTCAGAATGACCTTTAATAGTAGCCAGGATTTCAAGATCTTTAATTATTCCAGTATAGAAGTGGACACTACCTTAGTGGACTTATTAGCAAAAGGACAAACTTTTGTTCCTGACTTAAGAGCCAGTATAGCAAAAACAATCATTGATCTAAGGTTATTTGTTCGTAAAATTTATTTGGAATTTTTGTTTAAAGAACAACCAATGGTGACGAATGAATGTAAAGTGTTGAGTACCTTTAACCCACCATTACCCCCTGACTTATTAGTGTTTGAGCAAGTTTGTGAATTGGACTTAGTGGATAACCTTGAGGTCAGTAGGCATAGGCCTTCGGGCAAAGTCAGTAATTTTACCAGACAAGAATGGGAGAGTTTGAATTGTTTAAGCTTTCAGAATGTCAGAGTTGTTAATCCTGACAAAGGTGGAGAGCTTGTGTTTTTTGACAATGATGATTATATTAGACGTATGTCAGGATTACTCAGTTCAGATCATTATAGTCTAGCCTCCCTAAATGAAATGAACCAAGCTCACCAGAAGATAAAAGTTTTCCTTAATGATTTGTTTATAGAATCTAGGATTTCTTTAGAACTATGTAATTACTTGTCATGTTTGGCTCCTCTTACTCCAGTGATTTTTAGAATCCTGAAGGTCCATAAGAATCTCATGGATCCACCACTTTGACCTATAGTTAATGGGAGAAATTCCATTACCTATTCTTTGGCGAAGTACGTAGATACAGTGTTAAAAAAAAATGTTGATAAGACTGATTATATCTGTAGAGATTCAGGGTCATTTTTGAACAACATCAATGGCCTAGATTCTAAGGATGATATTATACTCTTGACCATTAATGTAAAAGACCTCTATGCGGTAATACCCGTTGACACTGGTATTGAATGGGTAACCAGCTTAATCAGAGCAATAGGTGGCTCAGAAAGGGAAATCGAGTTTCTAGAAGAATTGTTAGATTTAATTTTGACTAACAATTATTTTATCTTCAATGGATGTTATTATTTGTAGAAGACGGGTGTTGCAATGGGCTCCCTATGTGGGGCAAGTTTTGCCACCCTTGTGATGGCCACTGGGAGCAGCTATATGCCTTCAACAATAACTTGTTTAGGAAGAATATCTATTATTACACTAGATATTTGGATGATGTTTTCATCACATTTGAAGGTATGGTTGATGACATCCTGAATTTTTGTGACGTATTTGAATGAATCTAGTCAATTTTTGAGATTTACTCATAGTTTGGGTGTGGAGAGTATAACATATCTAGATGTTGAGTTATACAAGGATAGAAATGCAAAATTATTTAAAGCTAAAATACATAGGAAATCAACCTATTCCAACTCATTCCTCCACTTCATCAGCTGTTACCCTACCAACAGAAAAGATCAGTGGTAAAGGACAACTGGTGAGAGCGTCCCGGATGGTGTACGATGAAAAAGAATTTAGAGTTGAATGTCAACTATTGCATGACATGTTTTTAAAACGTGGTTATCCTTCTCAGTTATTGGATGAATTAGTCTTTGAAGTACAGCACAAAAGTTTTAATGGTGAATACAACCCCATCCTAGCACCCAGACGTCCTAATTCTAATGGTACTACAAACCACCAGGGTTGACCATTTACATCCACTAAAACCTGATTTATTTAAAGTCACCTTTATCACATCCTTTAGCCTTGACGCCCCTGTTATAAGACAGATTATTTGTAAAAATTCGAATTTATTAGTGTCAGATGTGGACCTGGGCCCCATTGTTGTACCATCCCCTAGGATCACTTACAGAAGAGGTCCTAACCTTAAAAATCTGTTGGAGAGAGTTAGGACCCCTTTGTCAAGAGCAACTGGTATGTGTAAGTGTGAGAGTTGCTCATATTGTAGACACATGGAAAAACCTATGGATTCCTGGGGGTACTCTCTATATGCAGACAGTAGATGGGACAAATATTTGTCCCACACTCTCTTAAACTGGTCTGCTAATGCCTGTAGCGTGGTCTTTAGTGTAGAGTTTAACCTCTCAACAAGACCATTATTATGGAGATGGAAGGGGGTGGAGTTTCCATCTCAAACTCACCAATGAATGGAGCTGTGGGCAGCAGCAGAGACACTATATGATGCCCTATAGGTGAAAGAGTTGTACAGATCAACCACTTTGGGGCATCTACTGTGGTGCACTGTATTCTCAGAATAGGAGAACACAGATCACAGACTGCATGCCGTAGCAGGGCTAGCCACTCGATGGTGTAATATATGACTCTAGGTGATTTGGTCATGTTGATTAGCAGTAGCAATGTGAAAATTACATTTTAGACAAAAATATGTGTTAAGCCTGGTGTATATGCCTGACATAAACAACTGTCATCCCATTGAAAGGCTGTGTCTTTGACATGTGTGCTTGTTGGTATAAGTTGTGAGGGAACAGACTTTTTTCATAGGTGGTATTTGATTTTCCTTTCTTAAATGAGTGCTGTGTACAATTTGCAAAGTCCTCTTTTAAGAGGGCATGACTGTTTGCTACTAGAAGAGGCTCATTGACTTGTATTGTATAATAAAAAGTGTTGTTCTGCTCACGTCCTTAGCAAATTTTTAATAGATGTTGGTATACAGGAAGATAAAAATGTTTTGATAGCATTTTCATTTCGTACACTTTATTCCCTGTTAATGCTGCAATATATTCCAGTTACACATTTCTTCATCCTTAGATTTGTCATTATAACATTCAGTGTGTGTGTGTGGGGGGGTTCCATTTCTCTATTAGATGTGTGTATTCATATGGTTCAGTTATGTACATTTTCTTTAATGTTGGATGCATAAATGCATATTTCTTTTCTTGCCAGTCACTGCTTTCTTTTCTGAAACATATATTTTATTTGCATTTTTTTACTCAAATACAGGGATATGGCCCATGTAAACCTGCATTTTCATATGCTGAAAATGAGGTTATAGTACAGGCCCACCATCAACATGGATCACTCCTCTTATGGAGTGTAGCTGACAAGCCCATCTGTGACCATATGTCAAAGCAGGTGGTCAACAGTGTCAGTGTTGTGGGTGGCCATGGCCCTCAGTATGGCCACATCAGACACTGGGCCATTAACATGATCAGCAAGGCCAAAAAAATCACTCTGTGCTGAGATGAAGAAGTTCCTGTTCACGGTAAGGGTTCAAGGCAGGTCATTGGGGGTTACCAGTGTCATGCTGGATATAGGTGGAAGACAACCAGAGAGTTTCTACTGTTGAAGCTTTGAGTATGCCATTAATATATATTTTGTCTATATACATATATATATATATATATATATATATATATATATATATATATATAGAGAGAGAGAGAGAGAGAGAGGAATAGAATAGAGATATACTTGTGTAAGAGCTTAGATTTATACCTAGCTTGCTTTTGTCTTTCATGTGTCATTTTGATTTTAATGCTTATCATCTCTGTATCCATCTCCATTTTGTCTGTTTAGATATATTTCACAGGTTCATAGGTATATACTAGGCTAATTGCCCTGGAGCCTTTACAAGCCTAGCCTATAGAAGTGCCCTGGCATTGTGCCACCCGACGTTAGTTCCCAGTGCCTCTATCAAGTAGAGCCACTGGAGTGATCACCGGGGTGAACTTTCTATTACCCATCCACTCATCAAGATTTCTCTTGAAGAGGGACAGCAAGGTGCTCTACTTAACATGTAGGTGAAGTCTATTCCATAGCATGGGCAGTCTCTTAGTGAGGAACCTGTCCCTCCAGCATGTTCTGTTGATTGTGGTAATGAGGTTGAGGTCTCTGGAGCATGTGGTGTAGAGGGATTGGGATTTCTTTAGCTGTAGCATTTCAATAGAGCTGGGTCAGACATGGCTTTGTAAGACAAGCAAAGATCACCTCTAAGAGGTGATATGAGACAGAGAATAGCTGGAGTCTTTTGAGTCTGTCTGTGTAGGACATGTGTTTAATGCCTAGGATCCTCTTTGTGAGGTACTTCTGTGGCATCTGCAGCTGTTGCAGGTGTCTAGTGAGGTACATGCCAAATTGGGCATTATACTCAATGACTGGTCTAATGAGGGAAGAGTAGAGAGCGACGATGACCTCTTTCTTCCTGGATGAAAATCCCTTGGTAATGAAATGTGCCACATAAAAGGGCTTTCTGATTATAGTGGCAATGTGGTGGTCAAAAGGGAGGTTGCTGTCAACCTGCATCTCTAGATCTCTTATAATGCCTTCAGTGCTCAGTGGGCTCCCACTGATGTGGTAATTAGAGGGAACTGAGTTTTTACCAAAGGGGGTGAAGACACATTTTTTTTGGCATTATGCTTAAGGCCATGGTTTCGACACCAGTCATTGATCTCAGTGAGGCCTTTCTGTAGGATGTCTGCATCACTTGGGGACTTAACAATGGCTCCCAGCTTACAGCAGTCTGCAAACTTGGTCAGCCAGAGTCCCTTTGTGTTGGCCTGGACTTCTGAGAAGTAGATGTTGAACAGGAGAGGACCCAGGACCGATCACTGTGGGATTCCATTCGTGGCTGCTCAGCAGTCTGCCTTGGAGTCTAGTACTTTCACACTGTGTGTTCTATCTGTGAGCCAATTTGCAACCCACCTAGTGATGTAGGGGTTGATGCCCAGTTTGGTGAGTTTATCAATAATTCCCAAGTGAGGAATGGTATCAAAGGCCTTGGCCAGATCAAGGTAGGCTGTATGCACTGCCTTACCTTCATCCACAGCCCTGGTGACTGACTCAAAGAAGTCAACCAGGTTGAGCAGGCATGATCTCCTTTTCAGAAAGCTAAATTGTATGGGGTCTAGAGTTTGGAGATTTTTTATATCTTTGTTAATCAGGTCCATGATGATGTGCTCCATAGCTTTACATATCAGACTTGTCAGGCTAATGGGATGATAATTCCCAGGGTCTGTAGTCGCTCCCCCTTTATGGAGAGGGATGACTGCAGCAGTGCACCATTTGGTAGTGGCAAAGCCTGAGGTGAGGCTGTGACTGAACAGGGCACACAGATGTGGTGCCAGTTCACTTTTTAGTTCATGTAGAACACATGGATATTATCGGGTCCTATGGAAACTGTATTCTTGGCCTTGAACAATGCAGCTTTAATCTGTGATGCAGTAACGCTGTGTGCCTGGCATTCTTCCGGTATTGTGATTTGTCCTTGGGGGGGTAGAGGGGTACAGTTGGCACTGAATCTGTTGGCCAGTATGTTGGTAATATCTGTTGGCAGAGTATAGGAGGTACCATTAGGCAGTAACTCAAACCAAATCTGGGTATTGCCATGGAGGTTCTTGATATAACTATAGAAGGCTTTGTGTTTGTTTTTACTGTCTTCTGCAATTCTGTCTTTATAGCTGGGTTAAGAGGTTTTCATGAGGGATCTCAACATTTGTTGAGACTAATAAGGGAGTTTTTCCATCTTAGGACTTCACTTTTTTCTGCAACAGTTTCTTCCTTTTGTTGTAGAGTTTATTAATGGCAGGGGATCACCAGATTGGCTTCCTTTTTTGGAGGAGAGCATCTTGGTTCTGTTGGGTATGGCTAGTTCCATGCATTTATATACATGTTCGTACAGTACATTGGTGTATGATTTGGCAGTCTTGCAGCTATTTTCCATTGGCATGGGTGCAGTGAAGTTACCCACCTCTGTTTTTTAGGAAACCAAAGTCAATTTTGGAGAATTTTTTCAAGGTGGTTACCTTTGCGGGGGTGTGTGGGTGAAATCTGGATTTCCAAGGTGATTAGTTTATGGTCAGATCTGACCAGGGAGGGATTGACTACTAGTGTAGAGCAATGGTCACCCATGTTAGTAATAACCAGGTCAAGGATGGTGCTTCCTCTTGTGGGGGTCAGAATGAGCTGACCAGCAGGGCACTGGAATTGCTGAATTCCAGGAAGCATTGGGCCAGGGTATTGGTGCTTGAGTAGTTCTCCCAGTTGATGGAGGGGTAGTTGAAGTCTTCTAGTATGAGAGTGTTGTGTTGGACCTTGATAAATTCCAGTGTGCTTAGGAACATGGAGTGAGAGTCTAGGGAAATGGTTAAGGACCTATAGCAGGCTATGACCTGGATTGCCATCTTACCCAATATTAGTTGTACCTGATGTATCTCAGATGCGTTATGCTGGGCTACTAGTCTGGAGGTGTGCATATCCTTTATGAATATGGAGACACCACCACCTTTGGAGATGTGGTCCATGTTTTGGGATTGAAAGGTGTGAAATGAGTTATAGCCTGGTAGTGCAGGCGTGTTTCTACCACTTTAAAACAGCTCTCTGTTACAGCACAAATGTCGATGTTATCCATTTTGAGGAGTGCTTCCAGTGAGTGCATCTTGAGATTTAGATTTCTAGCATTGAGCAGCATGACCCTCAGATTGCATTTATTTACAGCTGTTATGGTGGTACTTTAGTCTTTGGAACACTGCCTAAAAAGGCACTATAGGGGTGGCAAGAGCATTAGCCAGTACCCGGGGTGACAGATGCAGGTCATCTCTGGCATAGCATCGAGGTCTATCAGTCATGTCACCCCAAGCAGACAGATACTGGATCCCCTTAGAATGACACCTGAAACTTAGCCAATTATTGAAGTCAATCATTTTTTGTTTGTACTGTGGTATTATTCTGGGTGATGGTAGGATACTGCTCAGGGCTAGGGTCATACCTGCCTGGGCCACATAATTCAAGAGCTCCACCATGTCTCTTTTCATGTAGTCCAGAGAGGTGCATCTCAGGTCATTCACACCCACATGGACAAAGACAGAGTCATACTTGTACTTCTTGTGCAGTGACCTGAGTGGGTATGTTATGTGTCGGATTCTGGCACCTGATAGACTGCTGACTGTTACCTTCTCCTTATTCAACCAAGTGAGTGGGACATCTGTGTGCCTCATTATTGAGTCCCCTATGATTAGTGTATTGGGCAAGGTGTTTAGCTTTAGGGAATTAGGCTGTGCTGTAGTGGTCGAGTGTGTTTCTGTCTTGGAGGTCCCTGTTGTTTGGGTAAATTTCTATTGAGAGCCTCCATGAAGGTGGGTGTGTGGTTTGTGTTTTTATGTGAGAGATGTGATGGTGGGTGTTCTGAAGGGCTATGTGTTCCATGTGGTATGGTGTGGTGTAGGTGTTGACCTTCTCCTCTTGACCAGCTAGTCCGATCTTGGCTGGAGAGTGCATAGCTTCCATTTTGGTGATATAAGTGCAACTCTCACAAGTCTAAGTGTTGGGAGGTAAGAGGAGATGTTTGTCTGTGTGCATGAGGTAGTTGCTACACTGCCTCAGAATGCTGAAGTGCACCAGGTTAATAGGAGAAAGCACAGGAAACTGCCTTTAATCATGCCAGGAGGGATAGTCATAACTACTAAGTGTAAGCTTTTTCCGTGAAGAACAACTAGTGCTGATGGTACTTAGGTGCGCTACAATAATTACTGCAAAAAACCTGTTGAAGTGCAAAGCGATTAAGCTATTTGAAGTGCAATAGAGACATAGAGAAAAAACTAGCAAGATTCAAGGCAAAAACTGAAGAGTAGACTTTCTGGCACCAGTAATAGTTTACCTCAGCTAGGCGCCACTAGGCAATTACATTGAAAAAATGACTAAAAACAAGTGCAGAAAACAGTAAATTAGGAGAAAATCAAAATGGAGGCACTTAGAGTATCAGAAAAAAATGCCAGCAGATCTATAAATAATTCAGTCAATACTTAAGTATATTTGATAATGAAGTTCCACAACAACCTGAAAATGGTATGGGCACATCTTTCTTTATTTGTATTAACTTATATAAATTTGTCTTGCAGTATACCTTAACTCCTTTTTAAATTGCATTTGCATCTGTCATTGCTTAACTCATGGTTACATAGCATAAGTCCGATCAATTGTTCCTTTATTTGTCTTTATGTTGCATTTTGTTGCTCTAATCACAGGTGAGCCGACCACAGCAATGTGGAGCTCCTACTGGCAGATGCCGAAGTATCAGTAGTGTCTGATAATGATGAGGGTCATAATGAAGAGGCACATTCTGGGATGCAGATAGTCAGTCTGACACTGAAGTTGTAGCTCCTATATCCCCTGCCCAGAGTTTGGACACAGTCAGTATGCCTATGCATACCCATTATATGGAGTCATCTAAGATAAGACAGGTTAAGGGTGACATGGTTAATCAGGGAAGTGTGGCTAGTCCAGTTACACAGCTGGAAGAGTCTTCCCCTATCCATCAAGATAGTGAAGTACCATACAGGGATGTTGGTAGAGGTGCTCAGAGGAGGCATGATTTTTGCCATTCCTCCGATGTTGGTGTTTCAATAAGTGCCATGCAGCATAGGTATAGGCCCATCATGAAAGTACAAGTGCATTTCACCTGAGCCTTGGAAGAGATAATCAGAGTATTGCATGTTGTGCATTCTGATGTGCAAGGCTGCCTATACTGTGTGGGCTACTCCCTGGACTGGATGAATTACAAATTGGATTGTGCAGCACTTGTAAAGGAATTCTCAGAAAACCAGAGAGGACCAACCATGGCTAGGTCTATGACAACTTTAATAAAGTAAAAAAGAGTAAGTGCTTTTCTGACCTGCACGGTCACTTCCTTAGACTCAAATATAATTAAAGTACTATTTTAACACTTAAATAGTTTATCTCATTCTTCATGGAGCAATTAATCCATTAGACTACTTAAAGGAATGTTCACTAAAAACCTTAAAAACAGTAACTCACATGCAAAAAGGACACACGTATACATAAAGAATTAAAACAAACAATCAAATACTAGAGTTCAATGGGGAGAGTGTGTGTGCACGTAGCACTGGTTTAATAGAAACTGTGTCACTGATGCCTGGTACCTTGTCTGCATAAAAATATGTAATCCATCTTAATTCAACTAGCTTTGTTTTATTTTTAATATCTCCCTTCTAAAATTTTCTTTGACAATCTCAAGTACTAAAAATGTAAACATATGATTTATACCAAGGTTCATAACGTGTTTAGCCAATGCATTAGACTCCTTCTTACTCCTAATATCTCTTAAGTGCTCCATAATATGTTCCCTTAAGGACCTATTCATCTTAACTATATAGAAAGCTTTGGATTCCATACAAATACTATAATAAACAACGTTCTTCATGGAACAGTCTGCCTAAAAATTAAACCGTCCCATTATGCATATGCACAAATGAAGGTTCTGTATATATGGAGCTGCAAACACTACAGCTCATGACTTGCATCAAAAACATCTTTCAGCACTGGTTACAGGTATTTAACATTTAACATTTAATTATTACAACAGTAATGTAATCAAAATTAATAACAAACATCTTAAAATACTGAATATAAGCACTTATTCATTTGAATTAGTGCAAATTAATTGAAACAACAAATAGAACTAAGCATTAGATAAAGATAGCTATCATCTTTGTCAACTAAAATAGTTTATTTTGAAATTGCCATAAAATTCATTAGTTACTGATCATAGATTATTTTTCCTTGTTCATTTAAATAATTTAATGAAGAAACACTGATTTTCTCAAAGTGAATATAGGTATTGATTACTCAAAGCTAACCTTTCAGTTATTCACATAAAAAGGGGAAAAAACATCAGCTTCTGTTTTGTTGTTTCTTTCGAGTGAAACTGATCAATCTCGGTGTATCTGTGTGCACGTAAATGAAAATGTGTGCTTTAGGTTAACTTGTATGAAGATATAGTACTCTATTTGTACATGATTGTTTAAATCAATATATAAAACTATACTTTATTGCTGTTTTAAAGACATGCTTTCTTGTGAAAACAATTTGTTATTAATGAAAGTTTTTGAATCTGGCATTCTCATCTTGCAGAAGGGAACAATAAAAATGCAATCATGTATACCGAGTAGAGTTTTTCTTTTTTAAGTGACCATTTTTGTCACAATTTGCTCAACCCTTTCTTTTTTTTTCAAAAGTTCTATTAAAACAGTAAAGTAAAGCTTTTACTAACCTCAAGGAGTTCAGCAAGCCACTGCATAATCTGTTTTCTTTCTTGTAACTTTGGTGTCTCGGCTTCTGCCACTGCAACTAACATGAGATAAGGGCAACTTGTAGCCATTTGCACTTCCCATGCACAAAATAAATACTTGTTCCTCCTATGAGTTAATTGGTGACTAAATATATCAGAAATAATTTCAGAAGTCCGGATATCATAGAAAGTCCTTTGAAACACAAATAAATGAACAAGGAAGCGGGAATGAAAGGGAAAGGGAAGTAAACATGAAATCAGTAAATTTTAATATCTTTAGAGCTATTTATTTACACAGGATTCACTGACTGTATATTTTCATGTGCAAATTTAAGGTTATCTCTACCCATCATACAGTTTTTGTGTCCTTATATAATATGAAAGAACTCCTAATCATTAGGAGCTGTATACTTAATATTATACAAAGCAATTATGAGTTATTTCTTACCTGTTATACATATGGACACACTGCTTAATATCTCTGCTAATAATATATGTATTTACTTACATGAGAAACATGAGAAACTGTATTAGTTCATCATTATCCTCTTTTTATTTATTTATAATGTATTTATCATTCATAATTAGTAATTGTTTGGAATATAATATTTCAGTAAATCAAATATGCATCTGTTTTTACCCTTGTATATTTAAGAGAGGAAATAGCTGCTTGACCTATTGATAAAACAATATCAAGTAGCTGTAATTTCTTGGTGAATATAAAGTTACATGAAAGAATGCCGTGGCAATATATAAGTGCAAACTATTATACTGCTTTATTATTTACATGAAATTGAACTAAGAAGATATATTGCAAAACTGATTTAAATCATTTCCCCTGACAGTATATATACATTATTAATAGTTAGTTAGTAGTTAATAATGAATGTAAATTTAACTTTGTAGTAGTAGGCAAAATCTAGGTTAAGTAATGTATAGGTAAGAGTTGGGAATTCTTTGTAAAATGAATCATATAACAGTGAATATATTTATGCAATGTATACTATTTTCCATTTTGAGAAAAAATGCCTTTAATTCATTTATTAAATAATAAAAATAAGAGTAAATATACACTGTTATGACATAAAAATGACACAATTAATCTATGATATGGTACATTGTATATATTATGTAATTACTAGTAACATAATGCATAATATAGTTATGATATGGGACTCATTGAAAGCTTATATATATGGTAGAACCCTTACATGGTTCAAAAATAAAAATCAAAGAATTGGAATCAGTATTACAAAATATACAATTTCAACTGTTATTAATTAAATCTAATAATACTGCAAACACTCCTCATAATAAAAAGAAAATAGAAGACTTAAACAAACAATATATTGAAATTTTAGCTCATAAGACTAAGCTGGCATTAGAAAGATTAAAAATAAGCTCCTATGCTGCAACATCTAAACATGTGCATAACTTATCCATTTGGTTTAAAATGCAATCTAAAGCTAAAAATATTGTTAATGTATTACATGAGGGTAAAAAAAAGAAAAGTGTCTGATATAGGAGATATTCTTGATGCCTTTAAATATCATTACATATCATTACAAAACAAGTAGCTCAGAAGTTAATGACTCAAACTTAGAACTAATCTCTTCTAAACTTAAGAAAATTGAAGAAAAATTTAAATTAGATCTCTAAAACTAAATTACATATAAAGAAGTCACAGATAGAATCAAGGAATGTAAATCTAACAAAGCCCCATGAACTGATGGCATCATTATAGAAATATATAAACTTTTTCCTACATCTATCACTTCCTTTTTCCTGAAACATTACTTGAAATTCAGGCACAAAGTATCATACTTCCTACTTGGAGATACTCCTTAATTACTCCCATTATAAAAGAAAATAAAGACCCCAAATATTGTAGTGCTGACAGACTAATTAACTACTAAACAATGACTACGAGATATGTGTGTCCATTATGGTTAATAGAATAAAACCCCCTTTGTCTCATATAATAAATGAAGATCAAACTGCCTTTATAAATAATAGACATACACACAATGATATAAGGAGGGTACTAACCCTTATCAAATTCTTAAATAGAGAAAATCAAGAAGCTTTAATGATTGGATTAGATATAGAAAAGGCTTTTGATTCTTTAAACTGTGATTACTGTCCATAGTATTACCTCCATTTGAAATCCCTTCTTCCTTTATTTCACTCATAATGAATACATATATAAAAACAATATAGCTTATGTTAAACTAGGGCCATTTACCTCAGAATTAATTCATCTAATTAAAGGCACTAAACAAGGTTGCCCCATGTCACCCTTTATGTTTGTGTTGGCTATTGAAATATTTGCCATATTAATATGAATCAACCCAAAGATAAAAGGTATTGATATATATAATCAATATAGTTCTAAAATAATGTTATTTGCTGATGATGTGCTTCTCACATTATCTAACTCAAAAATAGCTTTAAATGAATTAGATTCATTAATAGGGAATTTTCATACAACTTCTGGTCTTCATTTTAACAAATTAAAATCAAAATACTTCTTTTTGAATAAAAAGAAAGAAATGCAAGCTCGTAGAACCCATATTATTGACAAGAAAGTACTTGGGTATTATCGAATATAAAACTATAGAGGAAACAATATAATAAACGTGATCAAAACCTACATGGACAAGTAGAATAAAATATATATTTCATTTTAGGATAGGTTACAATTAATAAAAATGATACCTCTACCCAATATTTTGTATATAGAGCAAACTATATCTATTATTTCTGAGAGATATTTTCTTAAGGATATAAATACACTTTTATTAAAATTCTTGTGGTTTCCTAATAGAAATAGAATTGCTTTTACAGACCATATCAGACCCTGGGAACAAGGGGGAATTAGTTAACCTGATATAGAAAGTTATATTAAAGCTTCCATAACTAAAATTATTATGAATTGGATAGACCAAACTACTCCTCAAATTGGAAACGGTTACATTTTACCCTACTACTAAATGAAAGTCTTTTTTCAATTAACTTACCTTTGTTTTAACATACTCTCAAGATCTATGCAAAAAAACCCAACTCTTAATTTAAAGATAAACCAAAATTCATAAATGATTTATTTGAAATTGTATATAATAATCAAAATGTTGGTAACATTATCTCAAAATTATACAACATATTATTAACCTATAAAACAAAACCTCAACAAAAACACTGACATTATATTACTAGGGGACAAGCCTTATGTTTAGCCCTAGAAAATAAATCTAACATTTTACTCTCTGTTAAGTTAACATCTTGCTCACAATACTGGAGCATACATACCTGGAAAATTCTGCATACAGCATTTTTAACACCTGATAAATTAGCCTAATTTAGTACCTCTAGGAATGTTTTTTTGTTGGAGATCTTCACAGATCTATAAAACTAGCTGGGTATATATATTTTATGACTGTGTTGCTATAAAAAAGTTTGGAGGGATATTGACAAGTTCTTGTAAGCCATATTTACAGATTCATTTATACTACCGAATGCTCTAATTTTATTAAATGTGAACAAAAGGTCTTACCTGAAATAGGACAGGTTGCATTTATTATGGACAATACTAGTGATTGCTAGAAAATGCATAACTAGGAAATGAAACTCCAATATTGCACCTTCCTTAGAAGACTTTTCATCACATGTCCAGTCTTCTATCAGTATATCTATAAATCTATAAGCTTTCTTAAAAACTTCAAGGCTGACCTTTTTATAATATTTTTTGTCCTGCAGTATGTCATTCACCCTTTTAACATAACTGTATTTGTCAAGAATGACTAAGGCATTGCCTTTGTCTGCCTTCATAATTAAAATATCACCATCATCTTTCAACCCTCTGAATGCTAAATATTCATTCTTGGTTAAATTAAAAAAAAATTAATTTTGGGTATTTCTCTCTAACAAATGTCTACATTGTCTTTCAGTCACTGTTAAAAATGCCTCTAACTCGGGCCTCAAAGGTGGATTGTAATTACGTAATCTTATAAAATCATGATAATTTTTCACATCTTACTCAAACAAAAAGCTAAAGATGAGCTTCCTCAACAATTCAATGCATCACAAGCTAAAGTCCTGGCTGCAGGTACAAAAGTCAAGCCTTTTCTCAAAATTAAAAGTTCATCACAAGTTAGAAGTCTGTGTGAATAACAACTTTAAAATTATTGTCAAAGGTAATATCTTTAAATTCCTCATGGTCATCCTTATCCCCTACCATTTCTGATTTCTTCTGACATGCTTGTTGCCTGCTGCTTGCTTCTCCATGGTCAAAAGTGCAATCACTTGCAACCACACATGTTTGCCAGTGTCATGATCCTGATACCAGCTGGAAAAAATGTTGTTCCCCTTCTTTACTCCTGCTTTCACTCTGATCATTTGCTTTGGCAACACTAACACCACTCATATTTTTGCTCTTGGCTTCTTTCTCACCTATCCATTCTTATTTT